>NC_013489.2:3672793-3718586 GCF_000004555.2 Caenorhabditis briggsae
GCCCCCGGCTCCGCCCATTTTTCCTCCCAGATGGTTCTTCCCACTTTTTGTTTACCTCCCAGCTGGTGTGTTCTCTTCTATAGTCTTACTGTAGCCTGCTTGATTTGAACTCCCGCCTTTTGATAATATGAGACAGCATGAAAAAAAGGAGACGGTGAGAAAACCATAATTCCAGGATTGCGTACAGTGCGGGAGATTCTTCATTTTCAAGGGTTTTTCGTTTCGTTTTTTTTCAAGCTGTATTTGAGTGTTGAAATGAAGAAAACAGTTTGCGAAGTTCAATTCTCTGCAATTTTTGTTGTAGTGTGATATGATTAGGCCTCAAAGAACATGTCTTGTTAATTTAAATTTTCAACTCCGTGCTCATAAACCGTCGATCTGTCGATTGATGACATTTGAATTTGCCCAACGAGTCCATTCTTTATTCGAAGTTTCTTCTCGCTCTCTCTTCCGATTATTTTCACTGTTTCGGTAACTGTTGTTGGCCGTGTATATGTAATTTTGCCTCTCTCGCTGCGTCTCTTTGTCATCCTTTGTGACTAGGTGGTAGCGCGGGAAAACACTGTTTGAACTGTTCTCTTTATTCAAGTCTTGAATTCGTTAATTGCAGATTGAACCTTGATATGCCAACAGATATATCCCCTGGTGAGTTTTTCATCTAATTCGGTTTCCCCCCTTTAAAACATCAATTCGTTTCAGAAAGAGATCTATCAGGCCGTTTTCGAGCTTTCAGAAAAATCGGTGAAGGCACGTATGGTGTCGTTTACAAAGCGGTCCATGTTCGCGACAATGTGCAATGTGCTCTGAAAATGATTCGAACCGACAGAGACGAAGAAGGTATTCCGAGTACATGTCTTCGTGAGATTTCATGTATCAAAGACCTGCAGCATGACAACATTGTCACTCTTTTCGATATTATCTACGCCAGTGAGTTGAATAAAACGATATTCAAAAGGGACAATTAAGTTTCAGACAGCAAATTATACATGGTATTCGAATTTATCGACCAAGATCTGAAAAATTTGATGGATATGCTTGATCCAGTAGATATGATGCTACCGCAAGAATATGTGAAAGTGAGCACTTTGAAATCAATTTAATATCGAATAATCCTCGATTTCCAGTCCTTCATGTGGCAACTTCTCTCTGCACTCTCGTATTGTCATCTTCGAAGAATCGTTCATCGAGACTTGAAGCCACAGAATATCCTAGTTTCGAATTCGGGCATCGTAAAAATCGCCGATTTCGGACTGGCTAGGTGATCTTGGTGAAATACTTGAAGCAATGAAAGTAATTAATATTACAGAAACTTCTCATTTCCCAGCCGAAATTACACACATGAAGTTGTTACTCTATGGTACCGCCCACCTGAAGTATCACTCGCTTTTACTAGAACCATAATCATAAACAATCATTTTCAGATTCTCCTTGGTTCGCAACGGTATTCCACTTCGCTTGACATGTGGTCACTCGGATGTATCTTCTCTGAAATCGCCTCCACCAAACCATTGTTTCCGGGTGAATGTGAAATCTCTCAACTATTCAAAATATTCGAGATCATAGGGACGCCAAATACAAGAGTACTCTTTTATTCATCCGATATTCCGTAAAAGTTAATTATAGAACTGGCCTGGAGTCGCTGAATACCCTCATTTCAAAACTGTCTTCCCGCAATGGTCATTCAATTTGAACAAGCTCGCAGAACTATCCTGTCTTACTGGACATGGTCTTGACATCCTGCGAGAGATCTTACGCTACCCACCAGAACATCGATTGACTGCGAAAGGAGCACTCTGTCACCGCTATTTTCTTCACAACGAATTCACTCAAAACCGGCCAAGTGTTGCCAAGTTGAAGGAAGAAATCGATCAGAGAATGCGGTCGAGACGAAGGACTAATAGGGTTCGGTCATCCAACAGTTTCAGTTTGAATTTTATATAATTTTTAGGCGGCTTCACCAAATGACCACATCTTCTAGCGTTGCTAAACATTTTCTGAACGGTGTGTGCTATGAACTTTCCTTTCCCATACCATGTCTTTCAATCTTCATCTCGATGATCAACTACATATTTTGTACAATAATTTCTCCTCGGTTTGCCAAAGTTTTATCGCATTCTTTTACCTTCTCCTTCAATACAATCCCCCAGTATTTAACTGCATTTTACATCTAGTTTTTTTTCCGGGATTTCGTTTCTCATCCGCATGTTAATATCAAGCGGGTTCCATTTTTTGTAATCATTGATATTCTATTTAAACTTTTATATGCCCCTTTTTCTGTCATCCCAGATAATCATCTTCACTTATGTTCTCTCTATGATAATAGTACAGGAACAAAGCTTTTCTTTATCTCTTTTTGTTTTCTGCTGATACTTTGTTGAGAAAAGATTTAGATTTGTGTGGATATGAGGATCTTTTCGCGAGCAGTTCACCTCATTTTATTTACTCAAGAGCCGGCTCAACCCAAGCAGCAGAGACGAACCGCGCACACCCGTTTAATTGGTTTTTGTGTGTAGCTCTAGAAGTAGAGGTGCCACGACGATCCTCCGATGGGAGAGAATAAACTTGGAGCTTTCCGATATTTGATATCAAAAGCCTCGCGTGAAGAGAAAGTGAGAAGAAGGGAAGCCTGCGAAGTACCATGGCTGTGAGCTCACACCAATTATTGTAGGTTATGTGAGAATGAGCAAGAATTTGTTGGAGTGGATGGGTGGATAATGAAAAACAAACAAAACAACATGTAACGTGTTAGAGGATATTACTTGTCATGTGGTTAAACGATGAATATAAAACAATCTCTAATACTTTCCGAAAACTTACCGTAAACACTCTAATAGAACGCACCCCCAGATCATCAACTTTGAGCCTGAATAACTTGGTTCCAGTGAAAGATATCGAAAATTGGTCAACTGAAAAAATGCTTATAATAATATTAAAAATATTTTGTCAGTCAACCACTTTTTAATATCTTTCCCAGGAACCAAGATATACAGGCTCAAAGTTACAAGCGCCGTTCTATTAGAGTGTTTACGGTAACTGGATGATGCTCCGGATATTTTTTCCAGGATCCAAACATTTGTCATTATCCTGATATGCCAAAGTCGGAGCTATGGAAGAGAAAATCTGATGACCGCGGTCACGACCGGTCTACCGTAATTAGAAAATATTTTTGCTTTTTTATCTCGATTTTAGTCCGTTTTCAGGCGACTTTTTGATTCAAAAATTTCATTTTCCGACTTGTTTGGAGGTTTTCAACACAAAACTGGTCAAAAAGCAATTTTAATCTAGAAAAAAGGAGCTAACATTTTAGGTTACGGTGGTTTCCGGGACCGTTGGCCACACCTACTAGCTTTTCTCTACCACAGCTCCGATTTTGTTGTACCAGAATAAAGATCAACTTTCTCTTAAACTGTTAAATGTCTGCATTCTATGGGAATTACTATAAGATACCAAAATTGTGACTTCTTTTATTGAAGAGATCAACTATCAATTGATCTTTTTGTGAGTAAATTTAACTCGGATTTCATTTTTTTCGTCTCGGCGCTATCCAAATATCAAAGTTTCGCAACATCATTTTCCTGTTGGATCGCAGCCCTTCAGACTTCTTCTTTCTTTTCTTTTCTTTTCCAATACAAAAAAGTTTTCTCACGCTTCCGATCAAATTGGTGGGTGGTAAAGGTTAGCGACGAGTCAGTTGGTCCAGTTTTGTTTTCAGTTTTCTCTATGACGATGAGCAAAAACAGATGGAACCAATTGGTTTCGATGATGATGACGGGGGTTAAGGGATGGAGACAAAACACAGTTGTCTTCCTCGTCCAGGGGCTCTTGATCTTCGATTCTTTAGGATTTCGACATGCGAAAAATCGGGAGAAGATAAAGTAAAAGAAACACAAGAAGGATGAAACTACGGGGGGAACCCCGGCAATGATGTCATGCGTTTCAAGAAATCTTTCGAAAGTTCGGATCGAGATCGAACAATTCATCTGATAACACAATTGATAATGAAATTGGTTAATACTGAAAGTTTAGATTAATTTATACCTCTGGATAGTTTTCTGCCAAATAAAACTAAACTTTCAGTGGAAGTCCGTGAAAAATATTTTTATCCGGATTCCGTATTCCGGATTCCGGAAAATTTTCACTTGTCCGTATTCCGAGAAAATTTTTTATTCCGGATTTTAAACATATTTGTTAATTTTTTTAGGACTAAAGATGCAAAAATATATAACAACATGTGTTTTTAGAACTTTTCTATCCATTTGGAGAACTGATCAAAACATTCAACTTTGAGCCCAATTATTTCGATTCCTGTAAGAGATATCGAGAATGTGGCAACTGATAAAACATTAGTGATATTGTGATAAATAACTTGTCAGTTGACAAATTCTTTACTTCTTCCGTAGGAATCGAGAAAATTGAGCTCAAACCGCTTGTGCAAGCTTCTGTTAGAGGAAATACGGTAACTGGATGATAACCAATACTCTAGATGCAAACTGTGGAAAAAAAACCTAATTTTCTTATCACAACAACATCATCAGCAGGAACTGAAAACCGGTTACTGAAAAAGCTTTTTCAAAGTTCGTAGATTTGCTCTTTTGAATTTGCAATGTTTAAAAAATTTCCCCCACATATGTTTCCAATTCAATATGACTCAGAATGTTTTCTTTCCCGAAAGCATCCTCCAAAACTCATGCCTCCTCTAACTTTTTTCGCAAAAAAAATGAATCAGCAGTCCTAGTACTGTCCGATTTCTTCACTCCCTCTATTAGTTTCTTATTGTCTCTTTTCCTGTCTTCCTCTACCATTTTTTTTGTGTCTACCTCTATGAAACAAGTGCTTGTGGGTGTATTCTCAAACCCAAGGGGAGGACACCCCACGCTCTCACTCTTCCCTTTTTCTTTTTTCCAACTTTCTAGATGATCCCAGGAGACGCAGACTGTCTGAGTAACCCGAACGACTCCGCCCATCCATAGTTTTCGTATCGGCGAAGGAGGGAGCAAAAGCAGTTAGTAACCCCGTCTCGGGAGCACACTAACACACACACTCAATCCAACTCAAGAAATGGCTTCCCCAGTGCCACCACAACAGCAAGGTGATCAATAATTTTAAGATTCAAGACGTCTGAAATTCATATTTTCAGAAGCTGGACTCAAGATTGCTGCAGTCGAAGTACCAAGCAACGAGTCGTTGGAGAGAAGAACTCGTGATGGTATGTTATTAATTTTGTTTATTCCTAAAATTCCAAATCCAAATAACGAATAGAAGCTTTGACAATCAAAAAAGTTGAAAGTTTAACATTCATCCATCTTCTCAAAATCATTTTAAAATTGAGAAAAATAGTATTCCTACTTCACACCCAGACGACTTTAGTAAAACTTGCTCAATCTTCATAAACCTTAAGATTCATGAACCAAAACTTCTCAAATATTCATGCAGGGAAATAGGATATTGTAGTTTTTGAGAATAGCTTTTGTATGTTTGTTTAGTGTCATACAAAACAAAACTATACTTGTTATAGACCACGATAACTTTTGGCTGGAAAATTCAAATCTTATGGTTTTTGAGCTACTGAATTTGCTAAAACTGGATTTTAATTTTTGTGGTTTCTGCAGAAATGAACGCTTTAAAATCATGCAAATTGACAAGAACAAGACTTTATAATACCGTAAAACCTGTAATAGCAGGGCCCACTCGGTTTCCAAGGTCAGAAAAGGCGCCCCAGCAAATCTCGAAAAATTCTAAATTCGCTACCGAACTTTGTTGGATGAGTACCAAACCTTTATTATTTGCTGGAGCGCTTTTTTCGACTTGTTTATGGCTGCTAAGTTTGAGCCTAATTATCTCAACTCCTATGCGAGATATCGAAAAGTGGTCAACTAACAAAACACTACTGATATTATGATAAACCATTTATCAAAGTTAGCTTTAAAAACTATCAATTAAAACTTTTCCCTGAGCTTTATCAACTTTCCAGGAAAATGGACTCTTCGCCAACTTCGTCAAACCGATGCAATGGTACCACTTCAATCGGGAACTAACCAGTTTGACAGTCAAAGAGTGAGTCTTTTTTCTGTTCATGTATACTAAAAGACGAGAAAGTGAGCTACCCTTCAAAAGAAAAAAAATAGTAAACTCGGATATTGACAGTGTTGAAAGACAGTAAGATAGGAGACGCAGAGAAATTGAGAATTATCTCTCGAAATCCAAACAAACCTCGCCACTTGCTCTCCCTCGCGATTTTCAATCATCACTTCTATCACAAAATAAAAAATTGGGCTAATCAGAAGAATTAAAGTCAAACTATAGAAGAAATATAGCTTTATAAGTGGGTCCATCTGAAGGACCATCTGTTTAGATTTTCAAATACCGTACGACCTCTAAAAGAGCCCCCTAACTTTTAACTTTAGGCTGATTTTTCCCGGTTCCTGTGAGAGATAAATTGTTCAACATAATATTAGAAGTGTTTTGTCAGTTGAAACATTTTTGATACCTTGCAAAGGAATTGAGATAATTGAGCACAAACTTGAGAGTGTGGGGCCCTTTTATTACAGGCTTTACGATATCTAAAGTTTTTCTGTTGTGTGTTTTAAAGGAGGCCAGACATGAAGATTTTCAAAAGTCTAGTTTTTTGATATATGACACCGTACAGTCAGAAAATAACAAGGGACACCAAACCATAACTCCCTGTTATTGTACAAGCGAAAACGCGACCGTTCTTCCAAGCGGCACCCACTCCTCGTTTCATAATCGTTTTAGCGGCAGAAGCCGACAAGCCCTGTGTGCACGGCATCGCGGTTGGGAACCTGAAAAACGCGCGCTTCGCCGCACACAAAAGTTGGCTGTGTGCCAGATTCGAAAAATTTGAAACGTGTTTTGAAAAAAACATGAAGTTAAGCGTTGTTGAGTCGCTACTCACCGAAAAGCCGCGACGCGACCGCGCTACGCGTCCAAACTTGGCGCGCTTTCCAATTTTTAAATCTAGGTTCCCTTCCGCGAGGCCGTGTGTGTGGTGTAGAGGTGAGCGCGCTTGTCTATCAGTCGTGCATCGCGGGTTCAACTTCCAGATGTCTGTTTTCGTTTTTTTTTCTGTTTTCATGCGGCGACATCTTGGAATGACCGAATAACTAAAAAAAGTCGGGAATAGTTGCTTAAAATTGAAGAAATTTAGTGTATACTAAAAAATAAATGCTCGTCAAATAGCGCGCATTGGGTCGCAATCGCGCGATTTTCCGTCAGAATACATGATCTCGCCCCGAGAAAACCCCGTAGACTGTCGTGTCTGGCCTCCTTTAATATAGAATCCACTTCAACAACTACTCGATGTAACCTTTGTCAATGTTGAAACTAAAAATCACGAATTGTCTGTAAATATGTCCAAAGTCCAATGTGTTTTGTCTGTGTTTTTCAGGGGAAAACTGGCTTCGGAATGCCACGTAACACACAAACCAAAGTTGATTTTGCTGACCATGACAAGCAATGGTTAATTGAGGAACAGAAACAATATTCTGATGCTATTGTTCGACTTCAATCAGGAACAAATCAGTTTGAATCTCAGAAGGTTTTTGTTTTTCTATTTGTTTAGGCAGAGTGATTTCCCTTTGTTTTCTGTATGTTGCTCATTCTCTCTGATTTACATTTTCCTAATTAACTGCTATGTGATTGCTGTTCTTGATTGTTCGTTTACAGGGAAAGACTGGCTTCGGTATGCCACGGAATACGCAGACAAAAGTCGAATTCGCTGAGCATGGAGCTCGTTGGCAGGTGGCTGACAATTCAGCACACGATTCTATCGTTCGTCTTCAATCTGGAACAAATCAGTATGAGAGCCAAAAGGTTGTGTTTTTTGGTTAGAGAGAGAATGTTCAATGTTATGTGATGGTCCCTTGTACCGCGGTTGTTGGTTTTTGATTGAAGAAAAAGGAAAAGATGAAGAAGAGAGCACATTATTTGGTTCCAAAGAATATCCCGGTTATTTGATCTCTGGGGGATTGAGAGGAATGGAATAGGGTCTTCAATAGAGTTACAAGTTTTTCAAAAAATTGGTTCCAATGGTTTAGAACTCTTCTAGGGTCGTTGATTTCTAAAGCATGAAATCCGGTCATGACGCGTCAATGAGTTAAGTTGTAATCACTGATTGCTCTCTCACCGTTTCTTTTTTCGTTTCCTTTCGTTTCCTTTCATCTTGTTTACCGTCGGATTAGTAGTAGTTTGCCTCGTTTGCCCCCGTATTTCCAACCTTATTGCACTTTTTCAATTTTACAAAAAAAACATTCGCAACTATTTAGTAGAGAAACTGTTGGTTTCTTTCAGGGAATGACTGGATTTGGAACTCCTCGTGACGTCAAGGGAAAGCATCTGAAGAGAATTTGGGAACTCGAATTCCCAGAAGAAGCCGCCGATTTCCAGCAACAACCAGTGAATGCCCAACCACAGAATTAAAATTCAGCCCCCCCCCCCCCTTCCCATTTTTTTTCATTCATCAAATCCCTAATCCCATTTTCATTTTCCCACCATCCCTCCCATTTTTTTGTAGATTTTGCCCCTTCATTTTTTAGTGTTCCCCGAGATTCACTTTTCTTGCGATTCATTAAAAAAAAACCAGCAAGACACTGAAAGTCAACTGTACTCACATCACTCGATATACAACTTCTTGGTTCTTACGAGTAAATATTTTTCGAAAATATATTCAGCCCAAATTTTGCATGAAAAATTTTGCATAGAAGCAAAGGGGAGAAAGGGTGCAGGAAGTTAAAAGAAGGACGCATTTTATGATTTGATTTTGAAGAAAAAAAGGCAAACGAGAAAAAGTGCGAAAGTTATTCACTTTGCATACGTTGAACCTTTTGCATTGAGTTTTGTCGATTCACAATAATTTTTTTCAAGGTCGACATTTTACAGAGATCTGAATTTTGCTGAAGAATTCACCACAATTCTAAATAGTTCAAAATGTTTACAGATTATATTTTTTAACTAAGAGCGAGTAAACTATAGTAAGCAAATTAGCATTTATTAGATTATAACACCCTTATAAGTTGAACATCTAGCAATATCCAAACCAGTTTTCCATTAGAAAACTTCTTACAATTAAACGCTCTAATAGAACGCCATCTCTATTTTGAACTTTGAGCTCAATTATCTCGATTCCTGTTGTAGATATCAAATTTTTGTTACCTGATAAAGTATTGGTGATGTTATAATAAATAAATTATCGGTTGACAACTTTTTGATATGTTTCACAGGGATCGAGATAATCGAGAGCAAAGTTTGGGTTAATCGTTCTATTTATGACAAAATTCATAATTTAAAGTTCCAAATCTTCCATTTGAAAACATTCATTTAATATGTCAGTCAAGAAAAAAGAGTTGTGGAAGAAAAACGTCGGTGGTCGGAGCCGCAGGGTCCAAAATGAAAGCTACCGTAACCTGAAAATATTTTCATTTTCCTATAATTGATTACCTTGCTTTTCGTATATTTTCCGGCAAGTTTTATTTTGTATTTTATGCATTTTTTGGAGAAATGACACGAAGCAGTAAAAACTGAAAAAGAACCAGAGAAGTACAAACATTTTCAGCTTACTGTAGTTTTGATTTACTGTCCACATAACCTTTTTAGACAGACATAATATTGAAAAATAGAAATTCAAAAAATTATCGTTCATAAAGTTTGATAGGCTCAACTTCAAAGTTCGAAACCTGTAGGACTTCCATAATCAGAATGACGGTTCTTAATCTAAACCGTAGAATTGAGTCATTAGAAATCACAAGCCTGTGGAATTTAAACCTTCAATATTTTTTTGAACAAAACCATAGTCATTCTTATTCAAAATTTCCCAAACTGTCACATTTATCCATATTCATGCATTTTGTCAATTTCAAGTTGAAAATGCTCCATTTATACTCTTATCCCCTATTTCGTATGGAAAACTTTTTTCCCAGTCTTCATCAGTTTCGTGTTTTTGTCTCTTCCAGACATCTTCCCATTCGACTAATGGACAACTCTTCTTCCTCATTTCTTCTCTATTTGTCGTCCGACCTAACGCCGCCAAAACGTCTTTCGCCCCGTGAGGCTCCCCTCGATTTGGAGCCCATTCTCCTCAACGCAAACTCAATTTTCTGAGGCACATCTCTGCGTCTGAAGCTCGTCGAGTTCGAGTCTCCATATACTCAACTCATCCTACATCTTTTTCTTCTTCTTCTTCTTATTCTACGTCTTCTCATTCGCTTTTTCATTGTGTGCTGCATTCTGAGAAAGAAAAAAAAGAGGAAAAAAGAAAAGGAAGAAGGTGGAGGAGGAGAAGAACACCTACATAAACATTCTTTTCTTTGTGCTTCCACTTGGATGAATCGCTTTCTGAAAGACTACCTGTCCATACTCGTCAAAGCTCCTTCACACTTTGATCTTTCTCTTTCTTCCATATTCTCAGCTTTTTTTTCTTTCCTGGTTGGGGTTTCCTTGTTTCCCCATAAACAAAAAAAAATAATCACAGTACTCCTATACAAGGTTTGTTATGAAACTATAATTTTTATAGAACTTTTTTTGTTGCTAGATTTGGTAACTTTTATCATCATTCTATAATTTAATCAAACCATGAAACATTGCTTTCTGATTGATTTCCAATAGAAATTTTCAAGTTGGTTTTCCAAGGGGTTCCGAAACTCCGTCAATAGTCCGTCGACGGCCTTTCGGTTCTTCTTTAGCTCAACTAGCAGTCATTCGCCATTTTTTCTACGGTACTCATTACCTGTGTAATCAGTAGAAATGTGTGGAACGCCTTTTTCATTAATCAGAATTTGGAATACTGAATCCGAATTAAGATAATGTTCTCGGAATCCGGAAAAATGAAAAGTTCACGTAATCCAGAAAACGGAATCCAGAATAAGAAATTCTGTCATTTCCAATGTGCAAGAAAATTCTGAAAAACACATATGATGCTTTATTTTTTTGATTAATAGTAGCTGAAGTTTAAGAATAATTATCGCGGTTGAGAATTCTTGCAAGATAACATACCGTAAACACCTTAGTAGAACGCCACCCAAACCGTAGACTTCGAGCCTAATTATCTCACTTCTTTTGAAAGATATCAAAAAGTTGTCAGCTAATAAAAAGTTTATCATGATATCAGCAACATTTTATTTATCACTTTTTTATAGCTCTCACAGTAAATGAGATACATGGACTCAAGTTTGACGATTCGGGTGGCATTAGAGTGTTTACGGTACCTGCTGAAAACCAGGGGTAAGATTAAAAGTTTCCAGAATCTGGTCAAAAAATATATTCCAAGGAACTCGGAATCCGGAATCCAAGAATGACAAAAAATACGACATTCGGACATCTCTGGAGCACAACTGAAATCTTTTGTAAACTCAAAAACTGGGACTTCTTTTGGACGATAGTTCTTTATTACTCATCTCTTCGTTCCCACAACTCGCTCCCCATTTTTTTGTTGCCTTTTTCCAATTCAACCCCAGTAATCCTCTTTCTATTCACTTTCTCTCACTCATTATCCTGTTTTGTTTTTCTCACTCGTTTTCTTTCTGCTCAATCGGTTCTCTTCTCTTCCAGAAATTCTCTTCATCTAACCCAAAAAAGTGTTTGTTTGCTGTCGAATTGCAAAAAAAGCATTCGCGCATGTTATCACTTCATGCGATTCATTTTGCCGATATTGGCTTTATGTAAGTGTTGTTTGTATTCAAACTGTCTCAAATGATTTATATTTCTTTTCGTGTCCTATTCAAATGGAAATCCATCTTCTACCCAATTCGACCAGTGTCTCTCAATTAAAGGAATAGGATTACAAAATTTCAATATATTCACATCACCAAACTTTCCAGATAGGTTAGACACGATCTACAGTAAGAAACTTTTAAGAGATCTTCTTTCAGGTACCCTCCAAACGTTGACTGTGTTCGTGTAATTCATTCTCGGCCACAGCACGATGTCATAGTTAAATTTCATCATGTATTCCATGTGGGTTCTAATCAAAAGTGAACCTATTTGAAAACCAATTTCAGATTGAATCAACATACGACAAAATAGAAGCAGGAGAAGAGTGCCCTAATGATTTTATTGTGAGTTTTCAATTAGTTTGAAAGCTCATGTTTTTTTTTTAATTTGGAGAGCAAAGAAAAGCTTTAGCTAGATGATTACTGTAATTGTAGTCTTTCTATGATTCCAAGCCAATAAAAAGTTCTACCATTCCAGGAATTTCGTGATGGTCGCTACGGGTTCTCTCCACTTATTGGTCGCTTTTGTGGTGACCGAATGCCAAAGAGAGAAATAAGAGCAGTTTCGGGTAATATCAGCACTTCGTTGTCAGAGAAAATAGAAGCTCTTACAGGTTTTCTTTGGATTCGGTTTCGATCGGATGCAATGTTAGAATATCAAGGATTTTCAGCTGAATATGCAATCGTTCCAAGTAAAACTGGACGATTTAACAATCATGGTGAGAAATGAACGAACCCCATTCTGAATGAATGAATCATTCACAAGCCTATGAGTTTTCAGAATGTCTGCTTGAATATCTCAATGGTTTAGACGGATTCATTCGAACGAAAGATTTGATTGCAAATCTTCCACGAAATGCATCTGGAACTCTAGATTGTGTTTGGCGTCTCGCAGTTCCATCCAATTTTAGAATCGCGTTTTATGTAAAAGAATTCGCTTTGAAAGCTCCAAACCAATGTGCTTATAATTTCGTTGAAGTATATTCTGGTGACACTTCAGATAAGCCTCTTAGAAGGTGAGCTAATTACCAATGAGGATTTTAACCTGTTTTCGATACTCTTTATAGATTTTGCGGATTGACAGCGAATGACGTCTTCTCACCTTCGAACGAAATGTTCGTGCGATTCTATTTATCGGATGTTCGAAGTCTCAACACAACTTCCATATCAGCACTTTTCTCATCATACACAAGAAGTAAGAGCACAACCTAAAACTCACCTAAACCCTCAACT
This sequence comes from Caenorhabditis briggsae, assembly GCF_000004555.2. NCBI lineage: Eukaryota > Metazoa > Nematoda > Chromadorea > Rhabditida > Rhabditidae > Caenorhabditis > Caenorhabditis briggsae. Next base: position 3,685,747 of record NC_013489.2, read on the forward strand.
TTAAGCTCAATTATTTCGATTTCTATGCAAGATATCAAACATTTGTCAACTGATGAAATATTTTTGAAATTATGATGAACAATTTATAAGTTGACAAGTTTTTGATATCTTTCACAGGAATCGATATAAGTGATCTCAAAGTTGACGGTTTGGATGGGCTTCTGTTCGAGCAGATACGGTAAAATGGATTTTTCAGTGAAAAATTGCACACAAGAAGGCCTATTTGCGTGTGGAGATGAGAATTGTGTTCCCAACTCCTTGGCTTGTAATGGTCGTCCGAATTGTCCATATGGACGAGATGAGCGAGTTTGTTCAGTTGGCCAGGACACAATATTCAACTTTTTGGCAAGTGGATTCGTCCCTCTCGTCTCTATTATTTTTATTGTTCTAATCGTAATCTCACTGATTTGTTTCTACACGATTCGGAAAAATCATTGCGGTAAGCCATGGTCAACAAAATGTGTTCTATTACCGTTTTCTTTTTAGCTCTTCCACCTCTCTAATGTACTGGTCAACTCATAAATGCAACTTCAATCACACAATAAACCGTTCATTTTCAACTATTATACAAGAAAAATGTTTCATTTAAAATTATAAATTGACTAGTATGCATGCTGCAAATACTCGACAGTAACAACACCCGTTTTGTAGTCTGACTAGCATGGTCGCGATCTCGAAGGGGTTCGTGCGCTCGATCTAGTTATTCTCGTCGTAGTCGCTTCCGTGGGAAGTACTTTCAGTACTTGCCTCTTTGACGGCGTTCGGGTGTCTTTCGATTCAGGAAAATCAACGGTTCTTGGAAATACTTGCTTGGAACTGGTTTTCAGATTCCTGCTAGGGGTCCGTGTAGCTGAGTTATCCTCTTGGAGTCCAGAAGTTCTTAGATTTCTGTCAGGTGTTTGTGTCGTTGAGATTTGTTTTTCAACTCCAGGCTTCGAAACTACTGGAAGACCATACATAACAACTGCTGCTCCAGTAAGGTATCTCAGCTTTGCTTTGGATCGCGCTTCGTGCATTGCTTCAGAAAGTTGACGAAGTTTGTCGATTCCAGATACTGATTTCGTCTTCTCGAAGCAATCATCGACCATTCGCATGAGAAAACGGTCGATCTCTCCATCTGTAACTGTCCACAGGCATCCAACGATCAGAGGGCACTTGGCCATTGCGTAGTCGTGCAGGGCTGATTTTCCATCGAATCCGGGTGCTTGTGGAATGGTTCGGACACTGAAATGAGATAACAGATAATTGACATTCAATCCTAGAGCTCAAAAAACCTTCCACATCCCATCAGGAGACTGATAGCGTTGCATGTTGATTGTTTGATAACTGATCGTGGCATGACTGAAGACCCGGATCCGTGACCAAAGTAGCTGAAGGGAAACGAATTCATCTTTTTTTTTTCAAATGTATTACTTACAAAAATGCGTCGCATTGAGAGAGCGCTGTTGTGATCTCGGAAGAACTAGGTGCTTCTCCAACGGTCCCTTCCCATTTGAACTTATTGATGTAATCAAGCATTCGTTTCTTTGTTTCACCCAAATTGTTCTCTGGATCGAGAACATAGTAAGCGTTCTGTACGTCGATCTGTAGAGGAATCTGGAATAACAAAGTCTTATGGGTTTTCTCGGTGATTTCGAACAACCTGTTTCTCCTGGTTCCTCATCGCTTCTAACTGGCTGAAGATAGAGTGAATGGAAACTTGTCGGCCAACGTACGGAAAATCTTCGAATATTGGAAGGCGCTCCCAGCAAAATTGGGAAAGATGAGGACATATGACGAGGTATGTGTATTTCTTGTTTGAAGCATCAATTAAAGAAGTTTCATCCTCTGCTAGTGTTTCCAGAGATACTTCATGAAATTTGGATAGATAGCTCACAAAATCTTCATCTGTTGTACGCATTTCGCAAAACCGGAGAATCAGTTTTTTCCAAGATTTCGAATCCATTTTTTTGGATAGATAGACTATTTCTTTGGCTTCTCCTGGCAAAAGTCCTCCCTTTGAGAGTTTGGAAATTTTTCGAGCCAACTCATTTGCACGCGTTCCCAATCGACCGGAAGGCATCAGTAGATATGAAGCCACGCCCAGAAAGTTTTCCTGGACTTCGTTGACAAATTCTCTCATGCGTGCATCCACAACCTTGCGTCTTTTCCAAAATTCTTCAGGTGTCATATCTCCTGGATATTTTGCAATGCGTTCGTCTTCTTCCAACATGAATGAGAACTTTTCCATCAATTCATCCGCTTGAGTGTGATGCGCGAGAGGCATAATGATGGGATCACGATCGGCATGTAATTTGATGAGGTAGATGTTCCTATTGTCCGCCATTGCTATTTGAACAAGTGTCATGTCATCAGGCATCGCCTCAACACAATTTTTGAAACGATCCTGCCCCGATATTGTGACTACTCCTTTGCGGCACTTTGCGATTCGGCATTGAACTGCATTCCTAGAACCAATAAGTGTTGATTCAGCCCATGCATATGCAGATAGCCATGGATCCTTCGATGTACGACCAACATATGGGAACAACCGACTTCGCCATTCTCTGAAAAGTTTTCGATTGTTCAGAAATATTCTCATTTTGTGATACCTGTATAAAATATGTGTGTACTGAGTCATTTCACGACGAATTTCATGGCACACTTTGTCGTATCTCTCCTTGTTAAATGGTTGTGCTCTAGCTTCAGTGTCGCTTTTTGGACGACGACCGAATGGGGAAACAGCTCGGAATAAATCAACTGCATTATCCAACCGAGCTTTGACGCGGGGTTTTTTGACTATTGGATGCATCCAACTACAGTTGCAGTCCTGAGGGAACTCGAGTTGTCTTCCAAGTTGTTGAACAGCAAGAAGGAGATCAGTTGTTCGCAGATTGAGATATTTGACAATCTAAATCATGGGCGGTTTGAGAAAGGTAGCTCGTCCGAATTACTAACCTTCAATGCGTTTTTGAATATTTCTAGTGTTTCTGTATCCACGAGCTGTTTTGTATCTACTTTTCTTTTGAGCCATTGAATAACGCACAGACCAAAAACTTCGTTTTGAATGATGTTGGGTCTCTATAAAACTGTTTTAGTATTCGAAATTAACATTGAGAAAGTTACCGGGCGCACACTCTTGTCTCGGTGCATCATTGTTTGGGCATTCATTCCTCGTTCTCTTATCTGGGCGAACTCATCGTTGAAGTGTTTCATGGAAATCTGAGTGAAATCAGAATTTATACAATACGCCATCATGTATTCTGCCGCGAAAGTGGTACTTAATGGATAATGCAGACACACATTACAATTACAGGATCGAGTGATTGGATGGAATATTTGATCGTTGTACCTTAATTAAAGATTAGTTAGCGACATTCACTACTTTATCATTGGGTTTCCCCTGGCTTACAAGTCGAGTTCTTCCAATTCATCCGCCAAAATATTCAACGTGTCTGATTTCGAACGACGATTCCCACTCTCTTCGCCTGGTAAAGGTGTGTGAGCTCTTGATGCAGCTCGGGTTTCTTTTGGAGTGCTGCATCGCACAACGATTGGTTGTGAGGATAGCAAGTTGACACAGGATATTCTCATCAATCTAGCGTTTTTCTCGCAGCCTACTTCTTCAACGAGGCCTGTATAATATGCCAATACGTTAGTCATCTGAAGGATGCGGAAAAAGGAAGCCGACTTCAAAGCGATACGAAGATTCAGAATCATTGCTGATATGGAATCACGAGTTTGTGCAGCGGCCACATTTACGAGAGCTAATTCGCGGCGCATCTCAAAATGCCAGGCGACGGTGCTTCCCAAATGAACTGAAAAACAAAAAAATATATTTACTGCTTTTGTTAGTGAACAGTTACCGTAATCTGTTCCATGACTTCCCTCGTTTAGGAACTGACAGATAGAAGCATTCACCGAGTTATCGAACTGATAGGCAGCGAGTCCATGAACTCTGTTTCTGATAATGGCTTCGGCCTTGGAAGATGACTCATGAACCTGTGACATTCGATCCGGAAACTGAAAATTGACTTGTTCAAGGCTATCTATTCCATTGAACTTACTTCACATCCACTAAGACTTGTTCCTACGGCTACATTGCTCAACGTGGAGCACAGCCAATGTACATATGAGGAGAGCTCATACTTCGGAAAGGAGCGGATATTTTCTGACTTGATTCGATCGCGAAGTTGGATCAATTGGTCGAGTGCGGCCGAGCGACTCTCCGTTGTTTTCAAATAACTTATACCAATACGCGTCGCTTCAAACACATCTGCAGAATTTTTTGCCATTTTCCAGCTCTTCATCTTTTTCTCCGCTAACTCCGTTTCTCCGAGGAACATTAACCATCTTAATGCCGCCTCCATCGACATCGCATCTTCGGGAACCAATTCAACATAGTCCAACAAGCAAACTACTGCCTTGCATAACTCGCCGTTGTAGAAGTAAAAGAAGCAAATCTTGGCAGGAATTAGAGCATACCTCACTCTTTCTTTGGTCGAGAGCTCTGCTACTTCTTTTCGTAGACTCTGCCATGCGTTGAAGAACTTTTGAACGGATAACTGGTACTTTCCGAGTTTTTGAGAACATTCGAAGGACGCATACTGTGACGTTATTCGAGCCAACTTTCCCAGGGAGTGCAGATCAATTGATCCATTGACACCGAATTCTGATATGAACAGATCTGCCACTTCTCGTTGTATTTCATCAATTTTTCCGAGAAAACTGTGAATAATGGTATTTGCACTATTGTATAGCTCGTTTAGCTTCTCGATGTCTTGTTTGTTCGGGTCCTTGCTGATGATCCTCATTTTATTCCTAGTCGACTAATGAAGATCTGTAAAAAAGGTGTACTTGAAATTGCTTTCAACTTGGATAAAAAGGGAAGTTTCAACAAGATCACGAGTATGGCAAGAGTGAACATTTAGCGGTTTTGTGATAATAGCTATAGAGAATGACATCAAGCGCACAGAGTAGAGTTTGCATGCGAAATTTGCTCCGAATAGCAAGGAAACCGTAAGATTTCTATAATGAGGTTATTAAGGAATATGCATGATTTGTTTTTTTTTAATGATTTTCTGTGAATATATGAGTTTCTGTGAAGAGAAGTCAAAATCAAAGCTCGATGTGATTTTTTTGAAACGTAGCGCGCGTTTGTGGGTCTCGCGACGATGAAGTGTGGATACTGTAGCTTTCCTCGTCGTGAAAGGCTTGCGGTTAAGCTCTCATAAGACCGGATCATTTTCTGTAATTTAAAATAAAAGTTGGCTCGTTTTCGCTGCGACAAAATGTTTTTCGAATTCAATAAAAACTGGCACCTTGAAATTTCGCGAACGGCGCTCATGTCGATTTACGATGTCCCGCCACAAAATCTATACGAAGCAAAGCAATATTAATTTCTGTGAATTTTTGTAAGAACTTCTGAAATAAAGACGCAGTCTCGTAGATCAAAACAATTGGCGGCTCCCATATTCTCAGGTGCCAGTTTTTTTTTTAATTCGACAGTTCCGAAATCACTGTTTCTCTTGAAAAACAAAAAACTCAACAGCATTTTCACATAGTTTTCTTGAAAATGTTTTTGTCATTTTTTTTTTCTTCTTCGGAACATGAGGTATTTATCTCGAATTTTCTAATTATACTCAAATTTGAAACAGAGGATATAAAAAGCAAATTTGTTAAACTGAAACAAATTTGTTAAACTGAATTCAAAAAAAAATTATAGTGAAACATTTTATTCGTATTTCCCTCCTTTTTGGATGCCGCAAAGATGCGCGTTCACTTGCAACATACTTCACGACAGTGCGGTAAAGCTTACTTTTCAAACTCTGCCTGCATACATTCAAACTCCTAAAAATGTCTTCTGTTTCCCTGAATATTCGTGTTGTGTTTGAAACTTATGCATCATATGTTAGGAAAAGTAGATAGTTAATGTTTGTTATACTTAGAATCCCGTTGCATAGTGAACAACATCTCTGGTCTGAAACTGTCTTTTTTTCAGATTCCGCGATGCCTCGGGTAAAAATAACTCCCAGGAGAGTATCAAACAGACAGGAAAGGGAAACCGACAACATGGACGAGGTGTGTATTAGTTCATATCGCATCATTTTTATCGGTGAATTTCAGAGTATACTTGATGACGAGGAAGTGGAAAGACTAGAGCAAGAGTTGAACAGTCTGCGTCGTGAGAAGGCAAAACAAATCAGGAAAATGCGATTCAAAAGAGAAGAAAGAAGAAAATACGGTAAATAAGCTTTATTCTCAGAAGCTGATTTAAGTTACTAAGAATGGAAAATTGATTTATGTCCAGTGTTGATCCTAGTTGATCAGAAAATCAGAAAGGGATAATAACTTCAGTAAAGTGATGTGGAGCGATTGCCGGAAACACAACAAATTGCAGATCTTCTCCTGAAAACATCATTCGATAAATATCAGGGAATCTCTCGAACATACTCGGCAACGCTTTTTTCGTTTTGTATTCTGATTGGTCATAGTCAATTGCAGTTTCCATGTCGTTCGTGTTCCCCGGTGCAGCTAGAATTGTTGTAATCAGTTTTGCTGTGAGGGAATGCTAAACTCACGATCTGCAGATTTTGAAACATTAACGATCTGAGAGTTCTCGTTGGCATCTGAATGGCTACTAGCCAAATCTTTCGCGCTCTGCAACTTGCTACATTTGTCAACTTTTGATGTATTTTGTTGTTCATCCGAATCGTTTCCCTTCAATTTTTTCTCTTCATCCACGTCTCCGGGAATCGGCGTTTCAGCTGGCTTTGAAGACTTTGCAGTTTTCATCGGATCACTTTTCTGCTCCTTTTCTTTTTCTTTCTCTTCTTTCTCTTTTTCCTCTCTTTCGATCTTGGCCATTTTTTCAATTTCTTCATCCTCCCATTCGTAGGGGTCCATGAAGTTGATTTTCAATCTATTGATGGATGCCATCATCTGTTGAAGAAAAATAATGAACAAAGGGGACAAACTTAATCTTACCAAATTGTAAATCTTCTCATAGTTAGGCCTATCCGAGTAGCTCAACGTCTTCAAATACTCGAATATAGTCTTCAACTCCTCTGGCAAATCCTATAATATATATTTTCCCATGCATATGCATAAACACAAAAAACCTCAAACAAAGCTACATCCTTTGTAGATTTCTTTATGGACATGATCTCTTTTTCGTCTTTGAGTTGTGACCAAGGCAATCCGAGCGTAAGAAAGACGATAGTGTAGATCATTGCAATCAGATCATCACATCGACCCTGTTCGACACGTTCATGCACATTCATCGAACAGTAGCGAACAGTTCCTCGCAATGGGATCCTTCTCCTCATCGGACGCAACTTCTTTTTTCCATCTTCACCAGTCAGCACAAATGATCTAGCCATTCCAAAGTCAATTAGAATCAGAAATCGTGAATCGCGTCCACGATTAGCGGCTGTCATAATATTCCCCGGTTTCACATCGCGATGCACAAACCCCGTCTCATGTAATTGTTTGAGTCCGTAGAGAGTGAAAAGAGCGACCCGCAAAGCCGTTACATCATTGAATCCTCTCTGAATCTTCAACCGTAGAGCCATGAGATCTTTCCCGCAGAGAGTTGTTACCATGTACCTGAAACTGAAACCGTACAAAAGCGTCGCTGGAGTTGTTCTAACGTATAGTGTTTCCTCTTTCCACAGTCTATGATCTTGAGAACATCCTTGGCATCTTTCAACTTGCTAAGTACATGAACTTCGATTTGAAGCGTGCGGTCGAATTCCTGTGAGTCGTACTCGACTTTCATTGCTGCACAGTAGCCTTTGCGGTTCTTATCTTCCACTTTGTAAACAACACCACAAGCACCTTTTCCCAGAAGAGCTTTGATTCGCCATTTATCGATAACCTAGGTTTCTTATTTCTGAAGGTCAAAATGATTATCTTACATGTCCAGGACGCATCACTTTGACAGCATTTGAGGTCGAAGAGTTTTCACAGTTACTTGTCATTTGAACAACTAAACGAAGTTCTAGGAATAAATTTTAAATTCGCATTCCTCTATGGTTGAGCTACACTGCGTGGCTTTCCAAAATTTAAAATAAAACCGATTATGCTCAGTGTCGTGTAATTTTCAGGTCATTCGTCGTACAGTTCGAACGAGTCAGATACGGAACAGTATTCTGATCAGGAAGATGTGGAAGAGAGCGGGGAGCTAGATGTGACGCCGCGTCAGTCAACACGGGATCTCGCAGATGGATTTGAAAAGGCTCAGAAAAGGTTCATGTTCAACATTCGGCATATTGAGGAAAAGTATAGAGAACGAGAACTACGCGGGCTCCCAGAATCAAAAATCGAAATTGATCGACATGGAAGATTCTACTTTCCGGAAAATATGGCAGCGTGCCACCAACAAGCTTTTGTAAACCGAATGTTTCAATACGACTCGCTTTTCGGGAAAGGAAGTGTTTCGGCACCTCGAAACTCTATTCAGTCTTTCGATGGAGATAGTCGGGCATTAAAGAAATCTCAGCAGTTAGATGAAAAATTTGGGCGAAAATTGCGGCCTTCAGAAGTACATAATTTTCACGACAACGCAAGAAAAGGAAGGATTGTTAGTTCTGCTCACGGTGAAAGATTCACAGAATCATTTGAACAAATTTCTGCATTTCAGTGTCAGGAATACCCCTATTCGTCCGGTATTCTTCAGAAGACAATGACAGACGAGATACTTCGCAGTTTTCAAAGTAAGAATCTGTTGTTTTCTCTCAATCACTTTATTTCAGCGATTACGACGATGATGTTTTCGAACCACTGCCGAGAGAGCACCGCGCGTATAATCAAAAGTTCCCGGGTCTTCATGGTGAAAGTATGTTTTCATCTCACGAAAAAAACAGTTCTGAAGAAGAAGAGATGTCAGACGATGAGGAGACCACAGATAACGAGGAAGGAATCACAGAGAACGAGGATGAAACAACTGATTCGAGTACAGAAACTTCTGACGAAGAAGATGAGGAGGAGGGAAGCGATAAGACAACAAAGTCTGTGAAGCAGGAAGGTTGAGTAACATATATAGGAAAATGGTTTAATCCATATTTTTAGTGGTGCAACAACCAACAAGTAGACAAAACGCTAGTGAAAAAACAACGCCGGTGGGAACAAAAAATACTCGAACAAGTCCAAGAGAGTCAACAACAGTGTCACCTCAGAAAGTGACAATGATTGTGGTAAAGTCCGAAGTTGTTCACCAGGAATCTTTGCAAAGGGAAAAACAGGCGCCTGAATCAACTCGGTTGAAGGAAACAACGCCAATCATACCTCAGATTCCTATCAAACGAGAAATTTCAAGTGTGGGTCCATCCACTCCTCGCATTTTGCGAAACATAGCCACTTCTAATACTCCTTCAAGAAACATTATTGACGGTAGCTTCAAATCTGATGTTTTAATGAAAATAAAATTCTTCAGGGAAATGTGTAACAGTCGCAAATGTGGAAGGATTGAAAATTGCTTCAACAAGTGAAACAGTCAATTCAAAACCCGAAAAGCCTTTACCATACTCGAAAGGAGACATCAGAAAATTTATGAAGCCGAAACCTGTACAACAGGACGATTCCAATAGCAAGCCTGCTTGTGGTAAGGCTTCATAAATTATAACAAATATAAAAGGAATATCTTATTTCAGACCTGGCTCAATCAACTCACCAGCTTCATGAAGGTTCAAATGCGTTGGAGACACTGGATGTTATTATATTACCGACGCTCGCTTCAGCTGACAGACCAAAGAGAACCATAAAACCAACTGAGAAAGCGGTTAATTTGAAAAAGAATTCCCCCGACACTAGCTGCAGTCAGTCTCATGAGACGATCTCTAAAAAACGAAATAGTGAAACGAAATGTCAGAAACAAAATCGAAAGAGTAGTCCATATTGCAAGCACTGCGAAATTTTGGCGGAAGAAGAGAAGAAAGGTTTGAATATCAGATTTTTTCTATAGCAGAATACATTTTTAAAGCCAAACAAAATGCAAAATTGAATAAAAGTCTTCCTGTAAATAAGGAATCTCCAAAAACGTCGGAAGTTCCAAAAGTTGCCTCACGAATTCAAGAAGCAAAGCCAAGGAAATCTGGAAGCAAGAAAGACGATAAATTTTGCAAAAATTCAGAGCTCGGGTCATCAGACGAAAGATTGGGCCACAGTAAAAGGCGATCAGACACTGCAGCTTCAGGAGGTCCCGAAAAGAAAAAACAAAGTAATTTTTCTTGCAGGATGCATTTAACGACAACTTATTCTTACAGAATTGGTTGATTCCGACCTTTTATCGATTCCGTCATCATTGGCGATCGTCGTTGACACTGATTTGTAAGAAGCTTATGCTCTGGTTGAACTGCAAAAATGTCAGTATTTTCAGAATAATAACTGAAAATCCATCTCTGGCATCATCGAGTATACCAAAGTTTTCGGATAAATGCCCATCACCTTCTCGCTGGAGCTCGAACGTCGACGATAAATGGATAGAGGACTTAAAGAGAGTTCAATCAAATGCCAAAGTTCCTCAGCTTCTTGGAGTTCGAGTTTCAGAGGTTCCGGAAAATGTGCCACTTATCAAGATTTGGGTAGATAATCTTAATCGGTCAGTATATACTTCCTATATCATTCGTCAATATTTCACTGTTTCCAGAAACAAGTCTGATAAAGATCCTTTCGAAAAAGACATTCGACGATTGGTCGCTCAAGACAAGAAAGCCAGATTGGACTTAAAAGCGGGATATGATGTTCGCGGATAACTCAACTCTTGTACTATATATGATTGTAACTTCTGCAAATTTGATATTATATTGTTGTGATTTTGATATTATTTGCATGAAATTTCCTTTTTTATTTTTTGCTAAACTATTATCTCTGCTGATTTTCGGTTTCTTGGAAGACCGTGATACCTGAGTTCCATTGCGAAGTTGTACCATTTCTCTAAATATTTTCAGGATGTCGAAACGACAAAGTTCTCTGATGTCGTTTTTTACGAAAACTCCAAAATCGGAGAAGCTAGAGACGGAAAATGAGAAGAAGAAGGAGCCTATTGTAAATGCTAAGGAAAAAGGTAGTCAAGGTTTTCTCTGTTAGTTAGTTTTTGAAACCCTCATTGTATTTTTCAGTGGAAGAAAAAAAAGTTCTGAAAAGAACCAACTCACAAACAGTAAGTTCTCCAGTAAAAACTCCACGAACTGCTACAAAACGTGCCCGAGTTGTGCTGTCGTCATCGGAAGGTGAAGACGATGACGATGAAGACTTCGAGATGAAAGATGCCGAAGCAGCTCAAGAATCTTCAGAAGAGTCGGAGGGCGACGAAAACGCAAGTGACGATTGTGAGGTTACTTATGAAAGTACTCCTCAAACCACTCCTAAGAACACTCCGAAAAGAAATAAGAAATTAACAGTGAGCTATAATATTATTTTGATGAGACAACGATTTTTGTTTTGCAGAAAGTTCTCTCTGAAACTCCGAAAAGTGTAAAATCATCTGCAATCGGAAAGGTTAGAAGAGTGATTCCTGAGGGCGAAGAAGTTTCGATGGCAGTAGTCGAGGAGAAAATTGAAAAAATCATGGAGGGAGAATTGGAGAGAAAGAAAAATGTTGATAAAGGGGGCTCGAAGAAGAAACAGCAAGAAGAAGAAGAACCAACGGAAAGATTCGATCATGAATCTCTCGACTGGCTCAAACCAGACAAGATTCGTGATGCGAGCAAACGTGCTATGTCCGATCCCGAGTATGACCCGAAAACATTGTGGGTTCCTCCAGATTTTCATTTGAAACAAACACCTGGACATCGTCAATGGTGGACTATCAAATCCCAACACTTCGATACCATCATTCTTTTCAAAGTTGGAAAATTCTATGAAACCTATCACATGGATGCCGTCGAAGTCGTTCGCGCGTTGAACATTGCTTTCATGAGAGGATCATATGCTCATGCTGGTTTTCCAGAACACGCAGCTTCCAAGTTTGCAGACCAGCTTATGAATCATGGCTACAAAGTTGCACGCGTAGAACAAACGGAAACTCCCCAGATGCTTGAAGAACGAAACCAAAAGGCAAAATCTAAGGACAAGGTAGTGAGGAGAGAAGTGTGCAGAGTAACTTCGAATGGAACCAGAACGTACGGTGTGCTTGATGGAGTTGATTTGGGTAGTGCAACATCCACGCTCGATCCTACTGCTAAACATTTACTGGCCATCAAAGAGTTTCATGTAGGTCTTATTTTCAAAAAGAGAATGAACGACTCCTATTCTTCAGAACACTGAAACGGGAAAGTCTACTTACGGAGTCTGCATGATTGACACAACTACTGCTCATATTAGAGTTGGCCAGTTCGAAGACGATGACTATCGTTCTCAACTTCGTACCCTCTTTGCAAACGTCATTGTTGTGCAGACTCTCGTTGAGAGAAGCTCCATGTCCGTCTCCACCAAATCAATCATTAATGGAATTCTGTTCTCGGTTCCAATTGAACATTTGCTCCCCAAGAAACAATTTTTGACCGCGGAAGACTGTGTTAGAGATCTTTCAAAGGATGATTATTTTGGATCAGAAGTTTCTGGATGGCCAGATGTTCTCAAATTGATGCTTGATGATTCGAGTGTTCTACCGAAGCCGTCTTCTAAGTGGCAACTCGCTTTTTCCGCTTTCGGTGCAATTGTGTGGTATCTTCGAGACAGTTTGATCGATGTTGACATGATCTCCATGCGAAACATTACGCTATATGATTCCAATAATTCTAAGCCTGAAAAAATAAATCAGGAAGATGATAAAGTGGACTGGAAAGGAAAACATCTCATTCTCGATGGCACAGTTCTCGAAAACTTGAACATCGTACCTAATGGCAGAGACTCTCATTTGACATCCCTGTATTATGTTCTCAACAAATGTTCTACCCCATTCGGTCGCCGCCTTCTTCGCTCATGGCTTCTACAACCAACATGTGATCCAGCCACACTCCGTCTGCGTCAGGAAGCTATCAAGTGGATGATTTCTTCAGATGCAGAATCATTCTTTTCAACAGCTATCGCTACTCTTAAGAAAATTCCAGATTTGGACCGACTACTTCAAAAGTAAGCCAAAGGATATCGTCTAGAAAAAAAAGGAAAAAAAAACAAACTTTATTTACAGAATCCACACAATCGGACTCAAGTACCGTTCTGAGAAGCACCCGGACAGTCGTGCGATTTTCTTCGATACTATCAAAACTAATCAGAAAAAGATTGGAGAGTTATTGGCAGCGATTGATGGATTCAAACTTTGTAACAAACTTCGAAAGGAATACCAGACGGTGCAACAAGAAGGTGAAGGATGTGAACTTCTGGATGAGCTCCTCGGAAATGAGCAGCAAGTGGAGGAAGTTGATGAGAACATTTTTTATTTCGAGGTTTTGGAATGTTTCGAAAAAATCTTAGAAATGAAACACATTGCAGAAAATGTTTGATCGCACAACTGCTCTCAAGGACGGAAAAATTGTTCCAAATGCGGGATGCGATGATGAATACGATCAAGCCACAGCGAAAGTCAAAGAAGCATTGAGCGAATTGAACGCTTATAAGGATAAAATTGCAAAGAAGTATAGTTGTTCGGTATATATTTTTGAGAAGAGTTCCAATTCTTTCAAAAACAATTGCAGATTAAATTTGTGGACTCAGGAAAAGTGAAATATTTGCTGGAGATGCCCGAAAACACGAAAGTGTCATCCGATTTCGAGCTGAAATCGAGAAGGAAGGGTTTCATTCGTTATTCAACACCCGACTCGGAGGAACTTGTCGCTTTTCTTGATATCGCTGAGAAAGAAAAATCCAAATTGGGAGACGATGCTACTCGACGCGTCTTCGAGCAGTTTGGCCATAAAAATCCGATTTGGCTTGAAACGGTGCAATTGGTTTCGAAGTTCGATGTTCTCACTTCTTTGGCTACATTTTCAAAATCTTCTCCCTTCGATATGACCATGCCAGAGTTCGATTTCGAATCAGCAAAGCCTTACTTGATCGTTGAAAAAGGACTTCATCCATGTCTTGCATTGCAATCAAGAAATGAAGTTACGCAAACAACTTCATTTATTGCTAACAGCACTACAATGGGCCAGACTGAAGCCGCTGTTATGCTTCTCACCGGTCCAAACATGGGTGGAAAGTCGACACTTATGAGACAGACTGCTGTTCTTGCCATTCTTGCCCACATGGTAAATTGTTTTCTATTCAAATTTAAAAATTTTTATTATTTCTTTAGGGATGCATGGTGCCTGCATTTTCAATGCGTTTAACTCCAATTGATCGTATTTTCACTCGCATCGGAGCCAATGATCGTATTATGTGTGGAGAGTCGACATTCTTTATTGAGTTGAAAGAGACTGATATTATGCTGAAAAATGCAACCAAGCACTCTCTTTTGCTAGTGGATGAACTTGGACGTGGAACCAGCACTTTTGATGGAACTGCAATCGCATCTGCTGTTCTTCAGAAGATTGCGAATGACCTTGTCTGTCGAACATTTTTCTCCACTCATTATCATTCGATTTGTGACTCGTTCACTAATCATCCTAACATTCGATTGGCTCATATGGTAAGTCTCGTATTCAGTACCCAAACATCTGAATATTCTTTCAGAAGTGCGTAGTCGACAAGGAAAATAACGAAGACCCTACTATGGAAGACGTAACTTTCCTCTACGAATTGGAATCTGGAATCTGTCCAAAGTCGTATGGTTTCTACGCTGCCAAGCTCGCAGGAATCGATCAAAAAGTTGTTCGAGTTGCTTATGCTGAAAGCAACAAATTCGCATCTAATCTTATTATTGACCCCAAGATTCGCCATTTGGTTGAATGTGCTCGTGACGACAGTTTCGATGTTACCAAGTTGAAGCAGATGATCGAGGCTATCTAACTCGGCATCGTTGTTTCCCGTTTTTCAATACTCATTTTCCCAGTGTTATATATTGTTTCATATCTATCCATCCAAATGTCTCACTCCATTTTTTATCGGTTCCCATTCATGAAACTTTTCAAGCAAATATCGTGTTTTTTTTAAACAAAACATTTTTATTCGTTTCCAACAGTCTTCTGGATGTCTGCGCTAGCAGTACAAAACGAGAGTTGCAATCAGCGACTCTGCTATTTATAGCTGCTAATAGAAACAAAAAGATCTATTTAGGAAAAAAGAAAGAAAACGGTAAATGGAATCACAGAACTCCGTTCGAAAGATCACTGCTTCCAAATAGTAGTTTTAAAAATCAAACTCCCGCCATTTTCCCGTCCAGTGTTTGCACAGCTACCGTAGTCCTCAGTTTTCTTCATGGGTGGTCCTTGAAGACCACCGGTAAAAGTTAATCCTAAAATTGGATTATTATATTTATTCTTGTTCTCTTTTCACCTATTTTTAATTAAATTTTGAATTTATGTCAAGAATAACCTTCAGTGATCATAACACTTGACTTGATTGAAAAAAAACTGAATTAAATTTGAAAAATTTACAGAATGATTCCTACCAGCCAACAGGAGAAAATGAGACGGAATTTGCCAATGAAGTTCTCTAATATGTAATTTAGACACTTGATAAATTCAATAGGTATAATTTTGTTATTTTTAGGAGACAAAACTCGCCTGACCATGATTTCAAGCCATTCTTCGATGAGTATTTTTATCCACACTCGCGGAATGTTTGTCCAAAGCATGCATCGATGCATCGTCCTCAAGAATATGGCGATCTCAACTTTGCTCAAGCTACTCCATTCCAAAACGAACTCAGCGAATCGGTCTGATAAAGATCATTGTATCATCATAGAACTGATTTACATTCAGACTGGACTTCAGAACTTTGGTCATGGTAGAGCTTTTGTTCCGGGCATCCCCGGCTTCAGCTCATCCGAGTTCTCTTCTCTCGACATGGCAAAACTGCAGCTTCAGTACCTAATGATGATGTATGAACATATTTTCTGGCTTTCAAAATAGTAAAATATTTCAGAAACAGCCAAGCAAGTAATGGTCTTGACAGTATGATAAGTCCACCGTCAACTATTTCAAGCCCACTGAACACTTCACATCCGTTCAATACTATTGCTCAATCTCTAACTAACGGGAACTATGCAGAGCACTGTGATGCTCCAGAGCCGAATTACAGTCCATCTCCGACAGACGATTTCAAGGGTCTTGGGTCGAACTTCAACTTCAACGTTTCTTCAAGAATTAACTCAGCGAATGGATACTACAAAAACGGTAAGCCTCGGTTCAAAAATTCGTGTGAATACAAAAATCTGGGATTTCAAGATGGTTATGAAAGAGGAGCGATGTACACAGCTGAGGATGTCCACGTTGTTGTCAAGAACCATCGGGATGGCAACAAGCAGCGAGTGGTATCAAACAAAGTGTTTGTTGGTGGTATATCCCATTCCATGAATCGTGAAACCATCAACACTTTTTTCGGAAAGTTCGGTACCGTATTCGTTGATTGGCCTGTCAAACAAAAATGCAATGGTGAGCTTTGGTTTTTCGCTATTATTATTATTATTATTATTATTATTATTATTATTATTATTATTATTATTATTATTATTATTATTATTATTCAAAGCATATGTTTAAGCCCGCGGAAAGCCTGTTCCAATGACATCATACTCCTACCTATTTCTTGTTTATTCGGAAGAACAATCAGTCATTAAACTCATGAAAGAATGCCAACAATCAGGAAATGACTTCTTTGTTGTTGTTCCAGGATGTCAAGAAGCTGTAGGGAATTTTGAAACTCATTCGTTTTATTCACCGAAATTTCAGATTCAAATCCGTCCGTGGTTCATCAAAAATGCGTTCTACATTTCGAACAAAGCGAGAAACAGTCCTTGCATTGATATTCATCGTACTGTATTCGTTGGCGGACTTCCAAGAATTGTGACAGCTGAAGAGATTGCTCAAATATTCTCGGAGTTTGGAAAGGTTCTTCTGGTCACTATTGACATTGACCAAGACTACGCGTATCCAAAAGTAAACGATATTTGAAAACCAAGTTACCTAAAATCTCATGTCTTTTAGGGTGCTGCCAGAGTAACATTCGAACGAGACTCATCGTTCAGTAGAGCACTGGAACGGAAATATCTTAAGTTTAAGAATATTGATTCAAGCAAGACTCTGATCGAAATTAAGCCATACGTTATGGAAGATGTTGGATGTGATCAGTGCGGTGGGCTTTGGTTCAATCCATTTCTCGATGTTTACGATCAGTTGAAGAGTTGCAAATCAAAGCAAAACCAACAAGATGATACAGTAAGTGTATCTCTTAGTGCATAAATGTTCGGAATGCCGGAAAAACTGCGGAAATATTCCGGCTGTTTTAGTCTTCATCCTTTTCATTAATTGTTTTTAGAGTATCAACTCGTGTGCATCAAAAAAGAAAGCTGTGGATTCTGAATCACAATTTTTGGACCCAGAAGATCTTTTCTCGAAAATCGATGCCGGCTATCAAAGAAGTTTGAATTCTTCAAAAAACTCCACAAGCCAAGATGTCCTCCATGATTTTGGTTCCGAAAACGAAGTTGAAACCGGTGCTCGCAAGTTTCTTGCCATGACGAAATCATTTGGTTTGGATCAAGAACAAACTGTAAATGTTCTTGGAAAAGAATACAATATTGGACCCAGTCTCTGGTATCAGTTCCTGCCGCTTCCGAGTTTTGAGTGTGGAAATGAATCGGTAAATCTGACGTAATCAAGATATCTGTGATTTATATTTTACAGGTTCAGATGAGTCCTGAACAGAAGATTGAATCATTTCTCCGAATGAAGCGTACCAATGTCTACAGTAATAAGAGCTCATACTGTAAAGAAAGACCATGTCGGCAATACTATTGTCCATCTTGTTCCAACAAACACCATTCTGGACCAGACCAACATATTCTCCTACCAGCTGGGAAACCGGAACGTCGTCCAAGAAAGGACAAAAATATGTACCTCGTCAGTCTTAGCAACTGAATTTATCCAAATCTTGTATATTGTTACTGTCTAGTTTTCCCCTCGTGTTTTCTTACATTAGGTGCCACTTTCTCTATTACAGTCTGTCTGTACCATTCCTTCAAAAGCTAGCTATTGTCAATTCACAAAAATCCATCCGTGCGATTTTTTTGGAATTCACGATATGGAAATCAAGTTGCTTCACTGTTCACCACTTTTATAACTTTTTTATTAGTCTTCTGCAACCCCGCTGTCAAATTTTATACCATCGTTACAAGTTACAACATGCAACTATGATCACATTGTTTTATTAACATGGCTGAAAATGTCAAACATCTTCTGAACTGATTCCAATTTGTCTGAATATTAAAGCTAACGAATGCTGATTTCCCATTTTTGCTCAACATGTGTAATACATCTTTCAGACAACATCAAAAACTCTTTTCTCATTTTTTAGAGTTCTTACTTCGGTGAGGTAAGCGGATTGAAAACTTGGAGGAAGGAACAGAACAAAAATTCGGAAGAAGGGATTCCGATCATCTCTGGTACATTAATACTTTCACATTTTGAACGAGGATGCGACATTGACGTACATCACATTTGAAATACGCTTTCCAATGCATTGAGAATATCAACTTCAAACAAGGTAAATATAACAGATTTATAACAATAGGCTATGAATAGAATGAAGTAGCGGATGAACAACAATGTAAACCTCTCATATTTGCAAGGAACAGAGCAGCAGGGAGATTACTGTCTCTTATCAGTAAATCAAAAATTGCGGAAAATCCTTATTGGCGAAACGAAAAAGGGAATTCAATTCTTTGTAGTTCCTCCATCAAAACTTTTTGTGCTGGACATGTATTTTGTCCGAAGTTTCCAGAATTTCTAGTATCTTTACACGAAGATTGGGCTCCATCGCTGAAAATCTTCAATACACTGTAATCACTCGTGAATAGGACTTACTTTCGCTCAGTTCGAATGATTTTTGCAATTGTTGTGCGTTTTCATAAGCCATAAAGACGGTTACAGCTTTCGCAAATAGGCCGTTGAAATCGTAAATTAGAGTAAAATCCGAAATGTGATAACTGTCCTGAAGACATGTCTGAAACCGCTAAATGACAGGGTATAACCTTCTTTGCTATATCATTTATCACCACAATCTTGATTGGAGTCCATTCGCCGCTGAGCTTCAAATAAAGTTTCACTTTTGTTCCAGACGTCTCTCGTTGCTTGAGTAATCCCATTCTGATGGCTCTCCATTTCCGGTCAGGTGCCCAGTTTTGAATTCTTTCGTGACAATTTCCTGGAACAGAAATCGTTCCCGAACCTAAACGCTCTCCGTTCAGATTGTAGTGCGATTTGACGACTTCAACATCGAAATTGCCGTAGAGATTCTGTATTTAGTTATTAGTTAATGAAATTTATTGAAATGAACACTTACTTTAACAGTAGATTCTGTCAAAGTGCCATCGCTGAAAGCTTCCGGCAGGAACATCATATAGGAGTTGATTTTTTCAGTAGCATTTTTTTTCTTCATTTCGTCTATCATTGCACTGATACTTAGTTTCTGCTGAAAACCCCTCTATTCAACAGTGAGAAACACATTTTCATTACGTTTGGCACTCTCTCCTTGACTGGTTTGGGAGCAAAAGAACAAACTTTCGGCGATAATTGACAGTAAATTGAAGATTTTCCAGACGAAGGAGTTCTAATGAAACTATCAGGTTTCTTCACTGCTTTTGGTGGGGTTTTCAGAACATGATTATCATTTTTATCTTTGAACAGGTCCATTTCAATCTGAAAGAACAAAGTATGCTAAACTAGAAGTTAGGGCTCAGGCCTTACGGATTTGTACCGATTTGAATTTGATGCGACGTATGTGGTCGCAAAAACTGCTCTTTCAGTACAAAGCTCAATATCACCAGTAGCATTTGAGGTCTGCCCAATAGCTTGCAGCTCTATCTTCTCCTCGATGCACACATTTTCAGTTGAAGCTTGATTTCCGAGCACCTGTATAACGTCTTCTACTTGCCTATCACTGGGGAAGGCATTATTATTTATTCCTTCGAAACTTTCGAAAACAAAATTCGCATTGACAGAAACATTTTGACTTGCTGCTTCCGACAATGGAGGGCTCGGCAACTGCAAAAAATAGCTTGAATCTCTATCTGCTCTTCGATGCACACCTTTTCAGTTGGAGCTCGGTTTTCGAGCACCTCTGTAAAGTCTTCTACTTGCTTGCCACTGGAAGGGTTATTATTGAGAATTTCTTCAGAACTTTCGATGACAAAATTCGCGTTGACAGAAACATTGTGACTTGTTGCTTCCGACAATGGAAGACTCGGCATCTGCAAAAAATCTGGTACAGCAATAGCTATAAATTCATCGATTCTTACATCGGAATGAGTAGTCTCAGTCTCTAACTGCGAAACTGAAATCGGTTCTGCAGTTTCTGTTTCCAATTTCTCTGGTGTTTTCTTGAATAAATTCTCTTCAAGGAAAATAACTTTTCTCTGATCATGAATAGGTGTAACTTTGGTTTTTTCCACTTGAACATCTTTTATCACTGGGACCGTTGGAGCTTTACATGATAAATCCTTGGTTGGCTGAGAAGATGAAGCTTGAGAACGTCTCCCTTTTTGGTTTGAGTTCCAGAAAAATTTCTTGTTGTCTCGTTGCAGATTACAAAACTTTGCTTTCACAGATCTGTGGTTGACCTGAAAATAGGGTATTCCATAAAAATAGATAATTACTCATGTGCTTGTATTTCTGATACAAATGCAACTTACTAGTATCTTATCAGATTGTTCAGAAGAATTGTGTGACTTCTGACAGACGTGTTTCTTTGGTAGCCTCTGAGAGGCGTCACCGCCTTTTACATCGTTCTTTTTTGGTGCCGAATCCTTCATCTTGTTCAACTTCTCTCCAAGATACTTCTCCGTATTTGCTATTAGCTGAAAAAAAAACGTTTCGGTTGACTCAATTTTACATGAAAACTCCATGCATTCTGAGAAGTTTCTGATGAATTTTGTGAGCGATAGCGACCCAGGCCTTGTTTTTGCATCTGAAAATAAATATAAGCAGTCAGATCGTCCTTTTTCAGTGGTAATTAAGCTGCGGTTTGGAACCAATATATTTAAATTGAAGAAAACCTTGAAAGACACAGGAGGAAGGCTTCTGGAGCAGTCTGACAGGGAAGGGAAATTGACACATTTGAACAGAAAGAAGTCTCATAGACTACTGTAATTAAAGGCGCATGCGTGCTACAGGGCACGACACTCCTACCACGGTTTTGTACAAAGTAAATTTTTGTTTCTGGAAAAACCAACTTTAGATCTATTTTGAAGTTTTTTTGACTTAATCAAAGAAATTGATTAAGGAAACTAGCTTCAGTGTAGAAGAATTCGATAGAGGAACGATTGCGACTACATCCCACGGTGGATCACCGTCGGAAGAGTGCGATTTAGCACAAAACCCGATAAATGTTATTCGAAAAAAACATCCCCGGGAAAACTTTGTGATCTTTCTTTGAAGCGGTCAAACAGTAGTCATCCATTGCTGATTCGCAGTCGTTAATACATTTTTTCTCTCTCTGAAGGCGGTGTTAGCTCTCGCTGCCTTTGTACAACCCCATGTACTTCTAAACTTCTAAAATGCACTGTTTTCAGATGCGCACCCTCATTGTTACTACTATCGCAATTACTACAATTTTCGCTGCATCGATCCCCAAAACGTATCACACAGAGCCACATCGCGTTGACAAGAAAGACTCGATTGAGCAAGAAATCAGCGAAGCACTCAAGGATATCAATGCATCTCGTCACTTGATTCATATGAATATGAAAGTGTAAGTGAAACTGGCACAATAAGTTGAAATATAGGCATGTTTCAGGAACGACACGGACAATGAGCTCCCGGCAAGCTTCTTCCGCGATATCGAGGACGCATTCAGTGGAATGTTCGAAGCGATCCAGAACACAAATGTGCCTTTCTTCAGCCATGAACCAATCTCTTCTGTCAATGAGACTGCCAATCAAACGACACAGGATTTGTTGACTCGCACACGGAACGAACTCAAAGAGGACATTGATATTCTTCAATCCCGCATCTCTCATATCCGTTCAGACATCAACGAATGGGTGATCTCGAACGAACACCAGGACTTGAGATCTATGCTCATTGGTGGACTTTCGGCTGTCGTCGTGCTTTGCTGCTATTACTTTCTCTGCAAGTGCTGCCGCAGGTAAATTTCGCCAAAATATCAACTGTTCATTAATACATAATCAGACGATCTCGCCTCAATCATCTGTCTGCCTTCGTCAACGAGGGGTTCTCTGGAAATCAAGGAGACACTGACAGCCTTCTCCCAACAACCAAGAACAGTAAGAGAGGCCGCCATTTCCCATCGAACAGTGACGAGGACATCTAAAATGATAACTCATCTTGACTTTGAAACATTATACTTCTAACAATCAAACTAACTCATTTACTAGCTGGATTGTATATTTTCAATTTATTCGCATGAATTATATGACCTGTCGATTACTATATATGTTTCATGTTCACAAGAAGCAGTAGATTCTTCTAGAGAACAAGATTGATTATAAGAGGTTTATTAATAGGTTTATGAGCACGTTACGAATGACTGATTCTTGTACACTTGTATCGAAACTTTATATCACAGATAGAATTGGCCTGTAATTGGACCACTAATCACACTGCCGTTCCATTCAATTTTTCCAGTTGGTTGTTCAGTTGTTGAGCTGTTTACGATTGGATGGATCACATTGGCAACACTTCCGATCGGATTCGGATGTGGAGCCGCAGCAAGAGCTGTGACATTCTGTTCCGAGTCCGAGTTAATAAAATCCTTTGCTCCCTCGACGAAGTTTTCAGAATGCTCTTTCGTCTCGTTCCATGCAGTTGCCAAGAACTGGCCAGTACTTTAATAAAGCTAATTTCGTGGAAGATTCGGGAAAAACCAATACCTGTTGACTGCCCCTCCAACCCAAGTTTTTGTGTTGTCTATGATCGAATTGTTACTCGAACTTAACGAATCCCATGCATTTGAAATAAACTCTCCAGTGCTGCAAACTTTTAAAGTACTTCTGTCTTATCTATGTTTCAAACCTATTCACAGCTCCTGCAACCCACAACGTTGTACTGTTCACAGCAGTTCCTGAAGTACTGTTGTCAGAAGATCCCAGTGAGTTCCAGGCGTTTGTCAGAAACCCTCCGGTGCTGAAATTCGCTACTTGGGTCTGATAGTTTCAGATAAATGAAACCTGTTCAGTGCTCCTCCTATCCATGTTTGTGTGTTGTTCAGAATTGGTCCAGTACTGTTATTTGAATTCAACGAGTTCCACGCATTCGAAAAGAAGTTTCCGGTACTGAAACTAGACAAAACTTGTTAAGGACGCTTGATAATAAAACCGACTTATCAACTGCTCCACCGATCCAGGTTTCAGTTTTATTAATCACACTTCCTGAAGGGTTACTGTTGCTCAATGTGTTCCAAGCGTTAGTAAGGAAATTTCCCGTGCTGAAATGTCTTGATTGAAACACATAATTCCATGATTCTCCAAACCTATTTAGAGCTCCACCAATCCATGTCTGAGTGTTGTTTAAAACTCCTCCCTCTGTCTGGTTAGAAAACAAATCCCATGCGTTGGATAGGAATTCTCCAGTACTGTTCATTTTGTTGTCTATCCAACTCATGGTATTGTTGACAAACGATTGATTGGAATTAGAATTCGAGTGTTGATCAATGAAGTTTCCAGCTCCACTCAAAAACGATGAGATGGGATTTATGGAGTTTGTTGAGTTTCCACCTGAGATGTTTTTTTCTAATTGAGCTATCGGTGTAGACCTAGTTTTGACCTAGTTTTCGATTTTTAGGTCGTGACATAGATTTTAATTTTTAGGTCGTGACTTAGTTTTTGATTTTTAGGTCATGGCCTAGATTTTAATTTTTAGAACGTGACCTAGTTTTTGATTTTTAGGTTATGACCTAGTTTTTGATTTTTATGTCATGACCTAGATTTTGATTTTTATGTCGTGACCTAGATTTTGATTATCAGGTCGTGACCTAGTTTTTGATTTTTAGGTCATGAACTAGATTTTGAACTCAAGATTCACACCTGACGCGTTGATGAGACTTCCAACCAGCCCACCAATTGGTCTTGAAGTTGTTGTAGAGATTTCAGATGAGGTGGAAGTAGCAGTAGAAGACTGATCACTTCCTCCAAATACAGAGTGCCAGGCGTTGCTGATCCAATCTCCTGCTTTCCAAATGATACCTTCAATTATATAGTTTCTCCATTTATTCCACAACAGTTTCACATCAAAAATGAATACAAATATACAAAGTGGCATGAAAAAAATCAAATGACTTTCAGATCACATTATTACCTGAATCCTGGGTAGTCGTTGATACGGTAGCTGTAGAAGGAATCGCATTAAGCACTGGTTGAGTAGGCTGCGACTGTGTTGGTGCTGGAGTAGAAGCAGCTACAGAAGAACTTATGATTGCACCAATTATTGGAGAGTTCGTGAAGGAATCGAGAGCCCCTCCCACTATCGAATAGGTTGGCGCTGCTTGTGCAACGTGTTGAGGTGTTGGTGTAGCAGGAGATGCTTCATGGGAATTCGTTACAGGAACAGTTAGTGTAGAAGTTGGTTCTGTTGTATTTGATGATCCGGAAACTAATTCTGTTGTGTTTGATGCTCCGGATGCTGGAGTCGATTGAGTGGAAGTTACTGTGGCCGAGTTCTCGGTTGTTGGAGGAGGCATTGTAGGTATAATGAGAATCATTGGCCCAGTCACCATCACTTGTGGTAGCTCTGTTGTCGCATTGGATGTAGTTACTGTTTCAGTAACAGAAACCGAAGGAACGATTCCTGTTGGATTTGGAACTGCATTGGCTGTAACAGGAGACACAGGACCAACTCCAGTGGATCCTGTTGTCAATGAAACAGAAGGCGTGACACTGGACAGTACGGTAGAGCTGACAGTAGGCGCGGTTCCAGTTGTGGTAGCAGATGGTTGAAGAATGGGAACTGTTGAATGCACGTTAGGAATAGAGGGTGTGGTTGTGGTGAACCAAAAGTTGGAAAGAGTAAATGTCTCCGGAGTTTGAACAAATTCTTCACTTAGTGGTGCTTCGGTTTCCATGTTTACTTCTGTTACTTCTTCTCCAGCTGTCACTGGGATTACAGGAGTTGATGACACAGTAGCACTAATATTGACAGGAATGATGACTCCAGGGGTAACAGCTCCAACATCCGAAAGATGGACTGTTGTTGATGAAATTCCTCCTGTAGAGGAAGTACTCATAGTGCTGGGAGTTGTCATAGCTTCTGTAGCTCCAGACATCGTCGATGCAGTAGTACCAGTAGTTTCGGAAGCCGTCATTCCACTAGTGCCACTAGTTCCAGATGTTCCAGACATCGTTGTACCTACACTTGAAGCCATATTAGTACCCATAACACTAATAGTAGAGAGGCTTGTTGGATTCGTTGTCATGCTTGTTCCCCATGAGCTCACAGTCCCGGGAGCCACCGGAGTTGAAGGCGTAGACATTGTTGACACTGTACTCGCTGTTGATGCACTGTTTGTAGCCCAAACACTACTTGTCGATCCGCTGGATGATGGAGTTGGCCCTGATGTTCCCCATGAACTGATTATCGATGTTGCTGAAGTAGTTGGAGTGGTCATAGAGCTACCAAGTGTCGATGGGTCGGTGAGTCCGACAGAATCCAAAATCCTTTTACTTCCGGTTCCTATTGTTCCCATTGTAGCCGTGGATGTAGAGTCACTTCCACTTGGAACTATGGTAGTTGTGGGAACTGGCGGAGCTGGAGCAACTGGTCCAGAAACGATAGTTGACACATTTGGAGAGTAGTTGACAGGCCATATATAGCAAAGAGGAGTTTGTGGATACAAGTAAGACATTGGAAGAGGAGATGAGTCAGTAGTGTAAACAGTATCTGAATGTTCTTATTTTTTAAATTTAGTTTGGTTTTATCTTAACAAACCGATATCATAAAACTGAAATTGTTTCCAGAGAGGCAACGTTGCTCCACAGTCTCCAAGCCTTTTCGAGCAATAGAGCACTTCTCCAGTGTCCACATATTCTTCATAAGGTCTATTTGGTTCTTGACCAGTCACAATCAGCTTGTGGTCCAGGCGATCTTAATTTTAAATTTTACAAAAATAAAACCCAACGAGTTACTAACGGAAGTATCCGGTTTGGTTATCGAACTGTTGCTGAAGTTTGACAAGACAACTGCAAGCAGTACTCTTTGCAGATGTCAGCACTTTTCCAAGGACGCCTGTTTGATTATAGGTCACTAGACTGGGATCAGTTGAAGGAAGTGTTGTATAGTAGTGGTCTCTTTCAATGCCAGCCATATTATTGTCATAAATGTTCAAATTAGAAAGCATTTCAGGTGGAATGTTAAAGGTGAGTGTTCCACAAGACGGTCTACTGGCAACTAAATTTCATATGTTAACCTTCAGATTCATAATTTCTAGATTCACCTGTTGTTGCTGGAAGCGTCCATGCATAACAGATTGGGAGGAATTCTTGATTATACCCATCATATGTGATATCTTGATCGAAAGAATATGCATGAACTGGAATATATAGTTTTGTTGTTTGTAAAAACGAACTTTAAACCTACAAACTCCGCCGTTCGAAATTTTATAATATCTGTAAATGGGTACTGTAGCTCCACAAGATCCATTATTCGCAACGCATACAAACGTAGTCTTATTGTCCTTTCTGAAACAAAACTTTGATTTTTTTTCTTTTTTTTTCTCACGGAAGTAGAATGGAGTTTTGAATATGATCACAGGTGTGTCTGAAACATAACTCACATGTAATGACTGGGTAAGTAGAAGGCGTGATCCGTGTCAAAAAACAACACAGTAGTTTCGGCACCTGAAATATCCAATTAGTTCAATTCAGTTTTTTATTTATCACCTTGAAATGAGTCAGTATACCGATTGAGGGTTACTGTACAGTCAGCTGGACAAGATGATTGATTGTTTACCATAATACGTATTGAGTCAGACACTTGATCAAACGAGTTTGACGGGACAGTCGATGCGATTTCATACGACACATGGTCGCTGTCTAGAGCGTATTCATTACTGTAGATTTGAATTGCTTCTGAATACAATTGAGTTGGTTCATAGGTTTGATTTAGGGATCATGTGATCACATTAAAAAACATGGAATGAAAATTTATAGTTCTAAACTATACGGTAAATTCCGAACATATATGTTTTTTTGGATGAGTAGAAATACTCCTCACAGGTTTAGAATTTTAGTGACTCGCAGTTGTTTACACTCGTATTACCGTAAAACTTGTAATAGACGAGCCCCAACTTTTACTTTGAGCCCTTATATTTCATTCCCTTTGCAAGATATGAAAAAGCTGTCCAGTGGTTAATTGTTTATAATAATGTCACACACATGTTATCAGTTGACCCATTTTTTGATATCTTGCTTAGGAATTGAGATAATTGAGCTCTAACCTGACAGTATGGGGAGCTTTCTATTACAGGTTTTACGGTAATCCATGCACTGACAGGAAGAAAAAAAACATTAATATTATTATTATATTGAAAGATTCACAAAGAAAGTTTTAATATATTCAAACATGTTTCACAACATCCAACGTATGCGATCAAAGTATATGACCAAACCTCTTACCTAGAACATCATTTGCTCCCAAACGTGCCGATGCACAATTCTGAGAATATGCATGGGGTAGTGACAATAGAAATAGAAAAGAAAGAGCAACTCTCCAACCCATGAAGCAGCCTTATCTGCCAAGAAATCTGAAATCCGAATTTTGTTTTCTCGAATGCATTTGTTTCTGAAAAAAGGGCGGAGTCTATGTCACCATGGTTACATGATATATAAGATTTTGCTCATGGCTTCTCTAAGAATTTATATTCAAAGGCCAAGGAATATGCAGAAAAAACACTTGTTGTTCTAAGAAAAAAGAAAAGCATTTTAGGTGGAAGAGATGGAAAAAGTACTTTGTCATGAAAACGAAAATTTTCGGCGATCAAAAAGTGTTCATCTCACCGTGTTAAAACAAAAAGATGGGGGTAAACCAAGGGATTTAGTTCGCGTATTTTTTGAAATTGGCTGGTCTTTGACCGAATGAAAAAAGGACTATAGTGAAACGCAATGGAAAGTGTTAGAACATATGTTGAGAGGAGGATTTGATTGGTTTTTACTACGTATTGTTTTTGAACAATAGAAAATACAACACGGAAAAATTACCGTAAAACCTGTAATAGAAGGGCCCCTTCACTGTCAAGTTTAAACTAATTTTTCTCGGCTCCCCCTTGCAAGTTATCAAAAATTGGTAAACTGATAAAATGTTTCTGTATTGTGATAAAAATTTTTCAGTTGACAACTTGTTATACCGTAAAACCTGTATTAGGCCTCTTCAATAGAAGGGCCTCTCTAATAGAAGGGCCCTCTGTGATAAAAGGGACCCCAGTAAAGAAAGACTTCCTTCAAAATGTTTCTTGAAATTCAAAACTTTCAATACGTTTTAGTGAGAAAAGGATATTACAAAATTTAAAATTAATTTGTTGAAACACTATTTTTTTTTGATAAGAATTTGCTCAACTTCGGTGAAATTGACAGATTTTCATGAGTTTTGAACGAAGCTTGGTCGAATTTCATCAATGAAAAATTTACGAAAAAATGACCAGAAAAATAGAAGGGCCCCTGCAATAGCAGGGCCCTCCGGAGGTACCGTACAATAAGAAAAAAAAAAGAAGAGCTGGCCCTTCTAATACAGGTTTTACGGTATCTTCGACAGGGACCGAGAAAAATTGGATTAAAGTTAAAAATTACAGAACCTTTCTATTACAGGTTTCCCGGTATAATGAAGTTCTAAAAAATGGATTGTTTTCGAAAAAAAAACAAAAAAACAAAGTTGACACCCAGAGCTGTGAAATTGTTCAAAATAAAAGTTTTCCAATTTTCCAAGTATCTCGGACACCAAGAATCCATATTCAATTTCTTTTCCATACTCTATGTCTCCAGTTCAAATAACACAACGTCAGAAAAAAGAGGGTTTTTTGCTCAAGTCCAAATAAATTCTCAGAAGGTGTGCACCGACCCACGACATCCGGAGTTGGTTGGTCTGTTGACTTCAGGAATCCATACATTTCACGAGAAATGTTGTCTGAATAGCAGTTTAAAATAGCAGCTTAAAATGTGCTAGGCTCATTGAACCTTTGTGTGTGTTCCCGGGAAGCTAAATTTTATTGATACTCAAAATTTAGCAATAATAGGAGCTTTAGAAAATGCTTTTAATTCGAAACCTGTCCGCTATAAAAAGCTGACTTTATTTACTAGAATGGCACATTTCAGCGAATTTCGATTTTTGATTTTCTGAACTTTGAACCTGAAATCACTGATCTTCGGATTTTGAAATTCGAAAAAATTCGAACGTAAGAAAAAAAATTTCAAGTTTCAAACTTCGGGAATTGAGAAATACTGAATTTTGTTAATTATAAAGTTTTCTCAATTTTCAAATGTCCATTTTTCAGATGAAATATCAGAATCAACATATTGTAGAATTTGGGAATAGGAAACTTTCAAATTCAAGAATTGGGATTTCCGAATCCCTACATTCGGAACAGTTTAGTTCCGGAAATTTCTGAATTCTCGATTTTTCAAACTTCGAAGTCAACCTTCTGACTTTCCGAATGTATAAGTTTTCAATTTTCTGAATTCCTGTATTACTTGAAATCTGAATTACCGAGATTTAGAGTTTCGAAATTTCTGAACTTTTTAGTTTGCAATTTTGTACTTTAAAGTGATCATTTTGATAAAAATGTATCAAAAACAAAAGAAGAATTTTGAATTTTTTCTAAACATTCCAATTTCCAAACTTCTAGTTTTCCGAATTTCAGAATTTGGAAATTTTAGAATGTTGGAATTTTATAAATTTGTGATTTGGGTATTTCGAAACTTTCGAACTTTAGAGTTTCTAGGATTCTGAATTTCTGAATTCGAGAAGTGGAGAATACGAGAATTTCAGGAGATTTTTACGGAATAAAATCTCCAACCATTCTTGATTCCTCCACCTGCACAAATAAGAAACACATTAAAAAGAATTCCCATTGCATGGACCCCAATTCTCATTTCCTGTCACTTCTCATTCCCCCATCAAGTGGCATAAAAAAGAACTTCTCTCGTTCGATTTCATTACGTTCCTCCACAGCGCCACGACTATTGCGGAGCCACCTGTCGTGCGTCTTGGCCGCCAATTGTCGTGCCATAGTCATCTTCTTCATCTTCTTCTTCTTATTTTTTTTCTTCTCCTGAGGACTTTATGTTTTTGTGTGTTTAGTGTGTATGTCAAACTGATGATCTATCGACGCAAAGCGACACACGGACACCCGCTCATCTTGTCTATGTTTTCTATCATCTGATGAATCGGAAAATGAGCATTTCCATTCAAATTACCATGCATTATCAGAGTCATTGTTATTATAAAGCCTTTTGTTTTCTTTTCTCGTTTATGTGTTAATTTAGAGTAGTATGTTTATTTCTTTACTTCGGTTCCTCCTAAAAAGAAACAAATAAACAGAAAAGAAGAAGAAAAAACGAGGAAGACGTTCTTCGTTCTCTGGGGAACAACCTGCTCCATCTCCATACTCGGGCGACAAATTGAGCAATCCGGAGCAGGCTCATCTTTTTTTTCCGCTAATACTAGCATAATGTACTTGTTTCGTCCCTCCTTTTTTTGGGAATCGTAGTAGATGTACGTTCTCATGGGAAAAGAAACCAAGGAAGAACGATGAGAGTTCCTAGAATCCTCTGAATTTGTTTAGAGTTGGGGCAACATTAATTGGTGGGGTAAAAAATAGTACTGTAAAATTCAAAGAACGACAGAAAACTCGAAAAAGGTCAGTGAAAAACGACAAGTCCGGAAAATAAAAGTATTTTTAGGTTACGGTGGTTGTCTTACTATTAGTGAGACTTTCAGCGATGGCCACCAGTATTTTAAGCTTCGATGTTTATTACCAGAATCATAATCAAAACCATATTTTTGAGTACCGTAAAACCTGTAATAGAAGGTCCCCCACACTGTCAAGTTTGAGCTCAATTATCTTAGCTCCTATGCAAGATATCCAAAATGTGTCAACTGATAAAATGTTTACAATATTGTGATAAACAATTTATCAGTTGACAAGTTTTTTATATTTTTTCAGGAAACGAGATAAGTTGGCTCAAAGTTGAAAGTTAGGGGGCCCTTCTATTACAGGTTTTACGGTACTCAAAAACGGGTTTGAAAATAACTGCTTCATGAAAGAATAATTTATTTCCTAATTTATATTTTCAAAATTCAAAAACTGGCAGTGTTGATATCTTTCAACAAGGATGAGATAGGAATTTTAAGCTCCCTGTGAATACTGTATGAGCTTTCTTACTTTTTGTGCTCTTTAGAAGATCAAGTCCTTTCAGTCATCTTCTCTTTCATATGTATTTCCGAAAAGGAAGTTTTTTCTTCAAGACGACAGCCGAGACAAAATAAGTGTGTTCGGATTTTGCGATGATGATGATGGGCTCTCTCTCAATTCGGTCCCCTGGAGCTCTCGTTTCGGGGGCCCGCTCCCTGTTTGTGCGTATTCGGAAGCTGCGTGGATTCTCCGGGGATCAACTATTTCGGCGGACGCTGCACAGCCAAGAAGAAGCACAAAAAACCCAATGGGGTCGACCCATTTCGGACTCTTCTAATGCTCATTTCCAACATTACTGACACTTTTCTTGTCACTTTGTATTTTTGCATGAATCCTTCCTCTTGCACTCATTCAATCATCATTTGGTTTCTGGCTTAACTCTGTCGTTTTTGTCTTCATCATCATCATCATCCAAACTTCCTCTCGGTTTTCTTATTTTCTATCGTTTCCCACCTCCTCCCACTCTCCCTTTTCTTCCATTCGAAATTCATCTTCTTCTTTTACGTCTCCACTCCTTTCTAGTCCGTTCCACTGCTGTATTCGGCCCGTCGCGACGAGCATCAAATTTCACAGCTTCCTCTAACTTTTTAACATTTTTTATTTCATTATTTCAATGTCTCAAGAGCATCATATTCTCGCAATTCCAACCGTCGGCTTCTTTTTTGCAGCCTGAAGTCTACAGTAACCCCATTTTTCATTGAGATGATCTTAATGATTTTTCAAAGGTCAACTTCTCAAATTACAGAGTGTTCCCTTTGTATTTTTTAGTCTTTCTTTATCAGAATATCATGTTGATCTTGATGATTTACCATAAAACCTGTAATAGAAGGGCCCCTAAATTTTAAATTTGCCAATTTATCTTGGTTCCTGTCGAAGATATAAAAAAGTTGTCAACTGATAAATTGTTTATCCGAATATCAGAAGCACTTTATCATTAAGTGAGATAATTGGCTCCGCTGCACTTTGAAACCGCGACACTTCGAAACCAGTCGTTTCGAAACCGTGATAATACAGGCGAATGGAATATAATATTCAGGTAATGAAACTATATTTGTATTTAAATTCTGAAAAGTCATAAACCGGAAATAATTCGATTTCTTCTGCTTTGATACTCTCTATAATTAGGTGCTCCCCGATACTTTGATTCTATTTTTCCGATGAACAGAACTTGAAAATTACAAAAAAAAGAAACAAATTGAAGAGATATATTTTCAAAAAAGTGTGAAAAACGCGCGAGAGTGTGACACGGAAGAGCGGTGACAGACGAAGTGGAGGCGACAAAAAAACTGAAAGTTTACGGCCAATTTTACGACCGAATCGTGTGCAAATGGGGTGAAAATGTTGCAGATGGGTGGCTATTTTGAAGGACATATCCATGGAAAAATGACACGAGAATCGGGAGGAGGAGG
>NC_013489.2:3719175-3731453 GCF_000004555.2 Caenorhabditis briggsae
ATTCTGAAATCCGAAAAAATCCAAAATTTAATGTTTTCAAAACAAGAAAATTTATCGAATTTTTTGATTTTCAGAATGTGTTCTATCAGAAAAAGCATATTTGAAAACCCTAAATTTGTTTTTGTAGTCTGAAATTTATCCATTCGCCTGTATTACCACGGTTTCGAAATGACCGGTTTCGAAATGTCGCGGAGCCAGATAGTTAAACTTAAACTTGACTATGTGTGGGAATTAAGCTGAAACTTGACTATGTTCTATTAAAGGTTTTAAGATGTCTGATATCTGTATCAACCAATCAGTGCTCTCAACAGATTGATCATTCTATCCCTTTGTTTCGTTTTCTTGTTGTTAAATCAGTTCAGGTGTACGAACTCGAAGAGCCCGTCCGCGAGCCTCCGAAATCTCATTTTTCTCATCTATCTCTCACTCAATTTAATTACCCTAAACCCATCATAATCATGTCATTAACAACATCTGCATCTTATGTGTTGTGGCAACTGACTGAGGAAAAAACGAAAAAAACAGATTTCGGAAAATTCGAAGGCAACCCGATACCTGGCATATACTACATAGCTAGAGAGATGACTTTTTGCATCCCCCGTGTTTAACGTACATCCCACTTTTTCATGTCATTTGTTTCTCTCTGTTTGTGCGAAAATTAGCTTTAAAGATCCACGACGTGTCAAGTGATGTCACCAAATGCGGGTAGATGGATCACGAGAAGACTAAAAAAATTGAAGAAAGTTTAAAAACGGAGACGATGACGATACCCAACGATTCTAAAGAAAATAGACATAAAAGTGTTTTCGGCGAAAGCTATCAATGAATAATTCCAGCGATTTATGACGTTGAGATCATGGGGAAGACCTATAGGTCTATAGTTTAGGTTAGAATGTTATCTTCAAAACTTAGAATAAAAAGCATTAAATTATATTGTGAGAGAGGGACAACCTAGTGGCTCTTCTTCTTGTTCAGACATACTTCTCTTATCACTCTTCTTTTGTTTGCTCTCATTGTGTCCATTTTGTTGACATGCACAGGGAGGTACATCACGTGGAAAGAAGAAGAAGAGTATCTGAAACTAATCAGATGAAGTCAACCTTTTTCTTCTTCTCCATTTTTAACTCTTTCTTCCTCATTTATTATTGAGAACTTGGATTCCCACGACTTCTTATAATCGGTCTTCTTGTCTCTTGTACACCTTTTAATCTTAAATTCTCTTCATTTTGGAGCAACTTTCTTCTTTAAAAATTGATTTTAACGTATTCTTCACTTCACCATTCTAGTTCCGAATTCAAAAAAATGAGAGGTATGAATTATTAGTTTTTCGTTTTCTTTTCTTGAAAAAAAGAGACCAAAGACTGCGTAAGACTGTGTCTCCTCCTGGACGAACTTTTTCTTTCAAACTTTGTATTCAACTTTTTATAGAAATTATGTCCTTAAAACTGCATTACATAAATATATCGTTGACCTATTTCCATAGAAAAAGTTCTTGTATAATATTCTGGTAGAATAAAAATGGGAGCTGTAAAAGAGAAGCGCCGGCGGCCGTGGCTAAAGGTCCCACAGCGAAAACTACCGCAACCTAGAACTATGTTCAATTTCCAGAATTATTTTCTCGATTTTCGTGCGTTATAAGTCATTTTTTCAGATTTTTTTTTTCGTTTTTAGGCACTATCAAAAATTTTAACTTTCCGATTTTTTTGGGAAAAGTTACAGAAAAATCGACGGAATCAAGAAACAGGAAACAAATACGGACCACTAAGACATTTTTGAATACGGTAGTTGTCGTTGAGGGACCTTCGGCCACGGCCACCGGCTTTACTCTTCCATAGCTCCGATTTTTTTTGTTCCAGAATAATATTCAACCAATTTTCAAAAGAAATTAACAAAAAGAAATATAATAACCGTATTTCCTCTAATAGAAGTCCACCTCCAATAGAAGCCCATGAACTTCTACATATTAGAGAAAATAGGGTAATTCAAAATTCCAGAATTTTGGAACTGTTTATTTTAGAACTCGAAAATTTCATAATTTCTGAATTTTCTAATTTTTAAATTTCGGAATTTCAGATTTTTAGAATTTTAGAACTTTTTCCCGGAATTTCAGAGTTTCAGAATTTCGAATTTTGAAATCCTGGAATCTCAGAATGTCATAAATTCGGAGTTTTGGGATTTAGAATTGCAGAATGAACATTTCGAATTTTCCAAAACACTGCATTACAGAATTTATAGCTTCCGAATTGTCCAATTTCTGCATTTTTGAATAAATTTTTTTTGAAAATAAATCATTGAAAAATAGAAGCCCACCTCTAATAGAAGTCCACCCTGAGAAAGTGGTTGAAAAATAGAAGCTCGTGGGGGAATTAGAGGAAATATGGTATATATAATGTATTTGAATTTTTCAATTTCAAAATTCTAATTTATTTCGAACACTTTGAAGTAATAATGTTCCGTGCTCATTTTCTTGCTCCTCCAAAATGACCAATATAACTCCTCCCTTTTCTGCTTCTTCCTCTATTCTTCTCACAAGGACCCTCACAACACTTGAGAATACTCTATGACCAGAGAATGTCAAAAACCGTGTTCCCCTCTCCCAATATATTTTTGTCCCTCACTAGTTTTCCAACCAATTTCTCTTCCTTTTCGTTAACAATTTTTTTTTCAACCCAAATCAATTTTCTCCTCCTCCTCCTCCCGATTCTCGTGTCATTTTTCCATGGATATGTCCTTCAAAATAGCCACCCATCTGCAACATTTTCACCCCATTTGCACACGATTCGGTCGTAAAATTGGCCGTAAACTTTCAGTTTTTTTGTCGCCTCCACTTCGTCTGTCACCGCTCTTCCGTGTCACACTCTCGCGCGTTTTTCACACTTTTTTGAAAATATATCTCTTCAATTTGTTTCTTTTTTTTGTAATTTTCAAGTTCTGTTCATCGGAAAAATAGAATCAAAGTATCGGGGAGCACCTAATTATAGAGAGTATCAAAGCAGAAGAAATCGAATTATTTCCGGTTTATGACTTTTCAGAATTTAAATACAAATATAGTTTCATTACCTGAATATTACGTCACAAATGAGCAACGGTGGTCAAATTTTCTGTTGCGGTTTTTGAATTAAAAAAAACGAAATTTTAAAATTTTGAATTTCGAATTCTAAAAATCTGAGATTCTGAGATTCGGAGAATCGGAATTTCCGAAATTCTTGAATTTCAGAATTTCTGGATTTCCGAATTTCCGAATTTCTGAAATTCTGAGATTCTAAAATTCTAAGATTCTGAGATTTTCGGATTCTGCGAATTTGAAGTTCGGAAAATCTGAAATTCTGAAATTCGGAAATTTTGAGATTCTGAAATTCTGAAATTCTGAAATTCTGACATTCAGAATTTCTGAAATTCTGAAATTCTGAAATCCTGAAATTCTGAAATTCTGAAATTCTGAAAATCTGAAATTTTGAAATTCTGAAATTCTGAAATTCTCAAACTCTCAAATTTTGAGATTCTAAGATTCTGAGATTTTCAGATTCTGCGAATTTTGAAGTTCGGAAAATCTGAAATTCTGAAATTCTGAAATTTTGAGATTCTGAAATTCTGAAATTCTGAAATCCTGAAATTCTGAAATTCTGAAATTCTGAAAATCTGAAATTTTGAAATTCTGAAATTCTGAAATTCTCAAACTCTCAAATTTTGAGATTCTAAGATTCTGAGATTTTCAGATTCTGCGAATTTTGAAGTTCGGAAAATCTGAAATTCTGAAATTCTGAAATTTTGAGATTCTGAAATTCTGAAATTCTGAAATCCTGAAATTCTGAAATTCTGAAATTCTGAAAATCTGAAATTTTGAAATTCTGAAATTCTGAAATTCTGAAATTCTGAAATTCTGAGATTCTAAGATTCTGAGATTTTCAGATTCTGCGAATTTCGAAGTTCGGAAAATCTGAAATTCTGAAAATCTGAAATTCTGAAATTCGTATTGCGGTTTGCGAATTATCTGACCCTGAAAATCCCCAATAGAACTTTCAGGAAATAAACTGCTACCGGTGGGGTTCGAAACGTCAGCTTAAAAATTGACTACGACGTTCAACCGTAACTCCAAAAAAACTCTAGAAAATCTCCTGTTCTGCTTCCATCACCACTTCCACATCAATCTTATTCTTTCTACTCTTCTTTATGGGATTAGTTGATCCTTCTGTTCTAAACCAAATTTCACTAATTTCGATCATACTTATTTCCGCTTCAATATCCCCCCCCCCCCCCCCGTTTCATTTCCTGATGCAGGTGTCCCTTCCCTCCTTCTAACCTGATTACCTTTGGCTCCGTCGTTTCAATTAGTATCCACCACCATAACGTCTTCACCTCGTAATTATTCAGATCATCAGACCGCCTAATTCTATGTGAATGCTAGGTGCGGCACCACACGTGATCAGAAGCCGCCGTCGTCGCAGCTAGCCTTCACAAGAAGACACTCTCTGGCCATGCGAGCGCCCGTCAATCGACGGCACCTTATTTATCACGTCTTCTACCGATTCTTATTGCTAGCTGCACTTTTCACTAAATATGTCGAAACTCGATCCATCGTCAGAGGAGATCATGTTGTACATACTCCACTTGGAACCATACGAGGAGTTGGACAGGTCAGGAAAAAGTATTGCAATTCTCACCAGTTACCCTGAATATAGATGTTTTACTCTAGTTTCAAAGTTATCGCTCTGGGGACCAGATTATAAGAACTTGGCAGAAAAATTACCGAAAAGCCTATAATAGAGGGACCCTTAACTTTTACCTTTGAGTCAATTTATCTCGATTTCTGTCAGAGATATGGAAAAAGTTGTCAACTGATAAATTGTTTATCATAATATCGCAAACATTTTATCAATTAGCAAATTTTGGATATCATGCGTAGGAGCCAAGAAAAATCGGCTCAAACTTGATAGGGGATCTCTTCTATTTCATGTCTTACGGTATTTCATGCACATTTTACAAAATGTTTGCAGTGTATAATAACTAGGGTTTAGGTGGCTGCAAAAGTTTAAAAAAGTTTTTTGTGTCGTTCTGAAAAATTTTTTAAAAAACCTATCTCCACTGGGGTCCCAGGAAGCGGGTCAGAAAGCGCGCCCCAATAAATTTTTTAAAATTTCAAAATTCGCTGCCGAACTTCGTTGACTGAGAATCAATGTTTTGAACGATGAGCGAAAAAGCGCGCGTTGCAACCCGTTGATTTTGAAGAAATAGATCATGATCTAGATCAAACCCGCGTCCACTTCAAAATTACTAAATTTCTTCTGGCCTACGAGTTTGCTGGGGCGCTTTTTCTGACCCACTTCCTGGGACCCAAGTGTACTTCTTCTTTTTATTTGAGGAACTACGATAATTGCAAAGGGTGAATTTGAAGACACAAGCCAAACTTTCTAGAAAATTTTCGATTTTCTCTGGTCTCGTCATTTATCACTCATTTCCAGACATTCGATGGTGCAAAGGTTTCTGCATTTCTGGGTGTTCCATATGCGAAGCCACCGGTCGGCTCGAGAAGATTCAAAATGGCCGAAATGATAGATCGATGGAGTGGAGAACTTGAAGCCAGAACACTTGCAAAAACATGCTATCTAACAATTGACTCTGCTTTTCCTCAATTTCCTGGAGCTGAAATGTGGAATCCTCCTGGAGTGAGAATAATTCGAAAAGTGTAAATCAAATTTGTATTTCAGGCAATATCAGAAGACTGTCTGAACATGAACATTTGGGTACCAGAAGATCACGATGGTTCTGTTATGGTCTGGATATATGGCGGAGGTTTCTTCAGTGGAACGCCTTCTTTGGATCTGTACAGTGGTTCAGTGTTTGCTGCAAAAGAGCATACGATTGTGGTTAATGTGAACTATAGGTATGATTAGGTTTTTTGGAAATAATCATTAATTTTGAATTCAGATTGGGACCCTTTGGATTCCTGTATTTTGGAGATGATTCTCCGATTCAAGGAAATATGGGTTTAATGGATCAACAATTGGCACTGAAATGGGTTCATGAGAACATTGGAGCATTCGGAGGAGACAGATCCAGAGTTACTTTGTTTGGAGAATCAGCTGGATCTGCATCAGCAACTGCTCATTTATTTGCTCCCAACTCTCATAAATACTTCAGAAATATCATTGCAAAAGTATCCAAAAAAAAAGGTTTTCAAATTTCCAAATCTTCAAATTTCCAGAGTGGCTCAATCATCAATTCATGGGCATCAGCGCCTCCTCCAACAATGCTTGATCTGTCCCTTCGTCTCGCAAAGAAGGTCAACTGCAGTTCTACAGATATGAATGTGGTTGCTAAATGTCTCCGAAGTGTTCCAGCTCATTTAGTTCAAGCAGAAGCCGACAATATATCAGGAGATATCGGTCCACCAATGACATTTGCATACGTTCCAGTTTCGTCTGATGCAAATTTCTTCCAGGTTTTCATAAAATTCAGGTTATCTTTCTCATTTCTATATTACAGGGTGATGTAATTCAAAAATTGAACAACAAACAGTTCAAAAAAGATGTGAATATAATATTTGGAAGTGTCAAAGATGAAGGAACCTACTGGCTACCGTATTACATGTCTCTTCCGAAATATGGATTTGCATTCAATCATACAATATCCGCTGAAGATCCACACAACAGAGCATTAATCACAAGAGAACATTACGAGGAGTCGATGAAAGCGTTTATGCCGTATTTTGCTGGATCCAAACTTGTATTGAATGCGTTTATGAATTCTTACGAACATGTTTCAACGAGTAATGTACCGGAAGAAAGATATCGAGATGGTGTGGCACGATTCTTGGGAGATCTTTTCTTTACTTGCTCTCTTATTGATTTTGCTGATTTGATATCAGATAATATATTCGGAAATGTTTATATGTACTATTTTACCTACAGGTTTGAACTGCAAAATTGGAGACAACTTTCATAAAGAAATATTTTCTAGGTCGAGCGCAAATCCGTGGCCTAGATGGATGGGTGTAATGCATGGATATGAAATTGAATATGCATTTGGTCAACCTTACTGGAGACCTCATCTTTACGATCAAAAACAACTTGAGGACGAAAAAAGGTTATCATCTATCATCATGCAAGTTTGGGCAAACTTTGCCAACACTGGGTAAGAAAAAGGCATTGGATACAGTAGGCAATGATCTCATTTTTTCAGAAGAACTGACTCTTTCTGGCCACAATATAACAAAATCGAACGGAAAGCAATTGAACTGGGAGAGTCTACATTACATGGGAATCATCGAATCATTGCAGATGTTCATGGATCATATTGTAGAATGATTGATGAGGCGAAAGCTTTTGTGAAGCAGAAAAATGGTAGGAAATCGGAAATTTGAGAAAATTCCGGAAAATTTTCATTTGTCAGGGTTCCGGATTCCGAGAACATTATTCCGGATTCCGGATTCCGTTTTCAAAAAAGTCATTCCGGACATCTCTGGTGACCATGCTTGTCGACGGGCCGGCTGATAACTCGCTTTAAATTTTATATAGTGGGCAAAACAACATACCAGAAGATAGAATTCGACGAGTTCAACAACCTCCAATAAGTATATACCAGCATTTAAATTAGCGACCGAGTGCGGGCCGGGCATACTGTCGGTCCGGCTAAATATTTAGGCCCGTACCATGATTCGGAGCCGGTTGATTGTTCTTGAAGATTGTTGAGCTCACCGAGCTCTATCATCTGTTGTGTTGTTTTGCCCACATCTTCAATTCTGAAGAGAGATATCAGCCGGCCGTCGACAAGTATCATAGTAATACTTTTCTGAATCATCCAAAAATTGACAAAATTTAATTTTTTTTAAGCAAGCGACTGCCGTTCAACTCGTAAATCAGACTCATCTTCAACAGAAACCAGTTCAACAGCCAATTCCCTTTACCTCTTCATCATTATTTCCCTTTCCCTTCTTATCTCTTGTATCAGTTTGTGATAATTTTAGGATTTAAAATTCCTGTTCTCTATTAGCTTTCAAATGTTTTTATTCACAATTTGGATCTCAATACCTTGTTTTCACTTCTCCCCCTGTCTTCAATCCATCTCCATTTTTGCCACAAACTCATCGAATTTACCTTTTTCAGTTTGATTTTTTTTTCTTCCTTCTCAAAACGGTGTATCTGATTATCAGTTAAATCAAATGCTTACTGCTTTCCTTTTTCTTTTTATTGTAATTTTCAATCAATTCTCTTTAATTGCTCATCAGAAGAGGAGTTTACTTGTTTTAGTAAATCACTTTTTTTAACTAGTTTAAAATTAAATAGGTTTTTTAGCTCATTTTTGTTTTCATGATTGATATTACACAACAACTCCAGAACGAGACAGCCAGCAGTAAGGGGCGTGAGAGAGCGAAGAGAGAGAGAGGGTGTGTGTGTGTACAGTGTGGTCAGTGTGGTCCTAAAAAATGTTCTTATTTTCCTTCAAAATCGTTTTTGAAAAAACACCCTTCCATACATGAGGGATTTTTGTAAAGGTTTTTTGAGGTCGCGAAAATTTTTGATTTTTCGAATTTTGATGAATTAGCTCGCGACTTGGTATGTAGGGTAAAACAAGGGCTGGAACGTTGCTTCTTTTCGAAATATTTAGGTCGCGATTTGAAAAAAAAACAATTTACAAATTACCTCATTTATGGATCTAGAATTCTGGAGGATCCTTCTATTACACGGACCTCGATTTAAAGGGGCTCTTCAATTTGTCAGGCCCTTTCTTCCAAAATACTTCATCGAAAAATTCGGTGAATTCTCGATAAAAATTTATGAATATGCATCGATTTCAATAAAATTAAGAAAAAAAGAGTATTTCAACAAAGATCGGAAATTTTGGAGTTTTCGGAATATTTTTCATTTAAAAAGTACTGAACTTTTTAATTTCAGTACTCGCATTTCGAAAGGGCTCTTCTATTAAAGGGGGCCTTCTAATACAGGTTTTATGGTATATCAGACTTCGAGAGTAATTCAGACTTTGGAAAGACAAAGAAAAAAAACTCGAAAATCGTTTCATGAAAGAGTTGAAAATAAAGTACTTCTGTGATAAGTTTCAGTAGAAATTGGCGCCGAACAATAAAGTGCCAGCCTCTAATTGAATGCCCACCCCTAATACAGTGCCACCCCAGACCACCTCCGAACAATATACACGGTGTTTTTTCAGGACGTTAAGTAAATGCTCTCTAACGCGAATACTGAAGTTAAGCGCGCTGAGTATCGACGCGCATGCTTTAAAGGTGATGTACGGTGAAATTTTTTATTGCATCAAAATGTGCAGAAATGCATGTAGATTGAAATAAAAATAAAGAAAAAATTCCTTCAGCGAGAAAAACGCATCGAAAAATACGCTGAAAGCCCTTAGGGACGAGGTTTTTTCTAGGCCGCCCGGTGAGTAAAAGCGCGCGAATTCAAACTTTCAAAATTTTTTCGCTCGTTTTCACTTTTTTTTCGGTTTTTTCAAGAGTTTTCTAGGGTAGGTATAGGTTTTCAAGAGTTTTTAGGCCGTATTTTTCGATGCGTTTTTCTCGCNGAAGGATTTTTTTTTCTTTATTTTTATTTTAATTTACATGCATTTCTGCACATTTTGATGCAATAAAAAATTTTACCGTACACCCACCTTTAAACTGAACTGCTGAGTCGCTACGCAGGTGTGTCATAATAAGTTTAGCAGCATTGATTGCTTTTTTCCAATGCTTACTGAAATCTAGCTTGCTAGAAATTAGAAAGCCTAAATCTCTTGTGATAGTTACTCTTTTTATATCCTGATTCCTTATCTTATATTTCCAATATTTTTTTTGATTTTTGAGCTCAAATTTTTGCCTCCGGACCGCAAGATTAAGAAACTGTTTTGAAACCAGGAAGCGCTCTTTTTTTTGGTAGATCGACTTTCAAATCAAAACACGGGTAAAGTTCAGGTCTCTCCCTACTAGGGAGTCCCTAGTTATTCCTTCTGGCAGAAGTCTACCGAAACAGTCAGTTTTGAGCTCAATTATCTCTGTTCTTGTGAAAGCTATCAAAAATCTGTTCACTGATAAAAATTTTTATGATATTATGATAAACAATTTATCAGCTGACAAATTTTTGATATCTTAAACGGGAATCGAGATGATTGCGCTCAAAGTGGACGGTTTCGGTGGGGCTTCCTTAGAAGAAAAAACCAGCTTACGAATAATATACAGTGCGCGTCATAATTGTAGCTAAACGATTCTGAATTAGATCTGACTTCATTCGGAATTAGATCGAATAACTCGAAATTCTGAATTAGATCTGAGTTCATTCGGAATTAGATCTGGACTAGATCTAATACCGAAGTTGCCACGAGAAATGCGCCATCAATGACTCAGCTGCCGCGGATGAATTGTTTTGTTTTTTGTTGTCCTAAATTTTTTTCGTCAGGAAAATGGGTTTTTCTCTCAACTTTTGCTTTTTTTTCGCTCGGTTATTTTAAACTATATTTTCTGGAACATATTTTAATGTGTTGTGTACGTTTTTGCAAAATTTTAGGTAAATTTTTTTAGGAACAACTGAATATTCAAAGTTCAATTCATAGAGAAGACAGTAATTCTATGAACCGACAAAAATACGACGATTTTGAAGATTTTAAATTCGGAGAAAACACTGCAGGTAATTTTTGCCCTTTTCAGCTTAAAGGATTACGTAAAAACGATGCAAGGGATCACCGAAAAAAACAAGAAAAAAAAGAGATGATAAATTTCTCTGATAGTGAGCTCAATTTACACAAGTCGAGAAGGCCTTACTTTCGGAAGCCGTGTCTTGTCATGAGCAGGTTAGTTTTCGAAAGTGTGGTGGACAAAGAAACATGTGTGAAATTGCAGGCTCTCAACCGAATGTGTCATGACCCGATTAAAACGATTCAAAAAGTTGGGATTTGTTGTATAAAACAACTGCTCTGATGAATTTATTTGGATTTGCAAAGATTTGAGTACGGAAATTATATTGAAATGGGGTCAAGTAAGTTTATTATCCTCATCACAAAGCCAAAAACTTCTTTTTTCAGTTAAATCGACATTCATTTCATAAAGAATATCCATCTTATCTACAACCGGAAACTATGACAAGAGAATTTTCAAAATCGAAAATATGGACGAGCGGAAGAATACGAATTGAGATTTTTTTTTCATAAATTTTGTCACTTTTTCTTATCTCATAGGTCCCATTATTCTCGCTGATCTCATCGTTTTCTTTTTTGCTGATCCCATTAATTCATTTGTATCACATCCCTCATTTTCGTTCCGATTTCCTATATCTAAATTTTAATCAATGTTTTTCTTTTTCTCATACTTGTTCTGTTTTCTTTTTTAATAAATTTTATTATAAATAAAGTGAATGACGTTGAAAAGAAAACAAAATTTGAAAAGCGCTCGCTACGATGCTCCGAAATCCCGCTGGTCTGTTCGGAATTAGATCTAATTCGTTCGTAGTTCATTCGGTGTTCGTTCGGAATTAGATCAGCTAAATTCTGTATTTGATCATGCCACTTCTATTTACGAACGAACCCAGATCTAATTCCGTATGAAGTCAGATCTAATTCAGAATCGTTTACCTGAGAGGACACCCTTCCGGGATGAGCGTTCTGAAAAAAACCAAAAAGGCCAAAACAAATCTGTAAACGCAGTTCGATTCAGCATGTAAAAAAACTAATTGTACAATGTTTCAGCTCCATGGAACCATTTTTAAGCTCA
Source organism: Caenorhabditis briggsae (assembly GCF_000004555.2). Taxonomy (NCBI): domain Eukaryota; kingdom Metazoa; phylum Nematoda; class Chromadorea; order Rhabditida; family Rhabditidae; genus Caenorhabditis; species Caenorhabditis briggsae. The sequence continues at coordinate 3,730,880 of NC_013489.2, forward strand.
CAGGGTTCAAGAGTCACTTTTTGGCCGCCTCATAATTATAGGGCACCCCTGGGAAATGAAAAATCTGAAGTTTTTTAAGGAAAAGTTTTTAAGTTTTTGTTGGAAGTTTTCAAAATAGTCTCAAGACAACTTTTTTGACAATATACACTAATATTGAAATCTCTATTCAAGTTTCAGAAAAAATTTCGTACATTTTCGTCATTTTCAGACTTTTTGAAATAAATCTTGAATGACTTGGCTCCTGTGTTCTAGAGGTAGATCTAATCCGAAAGAGTCAAAGTACTCTTTTGGATTAGATCCAACTCTAGAACCCACCTCTAGAATATTTTTCTATTTTTGAAATAGCAAACCCAATGAGTACCTTTACTTTCAGAAGAATCTAATTTTTTAATTTCTACTTCTTTTTGGTACGACGAATTCGAACGCTTCCAAAATCGAACAGACCTAAAACCGAACATGTGTCAAAACAGAACAAGAAATTCGAACTGTGTCGGAGTCGAACTGTCCCTAATTGGAACGCTGTTAGCCATGGGGCGCGCTATCATTATTTTTGTTTTCTCATTTTTTCCCCGCA
>NC_013489.2:3731463-3745009 GCF_000004555.2 Caenorhabditis briggsae
TTTCGTTTCCAATAAAACTGAGTCGTATATATTTTATAAGTTTTCTGAAGAAAAAAGTCACTAATTTCAAGAAAAATGCAAGCGCGCCCCATGGCTAACAGCGTTCCAATTAGCTAATTCGACTCCGACACAGTTCGACTCCGACACAGTTTGAATTTCGATTGTCGTTTGGTAGAAGTTGTCGATGGTCTTTTGACCTGAAATAGAAAAAATCTGTTATTTTCATTATGATTTTTACTCAACATGTTACCGTATTTCCTCTAATAGAAGCCCACCAAAGCAGTCAACTTTGAACCTAATTATCTCGTTTCCTGTGAAAGATAGCAAATATCTGTCAACTGATAAAATATTGGTGATATTACGATAAATAATTTATCAATTGATAAATGTGTGATATCTATCATAGGAATCGAGATAATTGAGCTTGAGCTCAAAGTTAATGGCTTGAGTGGGCTTCTATTAGAGGAAATACTGTAATCTCAATAACTTGCAGTCTCATGTTTAGGTAAACTTTTGAGAATACGTGAAGAATGGCCTATCTAAACACTTTCAAAAAATTCGGAATTTAAAGGAAGAATGTTCACCTCCTTATCAGCGATTTTTTCGAATTCCGAGAATGACGACGTTGTGATGAGTTGCCGATCCCCTAGCTTACTGGAAAACGTTTGGTTATAATATGAATTGAATTTTCATGATTTTATACATGTCCCAGCTCTCTGAAGTTTTGAGATGGATGAACACTTGAAGAAATTAAGAAAAAGAAAATAGAAAAGTGGTGAAAAACGAAGCTGCCACAGCAGTCATAAAAAAGATTGCGAAAAAACCGCTAAGTTTTTTTTCGCCGCGGATACATTATAGATCTATTATAGGTTCTATCGCGAAGGCGTTCGCGATAGGTCTATTATGAACTCTGTGTTTTCGCGATTGGTCTGAAATCAAACGCGGTATGAATAAATCTTCGTGATAGACAAGTTGCGAATCACCTGTGCTATGGGTGCCGACAATCATCTTGGAAGAGTTCTTTTATGTACCTCTTATGTACCCAGCGCGGCCTGTCAGAGACGCGGAGGAGACTGCCAGCAGCGAGGGGCGTGAGAGAGCGAAGAGAGAGAGAGTGTGTGTGTGTGTGCAAATATGTTTTGTTCGCCTCTTCCCACACGCGCTGTCAGTTATCTCAATTCCTGTGAAAGATATCAAAATTTTGTGAACTGATAAAATTTTTTGATATTATGATAAACAATTTATCAGTTGACAAAATTTTGATATCTTTAACAGGAATCGAAATAATTGAGCTCAAAGTTGACGGTTTCGGTCGGCTTTTTTAGAAGAAATAGGATTACATAAACTAGAATTACAAAGAAGGTGCTTTCAGCTTCCGAATGATATAGACCTAATTAGTATGAAATGGTATTTAGAAAAAAGGTGATTATGAAAAAAAACCACGTGGCCTGCATTGATGGCTGGGAACCGCCTGAAACTAGGACAAGATCTTGGTTAAGATCAGAATAAAAAAAGAAATAAAAAACTGGACCGTGTCGTCCAAAAAAAGCATAATCCCGGTTTCGGTGTCGTTATTCCCCGACAGAAGGATCCTTGGAACGTAGTTAAGTTACATTACGATGAACAGTGAGTATTCAAAAGTCCGAAGTATACGACGACCTGTATCCTTAGGCAAACGATCGCAAAGAAGTACACGAACGAAAAAGAAGAAGGGCGGTGATGAGGAGAAAACTCAGGGTGCAACCAAAAAGTCACTCTTCTCTCATCGTGCCAAAAACGAGACGAATCCGGAAGAGACGGAAGCTTTTGCGGTATAGATTGAAATCTGTCAAAAAACACTTTGGAGATTTCACACAGTTTGAATATTTAAAAATCATTTTAAGAACATTTGCCGTTGTCTGATTGAACACCGTTGGTATCATGGTGTAATGCCACGTGGAGAAATCAGCACTCTTCTCGAAGACGAAGGCGACTTCTGTGTTCGGAAAACAACTGAAAGAGGAAAACCCATCGTTTGCATCTCGGTGAAATGTCAAAAGGAAGTTCGCCACTTTCCCTTGGTTTTTGAAAACGGTCAATGGACCTTGAAAAATGTACAAGAGACATTTTGATCCATTCTTTTAAGTATATAACTTCAGCTTATCAAAACTCGCCGTTTCTACGAAGTCGTTGAACTTCTGAATGCCCTGGTTACCGAGAAAATTGCTTTGTCAGGTGCTATTCTGGTTCGTGCGGTTCCTCGTCCAGACTACTATATCCCGCATAGCGATATTTCGCTCATTTGCAAACTCGGAGGTATTTATGTCAGAATGGATTACTGTAGTTCTTATTTGTAGAGGGAGCATTTGGAGAAGTTTGGAAAGGATCCTTGAAACGCCATGAAGACGGAAAGGCAAAAAAAGCTGAAGAGAAGTCAGCGGCACCATCGTCTGCGGCACCGTCGTCTGCAGGATCTGCTCTATCGGGTAATTCCGAGAAAGGCAAGTCCCGACTTTATGTGGCTGTGAAGAAGATGAAAGGAAATGCAACGAAGGCAATGACTGAGGAATTCGTTATGGTAAAAAATGAGTTTTTTATTCGTTAAGCAATTTGTTTGCAGGAGGCAAAACTGATGCGTCAATTGGTTCATCCAAACATCGTAACGGTCTACGGAGTTGCACCATCTGAAGAGCCTCTTATGATTGTTCTGGAATTGGCTGGAAATGGATGTTTGAAGTCATATGTTGCTAAATACCAGTGCCCACCGGATCAACTCCTACAATTCACAGCTGATGCTGCTCGTGGAATGGCCTATTTATCATCTAAGCTTGTCATTCATCGTGATTTAGCAGCTCGAAACCTTCTACTCGGGACATTTGTCGAAGTGAAAATCTCGGATTTCGGGTTGTCTTCTTCTGGAAAAACTGAAATCAAGGTCAAGCAGATGAAGGTTCCGATTCGTTGGCTCGCTCCGGAAACTCTTGAAGAGGTATAATTAGGTACCGAGCAAGGATTGATATATTATTTTCAGGGAGTGTTCTCCACGAAAACTGATGTTTGGGCATACGCTGTAACCCTTTGGGAAATCTTTACTCGTTGTCAAACTGATCCATATCCAGGTCTCACTAACCAACAAGCTAAAGACTTGATTAGAGGTGATGCACTTCCAATGAATCCACCAGAAGGTACTCCACCAATTGTGGCTAAGATTATGGAGGATTGTTTCAATAAGGTAAGGACAAATATTTCCTATTTCTAATCAACTGAGTAAAGTTCAGAATCCTGATGATCGTCCGTCTTTTGCTGCTATTCTTAAACGCCTCCGTCCAGATGAAGACGTCTCTGCCTACGAGCCAAAGGATCAATCTGTTACCAGTCCAGTCAAAAGAGCAAATGCTCCTTCCGCTGAACAGTCGGCTCGTAGTAAGAGACCTTCTCGAAAATAATTTTTTGTATAACTGAATAAAGTCTTGTCTCGGAATCCTTTAAATTTATCATTTATAAACACACATCAGCTCAATCTACTATTGAAATGTATTTTCATCAGTTGTTATTATCAGAGTCTGTAAAGATTCCAAGAAAAATAGCTCTGGAAAATCTGCAAGTTCTGAAATCGGACCGGACTGGAAGACCCCTTTTTCAATGAATTTTAGTCTACTATGAAAAAAACTTTATTGTCAGTCAGATTAAAATTATTTGAAAATGAAAAGGATTACTGTAGGGAGAATTTCGCGAAAATGAAAAGGATTACTGTAGATAAAATTTTTTCGAAAATTTAAAGGATTACTGTAGATAAAAATACTCGAAAATGAAAAAGATTACTGTAGGGGAAACTTTGGAAGTGAAAAGGAGAGCACACCAACTGGGAGGAAAACAAAAAGTGGGAAGAACCATCTGGGAGGAAAATTGGGCGGCGCCGGGGGCGGAGCCTAATTTGCAACCCTGGCACGGCTTTGCCGCTGGTGTGCTCTCGTGAAAAGGATTACTGTAGTGGAAAATTGTTCGAAAAATAAAAAGATTACTGTAGGGAGAATTTTCCAAATTGAAAAGAATTACTGTAGGGGAAATTTTATGAAGGTGAAAATGATCGCCCGTTTCCGGCAATTTTTTCGATTTAGAAAACATTTTGATTTCCGCCTATTTTGTACGTTTTCAACACGAAAGTTGTCGAAGAGCAATTGTAATAGAGAAACTTCCAGGTGACGGTGGTTTTCGTTGTGGGGATCGTTGGCCCCTCCCACAAGCTTTTCATATCCACAGCTCTCATTTTCTCATGCAAGCATAATATGATTACCGTACTATGAATTACTGTATGAAGTGAATTACTGTATAAAAACCCAAATTAAAAAAATAAAGATTTGAGTTTTTGCTTTTGATTTATGTGACGGCTTAGTTTTTGCACGATTTTGTTCTAACCGATTTCATACGGCCGTAGGTCAAATTCAAAGAATAAGAAGACCTCTGTGTGGCGCTAATTTTCTGATGTACGCAATATGTCGTCAGAGTGTACATGCTCCGCAATGTTTTTTATTTTATTTTTAAAGCTATTTTTTGTTGTTTGCATATGTTGCTGAAACTCATCTCGCTATATATTTGTACTGAAAAAAAATTTTGTCGGACCATCTTTTTCAATTTATAACGAAATTGCAGGGTATTCCGATGGCCGATTCACACGGTTTGCAGTCGCCAGATGTGGTTGTGGAGAAATAGTAAAGGAGCAATAAACCATGAAGATTTCAATAAGATTTTTTTTTCAGTTTGATATCAAGTGAAAACTCTACTATTGGATTCGAAATCGGAAACAATGTGACCGTACAGTTGAGCGAGCCATCGGATGTTGACAACGGGAGAGAACGGGATTCGTCAAATATTCAAACGAAAGTTATCATGGATCACAAAGGAGATGTTTGTCGAGGAATACGTTTTTTCAATACTTCGGGTGTTTTCAGATTCAACACTTGCGTGGGGGTATTCTTTCTTCACATGGATCTGTTGTCGGTTTCCGCTCAATACACGAGGCTGTCGGGGAATCACTGAACTTGATCAATTTGCAAACAAAAGATAGACACCGTTTCAAAGTATGTGAATCTATGACTCTGTTTTATTTCTTTCAGAAAATTGAGGCAGTAAATTTACCAACGAAATTTATTTCCAGGACTTCTCGCACCGCACAGTCGATCTGGCTTTTGCCCACCATCACCCATTCCTTGCTGTTCTCAATGCAGATCTCTCACTGCATATTTTCGAAGTTTCAGAAAAATGCGTAGTGTACGTTTTGTCTTCAATAGAGTATACTTTTGAAATTTGAAATTCAGGAAGAAGTACCTATCTATAGGGAACTGGCCAGCCCATCCGTCTCACCCAAACGATGGCCAACCTCGTCTTTCCTGGTGTCCATACGTTCACGGCGAAGATGAAGATGATGAGGCTACACATTTAGTAGCTGTTTATATGGTTTATACTCTTTTTATTTTTGAAAAAAACGAACTCAATACCTCTTTTAGGGATGTCATTTGCACATTGTCAATGTGGGAGTTTTGAAAGATTCCGGACTAGGCGACGAAATCGACTTTGATGATGCTAAGAATGAGGACGGAGGGATCTTTTCGCATTCCTTCAGCAACCAGGCTGAAAACAAAAAATTCCGCATTGCTGCCGTCTGCATTTCGCCTGATTCTACAGCTGTCGCAGTGGCGACAACAGAGGGACCCGTTCAGTTTTATACGTTCAGTGATGTAGGAAACACACTCACTTTCGCGCACAGTTTTGAGCCGAGAGGGTTCACAAAGAATGGATTTATTGCTGATCTCATTTTTCTCGATGATCTAACTTCCAATAGAACCGGCAATCAATTCTGGCGGTCGTGTGTTGTTGTTTCGGATGACGGCCACAAAGTTGCATTGTATGAATGTCAGGGCTGGAAATGCCTTGGGCGAATTAGTTTTGAAACAACACGAACTATCAACAAATTCGTCAGTATTTCTGATCTCTCTGCTAATTGTGTTAATCTTCTTGATGTGGATGGAATGGTAATTTTCAGTTTTATGGTTTTCCGATTTTAAAAACTTAATTTCAGAATATGTTCACTATTGAGATTATGAACTCGAATAGAATGGATGTACCGCCTCGTTTCGTTGGAATTACTCAAACGTCTTTCTGTCATTCAATTTTCTCAATTTCTCCACTCTCATCAAACACGTTCGAGTCTTCTGAGGATTCGGGAGATGATCTTTTCAATAATGGTAGTAACGATGAAGATTCGGGTGATGGTTCAGATGCCAGCGAATCGGGCGAAACGAGACTGAAGCACATCAAGACCAAGAAGCATTTCGTTGCAATGGGCAAACGCAGCATGTTAGAGTTGCAGCTCACTCTGAAGCAACATATTCCGTCTCCAATCGGATCTACTGTGGAGTCTTCAGATAAAGAACCGAGCCCGTCAGTGTATATAGATACTGATCAAGAGCCACACGAATCCACCTCACTGCAAGGCCTTCTGATGCAAAGAGTACAACCAACTGCCGGACTTGATCTCGAAACAGTTAATAGAAAATTAGACACTGTCATCACAACTCTAGCTCGAATGGAAGCTGAAAGGAAAGAAGGAACGGAAATTATGGTTCAAAAAATCATCACTTCTCTCGGTAATTTCTCATCTCGAGCCAGCCACAATCTAACAAAGTTTCAGATGAGAATATGCGAATGAGGGAAGGGTATATGCTCAATCGTATTGAGCAACTTTGTGAAAACGGACGTCTTGACACTATTGCTGCCATTCGTTCTGGTATCGCCAGTCTCAATGAACAAATTTCGGGTGCAGTGCGAACAAATGGTGCAGAGACAGCGGAATACATTAGTCAACGCGTCGGAAGTTCGGCTAGGAATGCCCTCACAGATTGCATTCTTCCATCTTTCGAACGAAGCTGCGAAGTTCTTTTCGAAAGACTGAATGAACATTTTAGACATGGAATTAACGAGGTATAGATTATAGCAAGGACGTTCAATAATTATTTAAACGTTTTGCAGTATCTCGCAACCACTACTCAGATGATTCAAGGAAGTGCTATAGCTTCCGCCCAAATGGCTGCACAGCAACAGCAGCAAAAAACCGAAATGGATCGTATTGCCCTTCTTCAGATGATCGAAACGAATCCAGAAGGAGCTATTGAAGCAGCGCTTAACAAGGCGAATGAGCCACTTCTAGAGTTCATTTGCTCCAAAATCAACCCGGAAACTCTCATTATTCCTGGAAACACAAAATTGAGCCAGAGTTGTCTACTATCTCTCGTTCAACAATTCAATGTGTCGCTGCACAGAGAAAGAGACCTCAAATTCCGTTGGATGGAGCTGATTATTCCAGAAATCGATTTGAGCTGCCCGGATATTGCCCACGTTGTACAACCCGTCGCTCAAAAGCTTCTCATGTCCCTTCAAGGTGATTATTTTGTGTAGAAAACAAACAAGCATTTCGAACTAACACGAGCTAAGACATTTAAATTATTAAATGTATCGAATTTCAGAGTTGATTGAGAGCACCCAAGATGAACAAGCACGTCGCTATATTCGTCTGCTTTACCAAATTACGCGATCTTCGCTTCTCCAGCCTCTAACTCCATCCCAGAGAACTTGTAAGTTTTGACAATCACAGGTTTCATGTTCTTCTAGAAAACGTTTACAGCTGCGTCCGTGCTTTCCAAGTTCCTTCAAGATCATTCCCAACAATAATCGGCCGACGACTTATATGCCTTACTCTAATTTCTGCCCTGTCCCAGTTTACTTTTCAAAATCTCAAACTCCCCCGTTTTACCTTTTCATCCCCGTTTCCGAATTTGAGACAAAAATGCTCATAGAAAATTGATTGAGAATATTTCAGATAGTTATTTGTATAACAACTTATAGTGAACTACTTTGACAAAGCTCAACTTGAAACGTAAGCAATGCATATGTTTGTGAATAGAACCGAATCACAATTAACCCACTTCTACTCGAAGTTTCTAATTTATTATTGCTTCAATTCATCCTATATATGAACACATAAACTGTACTTATGAGTGGCTTATCGCAAACATGAAAATATATATCCTGAGGAATAGAAACAATATGTACATATAGGGTGCTTCAATCACTGTAGAGCTTAGTCTCGTTGTTCTTCTCAGCCGATAAGATTACATTCCGTAATCTCGCCTAAAGACTAAATTTGATCAGTTTTGGAGAATGGAGAAACTCACAATAACCACATTGATCTCTTCCAACTTGCGCTGCTCGTGAGCTCTTTCATCAGCAGTTATTGCATTATTTCTGAAACTTTCAAATGTTTGTATGCAGTGTTAGGAACAAGGAAACATACAAAGAGTAAAGAAATATTTCATGAATCTGCTCGTATCTTGTCAGAATTCTATAATTTAGCCTCAGAAAATCGTGGTACAGGTTCTTCTCCCGGAGGTGTCGTTCATCTCTGATAGGCTGGAAATTTCAAACAAAATATTTAGAAACAAAAGATTTTCATATCGAGACTCACATCTGCTTCAGCGTTCATTTCTCCTAGTTCATATTCGTACAAGAGACAAAGATCTGAAAAGATGAGATAATTAAACCAAGTGAATATGAATATGGAAAACAACGATAATAACTTGTTCAATGACACAAATTGACCTTATTTGCAATCTCTTCTTACAATTAGAAAAAGAAATTTAAAAATGCTCTTTGAGGCAGCTATTCAAGCAAAGAGATGTGCTCTCCGTGCACCTAAAAACAAGATTAAGCCATTCGAAGTTAGAATAGCTCAATTTGATTTGATTCTAGAAGGTAATTCAATGGTGGGAATCAGGTGACATTGAGCACGAAGAAGAGGGTTTGGCAGAGAGAAAAAGAGGAAAAATTTTGGAGTGAAATGGAAAAGAACGGAAGGAATTAGAAATTAGAGAAAACCCCGAATAAACAAATGTGGGAATAATACATCGTACATAATTATTAATATTGGAATAGAGAGGGCTCAGTCTGCCTTCTGATGAATCGGGTTGATTTTAAACAAAAATGCTAGGAGGAAACTGTTTAATTCTGTTTGGCTAAAAAGAAGAAACGCGTCTTTGCTGATCTAATCCAAAAATTTCTTGTTTATATTCACGAAAATACGGAATAAACCATCGTTGGGCAAGAGTTCAGTAAAGGAGTTAGAGAGATTTACTGAAAATGTTCTTAAAAAAGGGAAGATGCAGCAGCACAAGGTTGGAGAGAATATGTAAAGCAAATTAAAGAAAAAAGAAACTACAAATCCTGGTGCTGCTGAACTTTCCATGTTCTCACAACTCCCTCACAATGAACATAATTTTACACAACGCATAATTGGTCATGCGGAAGACGGATAGAACAACGCATACGCGGAAGGAATAGAGAAGAGGAACAGAGAAGGAAGGTGAGGGCTACATCTGGCTACCGAGCAAGATAAGCTTCTCATTATTACATACTCGAAGACGAGCTCAAAACGGGCCATGTCAGGCCCTGCCGTAGTTTCATCAGGATCAATATTTTTCGACCAACTAACTAAATGGGATATGATAGTACTCAACGAGTACTACAAAATGATACTATATGGACAACTCTATCTCATCTATGAACAAAGTTACGAGCAATAAAACTGGTTTTTTTTCTCTATCACATCTGATTTAGTTGGTCAAAAAATGCTCAAGAGCCCGTTTTGGAACCGTTTTCAAGTTTGCATTTTAATAGAACGCCACCTCTAGCTTATACAACTTTGAGCCAATTTATTTCAGTTTCTATATCAAATATATCAAAAATTGGTCAACTGATAAAACGCTTTTGATACTATGATAAACATTTTATCAGTAGACCACTTTTTGATATCTTTTACAAGAAATGAGATATGTCGGTTCAAAGTTGAAAGTAAGAGAGTGGCGTTCTATTAGAGCGTTTACGGTATCTTATCCGTGTTTTCGGCACCTAATCGGATCTCTAAAAAAGGATAGTTTGAAACTAGTACTGTTTAACTTAAATACCGTAAACACTCTAATAGAAGGCCGCCCTAACCACCAACATTGACCTCAATTATCTCAGCTCCTGTGAAAGGTATCAAAAAGTTCTCATCTGACAAAATGTTTATCATAATATCAAAAACATTTTATCAGTTGACAACTTTTGATATATTTCATAAGAATCAGGATAAATTGGCTAAAAGTAGGCGGTTCGGGTGGTCTTCTATTAGAGTGTTTACGGTATGTTCAAAATAAAGAAATTTGTTGTTTATAAAGTTGAAGAGACATACTAATATTTACTTATCCACTAGTGAAAAGAAGCCAGTTAGAAGGTGTTGATAAGAGTTTTTAGCAGAATTGTAACGGGCCGGGCCGGGCTTTTTCCGGAATTTCGGAGGCCCGGCCCGAGCCCGGCCCGGCCCGGCGGGCCCGTCATTTCACTAGTTTCGAAATTTTCAAAAAACACATAAGGGGGGACCCTTATGTGATTTTTTTCGACCAAAAAAATTTTTTTCGGGTTTTTCGATCTTTTTTGATCAGACAGACAAACAATCCGAAATACGAGAAAAAAAAATGGAAAAAATTATATTGAGAGCTCAAAATTTGGCTCAGAAATACAGAATTTTTGACACCGGGCCCGGGCCTTGAAAATTTCGTCAGACCCGACCCGGCCCGGAATTTTACAAGTATGGTTTTTAGGAGTTGTTTGTTAGAATCAGCCAATTCACGCAACGTATAAAAATTGTAACAACAATGATATGGTTCTCTGAAGCTCCGGTTACGGTAGCTACTGTAGATGACTGTATTTTCCAAAAAAAAACGTCTGCAAAAATTGTTCAAAGAACTCGAACTGGTTGAGGAAACGAATATGGCTCTTAGCCTTTTTTCAACGACGACAGTTTTCGAACTACTATGGTATGCTGGTGAGCTTCAATGAGAAGGGTCGTGGCAAAGTTTTAGGCCGATTGAAAAACAAAATAATTGGGAGCGAGAGAATTGAATCTTAGGGAGATATATAGTGAGAGAGGCATAGAACAATTTTAAAATTAAGAAGACAAATTTCCAGCTGACACGCCACTTCTCAATAGAGTGCTACAGTAGAACCCTGTGAACGATGTAAACAAGAACAAACATTATTTTGGAATCCGTCTGGTTGGATCAAAAATTTTAGGAAATTCTGTGATTCTGAACTTTTCTGGAATTCCGAAACTCTGAAATCTTCAAATTCTGAAATTTCCTGGAGTTCCGAAATTCTGAAATTCTGAATATCGTGCTAAATGTCATGAAATTCTGAAATTCTGTAATTCATAAATTCAAAAGTTCAGAAATTCAGAAATCCAGAAATTCAATATTCTGAATTTCCGAATTTTTGAATTTCTGAAATTCTCCAAACTTTCTAGAACAATTTAATTACATTTTTTCTGTTTTTCTGCCTACTCAAAGAGTTGTTTCTAGTTTTTTAGGTTTTCTATGAATGACAAAATAGACGACGAAAGGAAAATAATTCACTGAAATTCTGTTAACACTGATGAAATATCGGCATCTACAACCCGATGCGGAGGATCATTAAAAGACACAAAACCGAGTGATTTATGAGTGTATCGATTTGATAAAAAGTGTATTATCAGATTCTCAGAACAGACTATACTACAGTAACCTTTTTGATATAAAAACTGAAAGTTACTTTTGAAAGTAATAGGGGTCTCAACGCATTTTCTAATATTTTGAAAGTTTCAAAAAACCATATTCTCCAGACAAACTGGTTTCCACAATAAATTTTTTCGAGATTTTATGGAATTCCATCAAAAGTTGGAAGAATCAAAAATTATTCAGAAAAAGGTTTCGAATAAATTGTATGAAGGAACATAAAAATGACCAAATATTTTATAAAAGTGGTTCCAGGCAAACAAGCGCAATATCAATTAAAGTGCTGAATCGGTTGAACAAAATTACAGAAAAGGAGGAATCCAGAAAAAATTTCATCAACAACAACATTGAATGTGTAGAATTGGAAGTGGGGAATGGTAGATGGTAAAAAACAAAAACAAAGCAATTCGAATACACATTCGAAATATCGAAAAAATAGAGAAAGAAAGAAAGAAATGAAGCGAATGTGTTCTTTGGAACACTGTTCTCTACGGAACATGGAGTGCATTTTGTCCAATTTTTCGTTTTTCCTCTCGTTCTGTGTCTACTCCTTTACGCCTATCTCTCATCTTTTTTCTGCTCATCTCTGATCTTTCGATTTGTTGGCTTTTCGTGATGGGTGGTCATTCTATTATTACACACTTTATATAATAAATTGGCTTGTAATAGTGGGATCGAAACATTATGAAAACATCAACTTGCCAAAATTGATTACTTGAAATGTTCTACAAACTACAGTATTCCAGGATTTTTTTAATTCCAAATGTATTTAGTTTCGGTTTTCGTAACGGTGCTCAGCAAATAATGCGCTGTACGGGTGGTAGTGGTCGATTTTTGTCGGTTTCTCAAGTTCTCTTTTTCGAGAAAAACCCTTTCATCGACGACCTCTATTGATCCTGGATTATCAGATGTTTTACAATATATTACTGTTGGTCAAATAAAAATTTGAATTTGAAAAATCTTCTCATAGGAATTGTGTAATTGGTCATTCCTCTCTGAAATTTGAGGTGACATGTTTTCCTGCAACCGTTCTCATATGATCTCATACAAATACAAATGTTTTAATACTTGCAAGCATGCCTCTTTTTTTTTGTGTTTCTCAATACTCGATCCATGTTCCCCAGTGAACAATAGTGATGGTTGTTTTTTCTACATAGCTGCCCTCTCAACCCCAATTATTCACTCTTATTGCGAAACAGCCTTCTCTTTTCCGCTTCTTCCATTCGAGTCCATGAGTTCGGCGGTTCAGGGGCTCCTGCGGCGGTGCGCGGACAGCATTCTCGCGCATTGTGAATGTCTGTGTCTTCTCCAAAATACCCGATATTTTTCATTTGCCCCATCTACGCGTTGTTGTCTGTGTTTCGCGGTTCTCGCGCACGAGAGGCGAAACCAAACCGGCGACCATCAAAATGGCGGCCAGTCTCTCCCTTTAGCCCCAATAGGCCGCTCTTTCGCTTAGCTCCAATTGAAACCAATTGTTTTCTTGAGTCTTGTGCACTTCTAAAAGGCAAATCTGGCGCCCGGACAACAGCTGTGACCGCATCTGCTGACCCTTCTTCATTCATTTTTCATCGAAATCGTCAAGACGAGTCCTATGGGCAAAGAGCGATTTCCTTCTCCCTTTCCATCATCATTCTCATTTCCTTCTTTTTGATAGGAAGGAGAAAAAATCAAATTTGAACTCTGTGAAAATTCTATAGTTTTTGTTTTATGTTTCTCGTAGTTGTAGTTTCATATTTTATGGTGATCAGAATATATCGAAAATCCCGCGTAATAGGGTGTGCAATATAATTCTACCGTATAAATACCGTAATCATAAGCAGGAGAGCACACCAACTGGGAGGAAAACAAAAAGTGGGAAGAACCATCTGGGAGGAAAAATGGGCGGAGCCGGGGGCGGAGCCTAATTTGCAACCCTGGCACGGTTTTGC
>NC_013489.2:3746174-3807917 GCF_000004555.2 Caenorhabditis briggsae
CGTGCCAGGGTTGCAAATTAGGCTCCGCCCATTTTTCCTCGCGGATGGTTCTTCCCACTTTTTCTTTTCCTCCCAGTTGGTGTGCTCTCATAAGCAGTTCCTTCCAAATTTTGGAGAGACTCGATATGATGAATATCGCAATAAAGTCCTAGAAAAAAATTTCAAATGTTCTGTTTATTTGTTTTTTTTCGCTATAAACAATTTTTAACACTTTCGATATAATTCTGAATCACTGCATTGAAAATCTGTGCGAGACCAATATTCTTTGTTGAGTGTGCCTTTAAAAACGATTACTGTAAATATTGTTTTATTTTTTTTGTATTTCGCTGGATTTCTTGGTGAAGTTTTTTAGCTTTTGAGGTTTTTCACTCAAGGGATTCGTTGAAGTTTCACAAAATGTGATTTTTTTTTGAAAAAAAAGCCTCGGCAGAAAAATTGTATTAATAGAATTTATATATAAAACATGTAGGCAAACAGTTCCTTTTTTTGACCTAATTGTCTCATAAATTGGTAAGGTGTTTGTTTCTGATCAACTCTTGTGACTCATATTTCCGCCTCTTCGCACTTCCATTTTTCGGCAAACAATCCAAGTTTTTTATTCCAACCCAACGGAACTTGAACCTATTGCCACCAATTTCTCTGTTCACTCTGCCTGCGATGACTGGTAATGTATTCTTTATAATGAATTCAATGGATCCTCGTCCATCCGTACACCTGTCCACATCTTTCTTCCTCTTACGCTCACCGCATACTCTCTCTATTCCTTTCCAATTCTGTTTATTAGCAAACGAAACACAACACATATACACTTACCTTCGCACTACCCTCATTCCTGAGACAGATTGAACGTGATGTTTTTCTATGTTACAATCGTCGTTTTGAAAAAGTTCAGCGTAACATGATACTTTTTGTGTCAGAACTTCTATTATAGAAGACGTTGACAAACAAAATTAGACTCTTCCCTCTTCCTTACCAGCAATACCGCCGTTAAACATTGGAAAAAAGCCAGAATAACATCCTTTTAATTTCTTTTCAGTAAAGCATTTAACTTACCCAAATCGTCATCTTGATCAAGATTCTGTCAAGATTTCATTGTTTTGACCGCGTTTTTTTTCGAAGACCATCAACGCGAAAGCATAGGGTGTTCGTAGTGATTGATCTTCCCGCTCGATAGGAAAAGAGTGAGGGCGCACCGATTCCCCCATTGAACGCGGCGCCATGACTCATTGGAGAGAGAGAGGGTAACAGCAACCGGTGAAGTCTGCGAAACACAGCCTATTCTGCAATGCACCGCTATTTTCACCACGTATAAAACTATTCATGGTCGCAGCTGGGTCTTTTTTCTCGAACTGATAGCGTAGTCACCGTCTTCCTCGTTTTTGATGTCGCAAACAGTTCTTATCGATTTTCCTTCTCTGCAACTTGTAATAGCTGTCTTGAGTCTTTTTTCTATCATTGCTTCTCAATATTAAAATAAAAATATTGAATTTTCAGAATTGTATCGCAACATACGCCCACTCCGATTTTCGAAATTCAGATCTGAAATCAAAGTGAGGCATGGCACAAGTGGAAGTAAGTATTGCGTAATTATTGCAATTGAGAATTGTTTACTTAATCAGTTTATATATATAGCTCAAATTAAATATGAGAAAATTGATTTGAAAACGAGGCATCATTACTTTCAGTCTGACATTGTTCCTGGAAATGTGCGAGATATGGTAAACCGGCTCTCGAGGGACATGACCAACCGTGCACCATTCTCAGTTCATCAGCAGATTGACAGAAGACGTTAGTATTTTTCAGTAGTTCAGTACCTGGGCTCGCCTTATTTTTATTCACCAGGATTTTCTAAAAATTGTTTTCAGCCCTCCCCACAATTTCTGCTCAACCTCCAGTTCAACTTTTTGTTGCAACGTACGCATACAGTTCGAAACAAGAAGATGAACTCAGTTTTGTTGCTGGAGATATAATTGAGCTAATTAACGAAGTCGAAGATGGCTGGAGTCGAGGGAAATTGAAGTCGAATGGCACAATCGGAATGTTCCCCACTAATTTCGTGGCTCCGAAAGTTGTTCCAACTACACCACCCTCCACCACGACTGCCGCAACTGCTACGAATTCCGCAACTGCCACGACTTCTGCCGCGCGTCCGAAAACTGGAAACAGTGAAGTTGTGATGCGAGCTGAGCCCAAAGCCATTGATAGAACTCCTTCGACGGTAGGCGATATTTCCGGAAACCAGGCTCATTTTTCCGTTTCAGATTATCTCTGAGCAGCCTTCTGTTCTTAAAACCACAGAACCCAAGTATTCCAATGTTTCTACAGTACTGCCATCTTCAGCGAGCTCTGAAATCAGTTCAACAGATTCTTTGAAAATGAAAGGCGAGTGACTCATGAGCTAGTAGCACAACCTTACCGGAAAATTTTCAGAAATGGCACGTGTGAAATTTGTGTATGTTCCTCAACATGATGATGAGCTTGCTTTGAGAGACATTGACATGCTTCTTAACATCACGACGAAGGTGAGTTTTTTGTATTTAAAACAACGATGTAAAAAAAGGTGCTCAAGAAATTCTAATGTATTTCAACTATCGAGAATCTAAGTTCTAGAAAAATGACCAGAATTTTCTGAGACTAATTTAAACATTCTCGCTTGTCTCTGGCGATTTATAGTGAGCTAAATATACTGAAACGGTTAATAATAATTACATAACATCAAAAAACTTGCAGAATTGCGGAGATGCAGGATGGTTTGAGGGAGAACTAAATGGAAAGAAAGGCCTCTTCCCGGACAATTTCGTAGAATTGGTGCAGGTACCAGTTGGTACCGAATCCGGAGCCAAATATTCGTCGGTGTCACGGGCAACGGCTCTCAATTTGTCTCATAAACCTCCGCCAATGAACCCACCTCAGCCTGCTGTTCCTCCGAAACCGTCGAAAGTAGCTACAGTGAGTTTTTCTTTTCGAAAATCAACTGTCTCCACCCACATCATTTTTCCCTCATTTCTTCCCGGGTAGAAAGGTAGAAACCGCAAGAATTCAGGAGACACAGACAATTTTCCTCCTACGAAAAATGATCGTTTTCTCGAATTCTTAGCTGTCAAGCCGTCGGCGCCTCTTCTTTTTTCGCTTTTCTCTCAAAAATAAATTCCATCAGTTCACCATTTTCACTTGTTTTTTACAGACTGACCCAATCCCATCTACTATTCTTCCTGCTTCCCAAGCTCCTATAGTTCCTGTGGCAACAACTTCAACCAACAACATGCCATCTGTAAATGCGTCCAAAAACAATAACTTTGCTGCTCTTCGAGAGAAAATGTCCAACGTATGTGAGAAGCATATGAAATTGAAGCGTATTCAAAAATTTTCAGAACCTGAAAGTTGTTGCACCAGAAAAGGTGGCTTCCATTCAACAGAAGCCTACAGAACCACGAGATCGGTCATCTACAATTGAATCATCGAACGGAGAAACGCCAATCGATAACAACAGCAGCGGGGATCAAGTCACCGAGTTACAGCACATTACCAAAAATCGTGCACGCCCACCGAAAAACCGCCCGATGAGCATGGTGATGAATCGTCATCGGGTAGGCTACATTTTTTAATGCTTTTCAAGAAAAAAACAAACCTTCACTTAACCCTAGCAGTTTGTTTTCAAAATCTACTTGGAAAGTCAGGGAACAATTTTGAAAATTGAGAAACGCGAATCGCTTCTGTTTTAAAATGCAACAACCGTTTATTTATTCACCAGTCACACCTTTTTTCACATAAGGAAAAGGGGTTTTGCAAAATACAAAAATTACAAAAGTTACTATTTTTAAAGTTAACCTTTCAGTCATCGGACGAGTCGCCAACTGGCCGCCTTAGTTCTCCAACCTCTGTATCTACAATCAACGCTATGTCGGCTTCTATGTTTGTTGCTCCTGCCACTAAGGATATTCTGATTCCTTCCAACAGCACATCATCTTCACCATTCAAAACATCATCTGCAGCTCCAGCGACTGTTGCTCCACCGTCTTCTGCATCGAAACCTGCACTTCGCCCTATTGCTAGTAACAATTTTACAGAACACCATGGTATTTTTGTTTTGCATTTTTGAGAAAATTGTATTGTTGGTTTTCAGATTCATCAGTCATCAGAAAGTTAGCTTCACCAGAAAGCGGGAAGTCTCCGGATTTTTCCTCTTCCTCCGTGTATGTCAGTCGGTCCGAGTACGATGATCTTCTGGATCGATTCCGTGCCTTGGAAGCGAGAGTTATTGCTTTGGAGAAGCTTCGTTCTTAGCCATCCTACGTTCGTGTAAATTTTCCACGTTTCCCAGTGCAATACCGATTCTCGAAAACGGAAGAGTGTTTTCTCTAGAATCGACTACCCTTCAAAACTTCTGTGATACTTCACTTTTCCACCTTCCCTCCCGTTCATTCTCATCAACCGATTCGTTTTCATTGATTAGTTTATCATTTGTATGCTTCACAATTTTGCCTTCCCGCTTTTTCACATTGTTGCTCAAAACGGAGTTTTGTTTCAATTCTTTCCCCACTTTTACTTCCACTACATCTTGGCCTATCAGGACCTGTTTATGCGTATCTCTTGTTCCTAAATGGTCCTTTTTTTGCACCCAGCCAAATTATGTCCTAATTATTACTATTTTCATGCCAAATGTTATTGTGATTATGAGTTGATTAAAGTAAACATGTTTCTGATTCAGCCTTGAACTTCTACGAATTCTAACATTTCGTGTTGTGCGGTAAAACTTATTTTCTTTCAGAACTTCTATAACAATTTATTTTTTCTAACATAATTTTTTGAGTATGTCGATTCCAATTCAAAGCGATGAAGAATTCAACTCGACGTTTGAAGAGAAAAAGGGTCGTCCAGTGATCCTGTTTTTCACTGCTGCATGGTATGCTCATCAATGTCTTTGAATACTTCAAGCATCAGCTACTTATGATCAGGCGAATGTTTTCAGGTGCGGTCCTTGTCAAATGATAAAATCGTTTGTTGAAGAACAAGCTGCGAAACATCAAGATCGTTTGTCCGTTCTAAAAATCGATGTCGATGAATGTGAAGCAGCTTGCGAAAAGTATGGAGTCGCCTCTATGCCAACATTCATTCTCATCGTCAACGGTGTCACCAAGGACACCTTCAATGGAGCCAACAACGGAAAGTTCTCCGAAATGATCAGCAAGGCTCTGGAATAAAAAATCATTTTGTCTATTTTGTTCATGCAAAAACGATCTATTTAATAAACAGTATTGACTATGAAACTGTGCTATGTAGTTTGGCAACAGCACAAACCTTGATAATAACTACTCTCACTACAAAAACTACGTTCTTATTAAGTTCTGTGACGAGCATTTGTGTCGGAAACCGTTAGCGTGCTCAAATACAGTGCGTTTCATAAGTATAGGTTCACCCTCGGTAGACAAGGTGGGAAATCTTGGAGGTTTGGGGTTGTTATAATATTGAAGTCCATGTAAAAATACATATCGCCCACAATTTTTAGACCGCTACTACAAAAAATAAATTTTTTATGTCAGAAAAAGTTTTTTTTGAAAAACGAGCGTTTCATAAGTATAGGTTCACCCCCGGAAAATTTAACATTAACAAAGTTTAATTCAATTCAATACTTTGTGGGCTTTCCACCAGTGGAAATAATAGAAAACAAGCGGTTTGGCATGGAATTTAACAACTTCTGGAGGTAAGGCTTCTTCAGGTTCTTCCATGCGTCCACGATGACAGTTTGGAGCTCAGAAACGGTCTGGTATTGCTTTCCCTGACCATATACGACGCGCACGAGTTCAGCCCAAACATTCTCCATTGGGTTCAAATCCGGCGAACAAGCCGGCCAATCCATCATCTTGATTTTTTTGGACTTGAACCAGTCCAAAGTCGATCTGCTCGCATGAATCGAAGCATTGTCCTGTTGATATGTGAGCTGACGCCGATGAAAACGGCGAAGATATGGGATCAGTTTGGCATTCATGACATCCTGATAGTCTGTCGAGTTCATTCTGAAGGAGACGAACGCCAAATCCACAGTACAGGCAGAAGAGAATTCTCCCCAGACCATAAGACGACCAACACCGAAGTTACGCTTGGAGAAATGGAGGGGATCCTTCTTCAGGTCGTGCCAGTAACATCATCGGTGAGCATCGGCGCGGACATTAACTTGGCTCGGACAATGTTCTGATTGCTGTCCAGTGTTCTCCAGACCGTGGACTTGCTCACATCCAGTTTCAGCTCATTCTTTATGTCGTTACAGCTCTTCATCGAATTGGATGCCAGTCTGATGATGCTTCTCGTGTCTCGATCCGTCAATTTTTTCGGAGCTCCGCTCTTCTTGTTGGTCTCGTAGTGGTCCGGATTGTTAACAAACGTGTTAATACAATTGAAAGACCGTCCTAACCTAGCTGCGATGCGCCGATTCGACCATCCAGCCGTTTTGATCGCGTCGATCTGAGCTCGCTCCGAATCCGAGAGATGAGTGGCTCGCGGCATAAGAAAAACGAAGTCAAAGACGCAAAAATAGTTAAAAACAGTAAAAATAGTTAAAAAGTTATCACCTATGTGAAACTGTAATTTTTTTCAAGGGTGAACCTATACTTATGAAACGCTCGTTTTTCAAAAAAAAGACTTTTTCTGACATAAAAAATTTATTTTTTGTAGTAGCGGTCTAAAAATTGTGGGCGATATGTATTTTTACATGGACTTTAATATTATAACAACCCAAACCTCCAAGATTTCCCACCTTGTCTACCGAGGGTGAACCTATACTTATGAAACGCACTGTAGGATCTTCATCCTCTTTAAAAGTGTAAAAAATTTAGTTTCTTTTTCCAATCAGGACTTTTCCAAGCTTTCCATTTTAAATTTAAAAGAAGCGCAACAAAACAAAGTCTCGACATGTGCTCCTCCCTTTTCTGCTCAATGATCAAGGAAACAACACAATGCTCAGTGAGTGAAAGTGCAGAACTAGGAATCCCTTGTTTTTTTTATTTGGACATAGCCGGAAGCAATCTTCTAGTCGTTTTATTCTCCTCGGCACGTCTTCTTATGTGATTCTTCGTCTCGTTTCGTAGGGTGTCAACACAAAAACTGAACTTTGTAGTTTTTCTTCGTCTCTGCGGCATGATCAATTGGTCAGTTATCGCTCAGATTTTAGTGTGTTTCATCACGGGAATCCTCACAAAACATATTGTATAAAAGAGTGTCTCCATTTTTTTCTATCAACAGTTTTAAACCTCATCTGCTGTAGTGGACCTTCTAACTATTATTTTTTCAACCTAAAAAAGTTATATTTTTCAGTAAAACATCTTTTTATTTGGAAACATCTCAGTAGTCCTCTACGACATATGAATTGAATAGGAGCTATCAAATATACTTTATATATCAACACTTTTCCAAATCCCCAGTTTCTACAATCAAGTTATTCCATCCCATCTTCTTATTTGTCAATTGTTTTTGGTTTACACTTATCACATGGGGGTCTGATTTAGGTCTAAAAAATGTAGAAGGTGTTTTGTTTATGATAACGATGCAGTTGATAAAACTGTCGACGATTCACACCATCATGTTGATAAAGGTGTTTCACGTGTCTGTGATCCAATTACTTGTGATTCAGACTTACTATGTCATTCAGGTGTATACAATTCATCTAGTTTCTTCGAGTTATATGGAATCCTATTTATAAACTCTATGTAAAACATTCATCGTCTCTTTGTCAATAATCATAAAGTTTCTAGTTTTTTTAGTTCTAAAATTCAATTTTCTACCTCTCCAACCTTCTCTTTATTTACCGTAAAACCTAAAACGGAAGGGCCATCTAACTTTTAACTTTGAGCTCATATATCTCGTTTCCTGTGAACGATATCAATTAGTGATCAAGCGACGAAATGTTTATCATAAAATCAAAAATATTTTAATAGGTAACCTCATTTTGATACCTTTGACAGGAACCGAGATAAATGTGTTCAAAGTTAAAGGGGCCCTTCTATTACAGGTTTTACGATAATCCAAAAAATCGCCTCCCAAAAGTGTTCATTAATATTTCGTTGTTTCTGAAACTTTCTTTTAAAAATCTTCTAGAAACAAAGAGCCGTTTTCAATAATTGAAAAGCAAATCGGTCAGAAAGTCTTAGTTTTCAAACATTTTTTTTTCCAACACAGTTTCTTTTTTTCTTCTCATTTTCCCTTGGTTTCCAGAATTATTGATTTGAGGATCACATCTCGAATATCACCACAAAATAAACACAAAAACATTTTTCTACCGCCGGCTGATGTCATATTTTTCGTTCAAAAGAACGCGTTTACTTTGTCCTAAAATTGATCGTTGGTGCTTCCCCATTTTGCAAAAAAAACGTTCGGGAATATTATTTTGTGGGTTTCAATATCAATAGTTCAATTCACAGAATCTAAACAGCTTCTTTTTCCATAAAATGTATGGTTTCTCACGTCTTCAAAATGACCTGACTTCATTTTCAGACGTCAGGAAGGCGTGGGAGAATAATAAGAAGTACAAAATAATGTGAACCAAAGCTTTATAAGCCTCACTACTCCACCAGATGCTAGTTTTTTTTTCAATAGTTTCGAATTGTGAGATTTTAAATGGAATGGTTTTTTTAATTCACTAAACCAAACATCTCTGTGCTCTCATCTTTTTTTTTCGCATGTCTGAGCCCCTTTCCATCTTTTGAAACATTTGTTTTCTCTTTTTTCTCTTCTTCTAATATTGCAACACTTGTTGATCATCTATTCTTCCCCAAATATTTGTTTTTGTTGTTATTACAGAATGGTTGTTTATAATTGCTTGAGCGACGAAGATTTTCTCCAGAAATCTGAGCACGGAATCGGAAAAAGAGCCATTTATTATTTCTACACAGAAAAGTAAAACTTTCATTTTTGGACCATAGTACTTTTTTATTCATTTCCAGCTGTCCATCATGTCTTCGTATCAAACCTCTCTTCGAAGATTTGTGTAAAAAGTACGATAAGACGTCACTGGTCTACACATACTCATGTTACAACGATGACCAATGTAACTGTTTTTTTTCTAGATTTTTTTTGTAGAATTGAACTTTTGATTTTAAGTGACTGGAGAAGCATTTGCAGTCGACAAAACGCCCACTTTTGTAGTAATGGACAATGGGTGAGAGATTTTAAAAGTTTACAACTTCAAATATTCACAGAAATTCTGAACTAATATTCTGTTACAAAAAAAAAGGTCCCACAACGACAACTACCGTAACCTAAAAATATTTTTATTTTCCGGATTTATTTCCTCAATTTTAGATACTAAATCCGGGAATTGAAAATGTTTTTAGGTTACGGTAGTTGTCGTTTTGGGGCCACCAGAGATGTCCGGAATGACTTTTTTGAGAAAAGGAATCCGAAATACGGAATGAAACTAATTTTCCAGAATCCGGAATGAAAAAAAACCCGGAATCCGGAATACGGAATACGGAATCCGGAATTTTGAGTTCTTCAAATGGGCGGGACACATATCGTGCTATATTTTAGAATTTTTAGTAGCGGAACTTGAAAAAAGTCAGATAATTATTGAGAATTAAAAAATGTGCTTGAAATCCGGAATAGAAAATTTTATCGGAATCCGGACAAATGAAAATTTTCCGGAATCCGGAATCCGGACATCTCTGGGGACCACGGCTATCGGCGTTACTATCATTCAAAATTTTAGTTATAATATCTTATTGAAAAAAAAAATTGAAAATTTTTGCAA
Organism: Caenorhabditis briggsae; assembly: GCF_000004555.2. Lineage (NCBI taxonomy): Eukaryota > Metazoa > Nematoda > Chromadorea > Rhabditida > Rhabditidae > Caenorhabditis > Caenorhabditis briggsae. The sequence continues at coordinate 3,755,914 of NC_013489.2, forward strand.
TCCAAAGGTGAAATTCTAAAATTTGCTTTCAGAGAAGAAATCACTCGACATGTTGGCGGAGAAGAAGATAAAGTGCAGGAGATATTCGAGAAATATGCTGCTTGAACTACAATAAAACTCTCTTAAACTTTGATTTGTGATATTGATTTCAAATAAATGATTCTCCCAAATAATATGGGTCATATTTACTTGGTTCGAGAGTTGTATGCTGAAACTCCGAATATACAAAAGCACGTCTTGACCTCACAAAACAATTCTATAACGATTTTAGGTCAACTTGTTTTCACAGCTGCACGTGGTCCAACTCTTTTGAATAGGGATTTTTAGAAAGCTGAATCTTTCAAGTATCATTTATATTTGTACCTATAAAAATGTATCGTCGACTGCGCACCGACTCCACAACAAACTACTCGCCCCTCCCTGAGCTGAGTACTCAATCTCTGAGTCCGGCAGAAAATAAGGGTACAAACATGGGGAAGATTATTTTGAGTCCGATTCGAGAGACGCCAGAAGAGTTGGTTTTTGTTTTGGATATGTAATAAAGAACTGTTTAATGATTTTAGAATGTTACCATACGAAGCAAATATGGTACTAAATTACACTAAATCAAGACAAAGTGATGTTCCTGATCAGGTCAGCAGTTTGATAAATTTAACAAATTTATAAATGATGCAGTTCAATTACAGACCGCCTTTGATAAAATTTATCGTTTCAATCCAGAATATTTATCACATTTCGGAAAAATTGCATTCCATTTGAAAAGTATTGGAAAATGGAAACGGAAAGAATGGTGTCGATTTTTGAGGGGATTGATGCCAATCACCATATGGTTGCCTCAATATACATGGAGATCCAGCTTCTTATTTGATGTACTTGGTGGATTGATGGTTTCAGTAATGAGTGTTCCACAGAGTGAGTATTTGGATACCGTAAGACCTGAAATAGAAGAGCCCGCTAACTTTGAACTTTGAGTTCAATTATCTCAATTTCTGTAGAACATATGAAAAAGTTGTCAACTGATAAATTATGTATCATAGTATCACAAAGATTATATCAGTTGACACATTTTTAATATCTTGGATAGGAGTGAAGAAAAATTAGTTCGAACTTGAGAGTGTGGGGACCCTTCTATCACAGGTATACATTCCCTTTTTTAGGTCTCGCATATGGAATGCTGGTGGGAGTTCCCGCAAACTACGGTCTCATAACTGGAATTATTGGTCCATTCGTTTATGCATTATTTGGAACTTCAAAACATGCATCACCTGGATCTTTTGCGATCGTCTCTCTTATGGTCGGAGCAGTTGTTGAAACTTTCGGAGAGCCCACAGATCCAATAAATCCAGATTTAATCAGAAATGATGAATTCTGTTGTCGTGAGAACAAAACAAAAGTTTCCGAAGTTGAAGCAATTGCAATTGCATCTTCTGTCACTCTGCTGGCTGGTCTTTTTCAAATTCTTCTTGGATTAATGAATGCAGGATTGTTGGCAGTTTGGCTATCAGATCAATTGGTGCAAGGTCTCATTTCTGGAGCAGCTGTACATGTGTTGACATCGCAATTAAAATCAATGACAGGAATATCAAATGTACCTCCAACAAGTGAACCATTTCAACATATACAGGTACTCTTTAGCTTAATCACTTTAGTTCTAAACCGTTCGTTTTCAGTTCTACGTTTGTTTCTTCTCCCAAATAAAGAATGCTGAAATTCCTGCTGTGATAATCTCTGTAATCTGTGTCAAACTTCTTTTAATATCTGCGTATATTATCGATCCATGGATGTGCAAGAAAATTCCAGTCAAATTTCCGATGGAGCTCGTTTTGGTAATTGGAATGACGTTAACTGTTCACTTCACAAGAGGCACCTCTTACGAGTTCCCAGTGCATACTGTAGGAGAAGTCGAGGGTGGAATGCCTTCGCTGAGAGCTCCAGAGACGAAACACTTGTTCGGAATGATAGGATCTGCGATTTCAATTGCCATCATATCATTTGTGATTCATATTTCATTGTGCAAATTGATTGCGAAGAAACAACAATACGTTGTTAGTTCAAATCAAGAATGGTATGCTCTTGGTCTAATGCACTCAACGTCTTCTTTCTTCGGATGCTTTGCTGGAGGATCTTCTCTTGGAAGAACAATGATGCAAGTGAAATGTGGAACCAAGTCTCAACTCTCCACAATTATTTCATCTTGCGTTCTAGTTTTGTTTGTGATGGGAGCTTCTGGAACCATTCAACATCTTCCAAAACCAGTTCTCGCATCAATTGTGGTAGTGGCTATGAAGGATCTTTATATCCAGATTTTTACATGCTCTGCATTACGATATAAGAATTTTGTGGATTATGTGAGTGTAGAAAATTCTTTTTGTTTTTTATAGAAGTTTTTCAGCTCATCTTCGCAGCTACATTCATTTCTGTGATCGTACTGAACGTCAACTTTGGTTTGATTATTGGTGTGGTTTTCGAATTGTTAACTGTCGTTTTAAGATCACAATGGTTGGTTTCAATTCTTTTCTCTCACTAAAATTCTTATTTAGGGCTGATAGCACACTTCTAGGAAGGATACGAGGTACGAATCATTTTCGTAGACTTGGTCTTTACGAAACGACCTATGATATTCCTGGAATCAAAGTTTTTCGATTCGATTCTCCACTCTACTTTGCAAATTCTGAACTTTTTGTTGGACGAATTCATGAAGCGTGTGGATTGAATCCTCTTATTGGTACAATTTTTCAAATGAACTTTTCTCGGAATTTTGAATTTTTCAGTCCGAGGAGAAATAGCCGAGGCAGACGAAAAACGAAAAGCAGCTCAAAAGAAAAAAGAAAAAGAAGATGCGGAAAACCCACAGCCCAAAGAGACAAGTTAGATTTCGATTAGGACTGTAGCTTTAAAATGTTAATATTCAGAGTTAGAAGTAACCACACACCAAGCAAAAGTCTTGGATGAGAAACAACCGGAGCCCGATCCAGATCCATCTATTAAGTTTGAGACAACACAACTTACTCATATTATAATCGGTGAGTCTGCTATAGAAAACCCAATAAATAAATAGGGGTATTTCAGATTGTTCAGCGATATTATATGTTGATTTGATGGGCAAGGATGTTCTGATTGAAGTTTTTAATGACTACAAAACAATTGACATATCTGTTCTTTTTGCAAATACTCAAGGTTTTCGATGCTTCGTTTTTCAGATTTCCTAAATTTCGGATTTCAGAACGCGTTCGTCAGATTTTTGATACGACAAACTTTTTTGATGAAGTCCCCCAGAATCGTGTCTACGTCAATGTTGCAGATGCAGTTGATCAAGCTGAATTGGAACAAAGAAGGAAGAATGATGCCAAATATGTTATGGTATCTTTCATTTGAGAGAACAAGATAATTCATAATGATTTTCAGATGAAAGCGGCTCCTAAACCAACTGTTGCTCCTCCTGTTGCTAAATCCGTTGGACAGAAATCTGCTCCTCTTGGAGATAATACACTTGTCAAAACCCAGAGTTCAGGTTTAATAGGAAAATGAAACGTTGTGATATTTATTATATTTTCCAGCATCATTGGTTACTGGAGTGGAATTCTCTCCCAGAGAAAATACTGCAAGAGAGGGTACAATCCAGAAGAAACTAAAACCGCCTACAAAAGTTCCGAGTAAATCGAACATATTCTGGGATGACGACTTGGATAAAACACAATAAACTTTCTTTCTCTTCGAAAACTTTTTCTTTCTCTTCGAAAACTTCTTCGAAAACTTTTATTCTTTGTTTTAGAATATGTATAATTTAAAAAATCGGGCAATTACATTGTAAACAGTTCGCTGGTGCGCCTTCGACGCGATTTCACCTATTTATTCTACTGTTCGTCGCTCCCCTACTCAATTTTTCCAGAGGTCGCATCAACTTGTAATTAATTATCAAGCTTTTCAAAAAATCGGATTTATTCGTTTAGAAATTATTATTAACGTCACGCAATAAATCCATAAATCAATCAATACGAGGTCACACCCCTCCTTCTGTAAATTTTTGTCCAGATTTCCAATCACTTTTCCCAGATAATTTTTTTAGGAAAATGCGTTTTCAATTTTTCTGTCTGCTGTTAAATTTCATCAAGATTGCACAAACAGCCAGAATACGTTCTCCGAACTGTTATTAATTGTCAACCAACGAATTCAAGGACCAGAGGTGCACAGACAGCGAAATTTTTTTCGGAACCAAAAATGGCCGGTCAACGGATGGCGAACAACGGACAACACACAAAATTTTCAAAATCAACTAATATTTTCAGAAAATAGCGAGCCAGGAGCGAATCAACAATGGAAAATAATGATGGAAAACGAAACGGAGCTCATCCACCACTGCCTTCCCAGGTGGAAAATTTCAATTACAAAATTTCTGGTGAACGTACCAAAAATTTTTCAACGGGCAACGAACTATCCCTCCCCCTCTCTCTCCTCCCTGTGATGATGACCACGACATAAGGACAACATGACCTAAAGCCCAATCTGAAGGAACACGACAGAAACTAGAACAACGAAAACGGACCAAAAACCGAAGGAAAAAGACATCCCAAAAAACCATCGACGAAGTGAAGAAAGCAAAAAAGAAAGGCATCACAAAAAAGAAATTAAGTTCACGAAGTTCTGACTTTACGACGCCGACTCGGTATCCTTTCTCCCGTGGCGTTCAAAATCTGAAATTGGACTGGTTTATACTGATTTTCTTACATTTGTACAGATCCCCATTTACCCCATTGACTAAAACAAAAAACATGAAAATTGAAAATATCTACTCACCTTCCATTATATTTCGATACTCCTGACATTTTCATCCTTGCTCATCCTGCGCTGGAAGCTGTCCTGGTATTCGGTGCATCCCGGAAACCAATTAGCTCCTGGAACTTGAACGTTTTAAAACAAAATCAACTTTTTATTCTTTCATTTTCAGATTTCTTGAGCTATTTGTATGTTTCTAAATACTTGCGAAAAGTTGTCAAGGATTTGTTCATCAAAAATTTACAACAGTTTTGTTAAAATTAAAATCTAGGAGAATGGAATGTCCAAACCCCAGAAAATTTCGTTAATTTACCAATTCCCATTTCCAGGATGATTTCCTCATCTTTCATTTTATTTCGCTACTCCTGTCATCATCTCGTTTCAGGTCCTTGCAAATCCTGGATGCCGGCCTGGTAGATGTCCTCGAGGTGCTGGAAAGTTGACTTTCAAAAATGAGTGCTGAGTTTTTTTCTCAGGTTTTCGAGGTGTTTCATAATAATTTTACAAAATGACTTTTTTCTTGATAATGCAAAACTAGCAAAATGGGTTGTCCGAACCCGAGAGTCTCGAATTTTTACCCATTCCCGTTTCCTCACCTCTCATTATATTCCGCTTCCTCGTTTCTGCCAATCTTGCCCTAGAAACCGTCCTTGCATTTGGTGCGTCCCGGAAACCAAACTGCTCCTAGAATTTGAAAAATTTCGTAAATTTACCAATTTCCATTTCCTTACCTCTCATTCTATTCCAATTCTGGAAACATCACTGGAAGTTGTCCTCGAAGACCTGGAAGTTGTTGAAACGCTTTAAAGCCACTGCAAAATCCTGCAACTTGAACGTTGGAAACTAAGTACTGATTTTCCCTTATTTTCAAAATCATAGAGTTAGCCCCCATTTTTTAAAGTTTACGGAGATCACATCAAATTGAATTTATATAGAAAAACTGTGAGTTTACGAGAAATCTTTGCCGTAAACACTGTAATATAATGTCTTATAGCCGTCCACTTTGAATCAATTAATCTCGGTTCCTGAGAAGGATATCAAAAAGTTGTCAGCTAATTAAATGTTTATCACAACATCAACAATATTTTATCAGTTGACCACTTTTTGATATCTATTACAGAAACCGAGATAAATTGGCTCAAAGTTGACGTTTTGGGTGGCACTTAGAGTTTTTACGGTGGTTCGTATATTTCAACATGTATCAATGAAATTCTGATTCACTGAATTGTTGAATTAACAATATTCCAGAATTTTTGAATTCCTGCAATCCCCCATTTTAAATTTGAGAAGAGTTGCTCAAGTCCCAAAACCTCTTGCGCGGATATTTTTGGAATTGAAAGTCTGGACGATCCAGACATTCCAGAAAACTTCGAAACCAAAATCTTAGAAAAATCAAGAATTTGCTATAACATAATTGTTGCTCTTTAGATTTTGAGAAATTCAGATACCAAGTTCGAAAGTTGGAAATACTTAAAATAAAAAGTCCAGAACGCTTGATGGATTTTCATATTTCCTCGCCTTCTCATGCTTCCCTCTATTTCATAATTTTGCCCATTTGAAAACTTCAAAACCCAAACTTAAAATAATTATTTTCGGATAACTTTGAGTGGATGAAGGGGCGTCATTCTCACACTCTTGGTATTTTTATTGTAAATGATGATCTCCGTATTTCAAAAATGTTGGTCGTGAAATACTCGTTCATTTGGAATACTCATTTCATTTCAAACATCATTTTTAGTTTCCTTATTTTGAACCATGATTTACGTTTACTATAGTTTTAATTTACTCTCTTTTTCATACCCGTTTGCTAATAATTCCTTTTTCAAAATCCATGTTTCTTTTCCTATTATTTATGCCTCATTATTTAGGTTTGTACATGTACAGTATGTTATTGTTAAACCATTCTTTTTCAAATTTAAAATATTGTGTTAAATATCCGTTATTTTTCCCGAAATTATCATTTATTTTCTTTCTCCCTTCAATGATGAGATAGTGCGAAGTTGTCTGATTTGTGAGAACAATCATCCAATCAGCGTCTTCTTCTTCTGTTTTTTTGTATTTCTTCGGTTATCGAAGTTTCAATTTCGAATCAAATACCTTTAATTGAAATAATATATTTCCATTACACTGTAACTGTTGACCTTGACCGAACCATCAGTATAAAATGATTAATCGAATAGTCCGTTCGCTTAGTAACGTTTCTGTCTTCTGCAATGCCCCTCATCTCTGTTTCGAATAATGAACAACTTCGGGCTGAATATTGTGCTGCTGGAAATTATCCAGTAATTTTCTATTTCTACAATGAATGGTAAGTATTTAAAAAACTCAAAAATTTTGCATTTTTCTATTACAGTAATCTCACTTGTGATGACGTCAATCCGATTTTCGAGCAAGTGGCTCAAGAATACTCGGAACAGATCTTGGCTCTGTATGTAAATTATTCATGCCAAAGTCTCGGTAAATTAGTAAAACAACATTAAGTGTATTGGTCCCTCATGTTTTCAGTGGACGGGACCGATTTCACTGTGGAAGCAACACCAACTGTTATTGTCGGGATCAATGGAATAGAAAGCTGCGAGGATAAACTTGTCGAATCGCAGATTACCGAAGAATCGCTCCGTGCTCTTTTCCAGAAATACTGTAACTGATTTCCTGTATAACTTCTTTTTTTTTTTGATACATTTGTTATGTCTCCGAATAAAACGAATTTAATAAAGGATTTTTTGAATAAGGAAATTGATTTATTGGTCGTCCAAAGTCGATAGGGACATATGGATTGATGAGATGAAACTACCACGTAAACTAGAGTTCTTAAAAAATCAGATCAGCTTCGCTCCGATGAAAATACAAGATTCTCTAACCACATTCCGTATTTGTCCCAAATTGCTTCTTGAAGGAAAAGTGCATAACCAACGCCGAATAGTGATCCGCCAAGATGGGCTGCGTGATCGAATAGACGGAATCTGAAACCCATGATCATTGATTCATTATTTGCCCAATAGATAGTCTACCGTAAGAACAGCCCAAGAAGGTCAAATGCAATGATTCCATATACTGCACTTTTGGCGGAGAATTCAAATCCGGGTACGAATATCAACGAAAGTCGAGCTGAAATTCAATAATAACTGATCGTTCGAAGTAAATGAATGTTCCAACCATCTGGGATCTGCATACAAGTGTATGTGAGGACAGCTAGAATAGCTCCACTTGCTCCGAGAGCTCTGATTCCGGATCGCATCACTGCTTTGTCCACCAAGCTTATAAAAGATGAAACTACAGCGGCGGTAATGTAGAAAGACCAGAATTTCTCGGGTCCCATGAATTTCTCGATGATGTGTGGTGCAAATGTGGACATGACATACCTGAAATCAAAATTTTTTTCAATTTATCAATAATAAAGACTCACATGTTGAGTCCGAGATGAATGATGGAAGAGTGTGAAAACGCGCTTAATAACATGGGCGAGCACAACGATTTTGATGCATAGCTATTTGTGAAGTATCGAGTCATAAACGGCTTAATTGACTTCCCTTTCCATAACAGGTACACCTGAAAATATCAAAAATCAGATCAAAGAGTGCTATTAGAAGTTGATTACCGCGATATTCAGTCCTATCAGAAGTGCCAAGTGCTTTTCGCCTGTCGTCAATCGATATTCGGTGCCAGCTTCAACCTTAGGATCGAAATACATTTTGACCTAAAATTTTTGAGACGGTGATAGAATACAACTTTTTGCCGAAAAACTCGACTTTGGCAGAAATTCTTCTTTCACCGAAAAAGAAAACGGTATTCAACTCACCACATCTAAAACACTTGTTGGCAATGCAGCTTCTTCCTTCCTTCGTTGATATACTTCTGTGATTATTGCTATTGAAAATGTTGTTGCGCCGGTGGCTAGTGTGAAACGGAGAGCCTAGAATATAACACGAATTTTGAGATTGGGATGAGGCCTAAACTTACTTTCCACAAATCTGATAACGGCCTCACTGATCGTGAATCCGGACTGAAAGCTTGCTTGACAGCAGATTGAGCATCTCGTGTTTTTGCGAGCTCTTTAAATTCTTGATGCCGTAATCGATCTCGCAAGCCATCTCGTGTGAATCTGCTGGCAATATTTGAGCATTTGGTGAAAGACCGTGAGCACAGATAACCGAAAAGTCGACCAGTGAGCATTATATGTTTTCTATATGAAAAATGAAATCAAGATTTTGCAGGTTGGGGCCTCACCGTTGGCCCTTGGCCTAGAGAACCGAAAGCGCGTCATCAGTTGCCGAATGACGCAATATCATGCCTTCAGGTGTATTGAAAAAGTATGTCGAAAGTATGCAACAAGCTTTCATCATCTAATAGTGATTCTTAAAAATAGTTTATTCAAATAGCTATCAAAGTTAAAATTTGGAATTGTACAGAATATTGGGGTTATTGAGGGGGAAATAGCAAAAACAAGGAAAAAACTCAGTATTTTACTGAAAAAAAGCTAGAAAATTCGAGGTTTTTTACTTTGCTGGTTTCGTAAACAAATAAATGTGAAGTGCACTTGCAGATTATCATAGGGGAATTATTGGAATCTTAATTGAACGGTAGCGAGAACAAAATGAGAGCAGTATTTTACAAGTTCAGGCAAACTTCAGAGCTCTGGCTGCCTTCGGCCTGGGTGTGTGACTCATTTGAGAAACTTGATTATTTCTTTGAGCATCAATCTTTTGTTGTGTCTTGTCAAGCTCCTCGACCAGAATCTCACTGATAGCTTCAATGTTGTTATCGTTGAAGCGGAGGTATCTGAAATGAATTGAATAAGAAATATTTGAACAGACAGAAAAAAACTCACTTTTTATTCATGAAAGTAGCTTCAGTGATATACATCGGTGCAACCTCACACATCAACTTCAAATGATCGGTGATGTCCGGAATAGTCGTGGGATTTGACGAACTAAACTGTACAAATTTGGCGATCGTCTCCATTTCCATCGTCTGCGCCCTTTTGGCGGTGTAATGATTGCAGACAATGCGTACATATCGTTCTTTCAGTAGTGTCAGACGCTGCTTTCTTCTTTCTAAATCCTTGTCGACACATGCATCGGCTGCTTTTTTGATAGCTTCTTTAGCGCGGATTCTCTCCAACAAGGACATTGATCCCTTGCTTTTCTGTTCTTTCTGCATTTCAGAAAACTTCTTCGGAGACAACGGCACATCACCCGATGTCGTGGCTTTTTTAGGACTTTTCAGATCCGAAATGATCCTCTGAACAGAAGACGGCAATGAGACTTCCTCCAAGTCGATTTGCTTCTCAAGTGCTTCCCGCATTCCGATATGAATCGAACTTTTCTGAATCGGCGGCTCAGGAAGCTTGATTTTTGGCAGAATTGGACAGTGTTTTTCAAGACGAAACAGAGGATGTAATCTTTGCAAGTTGTGCATATTTGGCACTGAAAAAATCAACGATGTTTTAGAAGACCTACAGAAAATCAATTTCGCTGACATATTTGATCGGAAAAAACTCAGATCATAGACGTTTGGAGAGCCATTTTCATACCATTTTCTCGTCAATTTTAGAAGAAAAAACCATTTCACAAAATATGCCTCTAATTATAGGGAATCAAATTTTGGACGCCAAACAGCGCTGATGACGGCACAATTACTTTTACGATTTAAAAGAAATCTTACATCCTTGAGACTCGAGAAACTCGGCGTGCCGCTCAATCACGATAGTCGAGAGTTTGTGCCGGAAAATATGAGCTCGATCTCTCTGTCGGGCCGCATCAAGTCGAACCCGGGCATCTATTTCGGGTTTCCTTGGAACCGGTTGAACTTTCTTTCTTGGGCTTTTTTTAGGAGAAAGTAATTTAGAAGGGCAGACAAGAGGCACGTCGTCATCATCTAGAGATTGTGCCTTCTCAACCACATATCCCCGTAAATCTGAAAGTTTATCTTTATATAGATTGAATGAAAGAAACATTTACCATCGACAAGATTCGGTCGAACTTCTAATTCATACTTGCCACCTTGTCCGAACGCTCTCCGCTGCTCACGCATTTCTACATGATAGGATTCAGGGTACACATGAAGAATTTGAGATAGATGCTCATCAGAAAAATCTTTTCCCGAAGTCGTTCTAACACTTTTGAACAATTCAGAAGCCAAACAAGTTCTGTTTTGGCCCATAAAAATGGATGCGATTTGGTCTACTCGTTTGAATGAGTCGGCGAGATGTGCATATGTAGAAGGAAGCTCAATTCGTTGGCGTGCACTTTCTTTTACTTCTTCTGTTAGCTTGGAAACTTTCAAATATTCAGCCGTCATTCTTTTCCCTTCCTCCTCATGAGCATCGTCTTGTTCCTCGCGAATCTTCTCGGCGGATTTTTGCATGTTGAATCCAGGAACGACATAATCGGGTACAGACTTTTTCGGAGTGAACAATGCACGAGCACTCTTTGACTTTGATGGCGACAATGATGACTCAACTATTTTCTTCTTTGGCGATTTCAGCATTTCAGCGTGTTCCTCGACCACCTTTGCTTTGTTCTTTGAATTCTGTGCATGGATTGCCTTTGCAGCTCCTTTGGCAGCCAATCTCGCTTGCAAATCTGCCACAGTTCTTATCCCTGTTTTCTTTTTTCTAGGTCCGGATGCTTCCATTAATTCATCTAAGGCTGACTTTTCTACGGTCGCATTCTCGAGAACAATGTCCTGAGCGTCGATCGGAAGACATGGGGCTTCTTCTCCTTGAGCAGTAACTTCCCTAGATTTCTTGGGAGGTGTTCCCGTCACTTCTGGAGTTGAAAGTTCCGCTTGGCGAGTTGGAGTCCGCTCTCGAGTACGGGATTCCTTTTTCTTGAATACGGGAGCAATGGGCGCGTTATCGAACGAAGCGGGTGTTTCCTGTTCTTCTTTTACTGTCACAAGTTTCGCTTCAATTCGACGTTCAAGAGGTACGGTACCTTCAATTAACTTTTTCTCTCCTCGTGATCTCGGTTTCCTTGTTGTCTGGAAAACATAATTAGAATATCAATTTTGCGCTGAATATCTGTGAATACCTTGAAAAAATCAGTCACCACTGTTTGCGGAGTTTCACTCCGAGCTCGGGACCTGGTAACTCTTGACATGATCAAAATTGAATAATTGCAGCAATGATATAAATTTGTTTAAAAATGTTCTCAATGTATACCAAAATGGGAAAATAAAACAGATGCAGGGTCGACGATTTGAACATGTTCAAAATTTCCCGCATTTTTTGTGTGCGATAGGGCGCGCATGAAACTTCTGCGTCTCCCTTTCTCGCACACTGCCTCACATCGCCTTCAAAACGCTTCAATGCTGACAATTGATCGCATTTCCACGTTTCTCACATCTTCTGTTTGGAAGATATTCAAAGATTCAATGTTTCATAAAGTTTTTGAATGTCAGTGTTAGTTCAGCCTAAAATCCTTTATCCAGTAATCACAGAAATGTCCAGCAATTGTAGAATTGGTCTTTCTTCAATATCTAAAACCTTTTTCATTTTCTAGCTAATTTATCTATTTATTTTTTAAGATTATACAATGCCAGTTATCATCGTTAAAGACGATGAAGATTTCAAGACTCAACTCTCTCTGGCCGGTGCTAAGCCTGTCATCGTGGATTTCACAGCCGTTTGGTGCGGGCCATGCAAAATGATCGCTCCAGCATTTGAAGCATTGTCTAATCAGCATCTTGGAGCTGTTTTCCTCAAAGTCGATGTTGATGTCTGTGAAGCAACTTGTGCTACTTACGGCGTTAGCTCAATGCCAACATTCATCGTGTTTCAGAATGGGTAGGTCTAAATTTGATTGGTTTACAAGGCTGGGTACTAAGATGTATTCAAATCTCGACGGTATTTAGTCTTCTTCCTTCCCTAAAAATTCCTTTCGAGAGAGTGAGAGTGATGCCCCGCATGATCAATAAGTTCTCAAAAATCAATTTCAGAAGAAATGTGGAAACCATGAAAGGAGCAAATAGAGAAGGCTTGGAAGCTATGGTCAAAAAGTTCACAGACAACTCGTCAAGCAGCTCCTTAGTCAACGGTCAGCTTGATTTGACCGCTCTCATTGATAAGAAGCAAATGGAGTGCTTGAACGGATGTGACGATACTCCTTTGGATCGTTTCATCGAAGGAAACTGCAATTTAGTGTCAGACTGCGATGAACAACTAATTGTTTCTCTTCCATTCAATCAACCAGTGAAAGTGCACTCCGTCCTTATTAAAGGTGTGGCTGACCGTGCACCAAAAAAGGTCAAGGTGTTCATCAACCTACCGAAGACCATCGACTTCGATAATGCATCTGGCCTCGAACCAACACAGTTGCTTGAATTCGATGAATCTTCCACAAACGGAGATGGCCAGATTCAGGCACTGAAATACGTAAAGTTCCAGAATGTTCAGAACATTCAGTTCTTTATTGAAGACAACATCGGAGGAGGAGATGTAAGTTTGATATATCAAATTTTCAATTTCTAACTATTTTCTCTTAGGTGACCGAAATTGTCAAACTGACGGTCTTCGGAACTGCTCTGTCAGCAATGAATATGAACGAGTTCAAGAGAGTTGCCGGAAAAGCAGGAGATGCTCACTGATTTCATTGACTCTCATATATTGCTCATCAACCCAAATTAATTATTGATTTGAAACACCAAACTATTTTGATTCTCTTTTCTTGTCCCAGTTGCTTCTAATGTATGTGTAAAGCATAACTTATTATTCATTATCGCATCGTCACATGAATAAACATTTCACTCCAACTTCTAAATTTTCAAATTGCGGTCATTTTCCGAGGATCTCTATATTCACAAAAAACAGAAAAAATGAAACGATTGAAAAGTGTCAACCTTTATAGATGGACGTCGATCGCTTGATGCGCGATCTGACAGTCGATCAATTGGAGAATATTCAACAGAACCTAGAGTAAGATTTTCAAATCTGAATCGGTAATTACGATAAAATTCTTCAGAAAAGAAATGGAGGGTAAGCGAGAAAGCCTCCGCGAAATGGTAGGCCGACGCTACCGAGATGTTCTCGAAGCTTCGTCTGAAGTTCGTCAAGTTTGTACATTAGCCGAGAAACTTGCTTCCGACATTGCCAACACTCGAATCAGTTATCAGTCTAATCCTCTGCGGTAAATCTCAAGCATTTCCAGTTCTAAATTGCTGTCTAGTCTTTGCAGAACGGGAAGTAAGGATGAACAAAAAGCCGGAGAACATCTTTATGCTGTAAATTATTTGATATCGAGCATAGGGAACGATGGTAGAACTGTTATGTAGTAAATGATACAATGAACATGTTTCAGGCGGTGAACCACTTGATGATATAGTAGCGTTTTGCATGGTCGAACATCTACAGAAGCAGCTCATCAGTAATCATTCATCTCCAGTGGTAAGTTCTTCAAACATGGTGTACTGCACTAATATAACAATTTAGATTCATAAAACTGCGAGAGGGCTGACGAACCGTGTAGTTGCGACTCGATCTGAACTTGAATTTCAAAACACTTCTACACTTTTGGATATTTCCCGGTCAGACTGGGCTACCAATCAACTGGCCGCGATTGCGTTACTTGAAGGAAAAGAAATTGGACAACTTCTGGATCTGTATCTCGAGAAACGGTTCGATTATATAAAAGGCCTTATTGAAGATTCAGCGACTATTCTGAGCATAGTTGATGAAATAAAGAAGACACTAACGGTTGTCGAAGAATTGTTCGTACATGGAGAACTTATTCATGCCATTCATTCAGTTTGTAATGGGCAATATAGATGTGGTGAGTTACAATTTATGAATTCGAATTTATGGGTTTCTCAACTTCCACAAGGTTACTACAGAACTCATACGCGAAATGTGCGCTGATCAGTCATATTCGTTCGAAAGAACTATAAACGAGGACTCTGATCGAGTTTGGAGACATATGAGAGAGAAGCTCAGCGGAAGAAGTGCTGGAACATTACAGTCTCAGTTCGTTGGAGAAAAGTGTGCTGAATGGATCGATAGGTTTCTAACTTTGACTTTACTGTCTTCCATTCTTCTATTTCCAGGACTTGTCTGGTTACTCACAAGTTGGTATCCGAAGTTTGCGAATACTTCGACAGCTTAGATCAGATCATCGATCTTCTCCAAGCAATCACCTTGTCCCTGAAGCAAGATTGGCCGAAAATCGGATCTAACCGAACTGTTTATGAAAAACTTCTTCAGACCGCAGTAGTGGATAAAGCACAGGTTTGTGTAAAAAGTGAAATATTTCATTAAAAAAATAATTATGATGTTTCAGGTGCTACTAGTTCAAATGATAGAATCAATTGAAATTGCTGCGAAGAAAAGATTCGAATCCACAAGTGACGGGCCTTCAACTGCTATCTTTGATGAACGCACTTATCGTCCGGACTCACAGTCTCATATTGGGATATCAACGCAACTTTACAAGTAAGTGATTAAAATAATCTTGTTTATATTGCTATATTACATCCTGCAAAACATAATGAGACCTAGAAAAGTATTGTGTTTTGTACTGACTAGAAAAGCATGTTTCAATCTCCAAATTATCAAAGAAATAAATATAAAACTCTGAAACCTGAACTGATATGTTAGGTTAGTTAATTGATCTCCTTCATATAGCTTCCATCATTTAGATGCGTCAAAACTCTATGGGAATCGCTTGAACAACTGAACGAAAAGTGCTCTCAATTCGAAACAATTTGTGCTCCAATGGCAGATACAAAAATTGCTAGCGCAATGAAGGAAAAGATGGCAACGAATGTTCTACAATTACTACTCCGTTTATGCGAACTTCATTCGGATCAACAAAATGAGTCGACGAGAAGTTTGTCTAGAGCTCGATTGGCTTTGGCTCTCGTTCACTCAGAATCTACACTGATCAGCACTCTCCTCGACAAAGACTCACAACGCATAACGTCTCTCAATCAACGACTCCATGCAATAATTGAGAAGAATCTTGTGTAAGTGAAATTTCAAAACATGGATTTATTAGGAAACGGGGGTCAATATGGTTTCGAATCACAATTATATTTTAACACAGAGAAAGAAAAAGGCGCTCGGTTGATTTTGATAGTGGATTCAAAGGGAAAAAGGATATTGCATGAAAAGGGGATTTATGATAATCACAGTGTAGGTTTCACCTATTGAGATTGTTGACATGAGAGATGACAAACAATAAAACTTAGCGGACTGAGAAGGCAAGTAGACAAAATGGTACGCGAATAGCTATAAAATGAGTGTTCTGAGGTAAGCGGGTTTACGACTAGATTCAAAACTAAAAAAAGCACAAAAAAGAAAAAAAGAGTTGGCGTTAATCATTTCTGATAAAGAAGACGAATTACTCTGAGCAGATGGTTGAAGCATTTGTCAGCGAAGCAACGACGGAAGAAGTATTCATATGCATATGGTTCCTGGCTCACATTAGGGACTTGGTTCATCTCAGTCTTGATAAATTGTTTGGAACGTTCCTGCTCGTTGAAATCTAGCCAAACGTCACAGATTGATTTCACCTTGTAGTGATTGAAAAGAGCGTTTGAGATCTCCTCTTGTTGACCGAATCGCTCCATGAATGAGTCACGCATCACAACAATACTTCCTGGTTGAACACATTCGAGTAGAGCTCTTTCTAAGTCGTGTACATTGTGCTGAAACTTTCGAATAATCAAAATATATAATTAATTGAAAATAATACTCACCAGTGGAAAATCAACCGACTTGATTTTGTCATCTGCCAGTGAAATGAATACGGTTCGGGTTGTATAGTGTCGAGTTCTCCTGTTTCGAGTTTTATTGCTAAGTTGCTCCGTAGACAAAGTTTCGACAACTTCTACGATTCTGTGGGGGCCACCAATAGGAACATTTGAAGTGATGATCGTATCACACCAGTTTTGAATAATATCTCGCATGAATCCAATAGTATTGTATATCGTTTCTTCTACTAGTCTGTTTTCACCCATCAATCGATTGTATTCTGTGATGGATAGTCCTGGATTCTCACACCAAATGAGCATGAAAATGAAGAATTTGTTGAGTGGCATCCGGGAATAGAATAGAAATGTTCCTTCGTATACCGAGATCTTTGTGATTATTCGCTTTTCTCTTCTCTTACGACATGACCTGCATCGCCACTGAAATTTTTTTTTTTTTGGAAGCTTGGATTTGAATAGTGAGCACCGCTTACCACAAAACCGTTGGCATGTTTGATCAAACTCATGAGCTGATCTTTTGGACAGTCTTGCACACGGCACACTCTTGTATTAGGAATAAGGCCATATCGAGCTAGGAATTGAATTCTTAAAAAAGATTTCTAGAATTATTTTTTTAAGGATTAATTTGCATACCCAAGTTTTGGATCAGAGAAAATCCTTTGCAAAATTTCACTGTTGAAGTCGACATTTAAAACTTCTTCTGGACCTGCTACTTCAGTACCATCCAAAATTGTGAATTTTCCGCGATCTGGTCGGCTTCTGGAAATAATTCATTTAATTTTGAGTCATTTACTTCTATAAACATACCCTGGTGTTTTCCTAATGGGTGTGTGAGTGCCACTGTTAGACCGAGGAGGTGATGGATTCGGAAACCTGCCAGTTCCGATTGGTAGCTGCATAGAATTGAAAACACTTGGATTGATGAGAGCAGAAATGTCGATCTTCATTTCGTCATCACTGTTCACTTCCATATCGTATTCCTCATCATGATTCTCCATATTAGGAGAGTTTGCTAATGCTGTCAATGCATCGACAATGGATGAATCCGACAATACATGCGGATTGGCAATGAGGTACTCTAACGAGTTCATGGCTCAAATCACCTGAAATGAAACACCAATATGAAGGAGAGTCTTTGCATAGTTTCATCATTAAATATTCAACTTCCTGGTTCCTGTTATCCTAACTATCATCACAAATACAGAAACAAGGAAGTTGAAAAAAGTGTACTTGAAGCTAAAAAAGGAGAAGAAAAATCGAAAATTGTGGCCGAATTTTTACAGTATGATAACGTGGCAATAACAGAGAGGTCCTAAACAAACATAGTCAGCCAGAGACACACGCTCTGACGCACTGTATTATGGAACTGTGGGGACCGTGTGGAGCGAAGCGGCAAACTTCGGACGAAAGAAAAGAGAGAAAGAGAGAACCAATGAAAAGAGAGAAAAGGATGGTCGAGGACATTTTGACTGTGGTTGGTGTTAGTTAAAACGGGAGTGAAGTGACTGGAGTGGTGCGCAATAGGAGGGATCTACTGAACGGGGCCACGACACCGAAGGGGGAAAACGGGAGAAGAGACCATTGAAGACATTCAGTCAGTAGTTGGCTGGCGCTGCACGAACAGGTCTCTCCTTCCATCTCTTTCGGAAACTTCTCATTTTGCGCGATCTCTCCCTTCTACCGCACTACTCACGGTCCTCGAGAGAGACTATTCAAAGAGAGAGCGAGGCGATACACGAAAGAAAAGACTCACTTTCGCGTCCCTTTCTTGTCCCGATCCGTATTTAATTGCAGACTGTATTCGAAATGGGTTACTCCGAAAGGTGGTCCACTAGTTACGATTACCGTATAATTTAAACAACTAGGCGTATGGGAATATATGGGACGAGATTCTAGGAAACGGAACTGTTCATAGTCTTCAGAAATACAGTTGAGCATGCTACAGTAACTCCTCGATTCTACGAAGAAGCCAAAATGTATTATATATGTTTTGAAATAGAATACGTTTAGAAAAAAGTTTTTCTAAATGTATAGCAAGGACCTGACACTCTCTGAACATTTCTTTGGCATCACGGGACAAACTAAGTTGAAGACCAGATGCGCGAAATTTCTGCTGCTGCTGCTGGCAAGGTACACGGTGTTTGTCCATGACACATGTATGAATCACGACTAACTACAAATTCGAAAACGGAACCATAACATTCGGAGCCATTAGATATTGAAAGCAGAAGTGGACAAGTGGCTCAAAATTGTTGCCAATTAGGGGCGTGTTCTTTTTTTACCGGTTACGTTCCGATTCTCCTCCTCTCCTGACTGCTCTCAGTCTCCATTTCTCACTCGTTCTTTTCCGCTACGAAATAGGCAGTTGGGGCACAAAAAAGAGATGGGCGCCAGGCCAGTATCGATGATCGACGTCGATAGCAGCAATAAATGGCAACATTTTTGGAAGAAACAGCTCGTGAAACTCTAGGAGTGACACCTAGTGATAGCGAAAAAGTTAGGATTGAAAATAAAACTGATAAGAGAGAAGAAGTATTGTATGGTGACAAGGACCCGAACTGTTTGTGTATTCGGGACAGCCTGCTGACAGACGACTAAAGACAGATAGGGAGAGATGTTTGCGGGGGAGGCGGTCCATACCGTCGGACCTTGGAATCGGAAGAATCTACACGAAAGACTATCCCTGGGCTTATTGTTTACGGCGTTGAACTGAGCGAAGATGGGACGCACTTATGTTTGTCTCAGCGCGGCGAATGATGGTTCCGTCCACCGGTAGCTGCTTTTGTTTTTATTGATCGTTCGATTCTCTCTCTCTCTCTCGAAGAGAACGCTTCATGTTCGTTGCATCAGAGGCAAACCGTTTTGGGCGCTGAGGAGAGGAGGGAGTAGTGCGGCGGTGGTGGTATCCGTTATTTTTGTTGCCGAGGACCGGTGAGGAACAAAGAGGACACAAATCGAATTGCGATGCAAATCATGCCCACCGTCCCGCAGGTTCGTATTTATTTTCCAGTTGGAAGGAGTCCACTTACAGAGCGGTTGAGAGTAACTTTTGGAAATGATGACAACGTGCGGTAGGCACCAACCGGCACATTCTTATCACGATGTTTGGTCCAACGGTCTTGAATTTTTCGATTCTGAACTACTTCTGCATCATTTTTTGAGGGCAGAGGGAACCACACAATTGGGAACTTTCAAAGATGTTCTCTGAAGCATACTACGGAAACAAAGATCATACTGTAGAATGGAGCATTATTAATCTCCAAGGACCGAATAAAAAACATCCAACTGATTTCCAACGTTGGCGAATCAAAGTTTGCTAGTCACAACTTTAAAAAATATATTTCATGAAAAGGCAATCTCTAGGAAGATGCTGCTGCCAAGGACCGTGGGCGGGTCCAGAAACGAGGCTAGCGTTCGAGCGCCTGATTGAACCTCGAAAGTTTTTGTCCGAGGTGAATTGTTGCGAATTTATTGTGGTCTCTGGTATTTCTCTGCGTCTCGTTCGGTTTACTGTAGAAGTATTCTGTATTTTGGCGCCCACCCGCGTCGCCGACGACAACGAATCACATTGCGCAGCAGCAACAACAGAAATGTTTCTGTGTGCCCGCAAGGCGGGATGGACGGGTCTCTCTACGAATCCATCGCTATTTTTCAAGAATCAGGACCTTGTTGGACTGTCCTTGCTATTCCGTAGTTTTTCTCTTTCTCTCTTTCATATCTCCGACTGTCTGAGTGTCTTTCGAAACAGCCTCGGCGCGGTCTACATTATTGTGTGTGTGTATTCTCTCGAGTACGGACCTCGAGGGCCGATTGCGCATCGCGCGCGCATTCCGAAGGATCACTCAATTCGAGGAGTCGCCGACGATTTTCGTACGGCGGTGGCGCCGCAGTCAGCCATGTATACACAACCGGCCCCGTTTGCCTGTCGATTCGTTTCGATTCGTTTCGATTCGTTTCTTCACATACACACATAGAGAGGCACCTCTCCTCTCTCTGGTCGGCCGCAGATTCCATTTCGATTGTGAGCGTTTTGTTTGGAGGCGCACCTACACGTCACAAGTCCTCACAGTTCAGTTAAAGTCAGGTCCCATCTCGAGGAATGTTTGATGGAGAAAGGACAGAGAAAAGAGCGACAGAAAATGGATGAAAAAAAAACATACGGTTGCTTGAAAGCGGTGGAGGTGCTACAGGAAACATTTGAAAGGATTCAAGAAACAAATCGTCAGATTGTTATTGTTTTTAGAAAGATTCAGTTTAATTACAACCTAATTCAATAGTGACGTATTTCACTAAACCATGGTACCTACAGGACGGACACAGGGATCTCAGAATCTTGTATGAACGGGAAAGAAAGCAAACACTGAGTTTTGTTTGTGCCTTTTTTCACAGGCACTCAAAATAAAATTCTCTTTACCAGGCCCTCCCGTTGTGTATGAGGGGACTCAGAAAAGTTTCGTTCCGTGATCTCGAATGCTCATGGTTCCCAGCGAGCTCTGATCCTTCTATTAACTTTCACATAATCGGCTGCATCATAACTCTTTTCGTGTTTCGATTCTCCGCTACTTCCACTATCTCTCAGTGTGCCAATGCTTATCACAAGGAACCTTCCCAACTATGCGGAGCAAAGGCGAGGTGCTCCCTAAAGTGCAAGATAGTATTGCTGACTTGGCAGATTGACTGTCCTCCGATAAGATACCTGGTGTCACATGAAGCATCGGGACGTTTGTGCTGAAGTGTGTTTCGAACCCCTCAATCAGCAAAAATCGTCTTCGATGGCCGCACACTTTTTCTTTTTCTCACAAGCAAACAACCTTGAAAGTTTGAAAATTTTCACAAGCGCCCGAGAGATTTTCGGCCCGACGTATGTATCGTTTGAATACAGACATTGGACACAAAAAGGAATGAGAATTGGAAATTGCACTTTAAGGCCACTGTCTAAAGGCTAACGAGGCAATGGAGATTACGGTAATGGATAGAATAGAGCATGAAAGGTGTTATGTCTTATTGTTCATGAGATACTCTAATGGAATGGGATAGTAATTTGAGTTTTGAAATGTATTTTGAATCTAGAGAAGATTGTTTTTTTAGAAACTAAAGTACCTATTTTATCTGGAATTCAAAAGTCTGTAGAAAATAAAATAGCAATATTTTTTAGTGAGAAGGTAAACGAATTCTGCCACAACAGCTGGATGACGACGACGACAAAATGGAGCTACTTTGTGAAAGAGGGATCCCTAATCTGGGCGCCACCGATGCCTGCTGATATCAGGACTCGCTGTGTTTTTCAGTGAAAACCAGGTCCTCTCTGCCTTCTTCGCCTTCTTCTTCTGCTTCTAGAGGGGCCCTTCTTTCCTTTGCTTTTCCGCTCACCCTCGCCATTTTTCTCTACCCCTAGCTTATCAACGCCACACAAATCCCCAGTGAGAGACTGGAGGCAAAGGAGGCGTCTGCAGTGATATACATATTCCATATATATATATAATAACTCACTAATCAGATGTGGTGTCGGAGAGAAAGAGAGCCGCCTTTTTTTCCGCCCCGAAAAAAAAACGAGATAATATAGAGGAGAAGGGTTTGAAAAATGAGGCACAAAACAACCATAGAAACGGGGCCCTGACGAGAGGAGGAGGGGCCCGCTTTGCTTATCACAGCTTTCGGTTTTGGTTTCAACAAAACGCTTTCGTCTCTGCCATAATGCACACGTTTTTTCCGTCTCCTTCTCTCTATCAGAATGCGTTGTTTGGTGAGGCCGTAATTGACGTGGTCTTCAGTAACTCCAAAACAGGGAAGAGAGAGCATTTTCAGAACGGTGAATCATGAAAGATAAAACGAAATATGTGCGAAAAAGAATTGACCTTCAAACCGAAACATTGAATTTCACTTAACACTGATGGGTGTATGTGAAGGCGTGAAGATATTCATATACTTTCAAGGTTTTCATTACGATAACATCGAAAAGAGAAATGGTCCTTGTCAAGCGAATTTCATCAAAAAGGGAATCTTGCAATAGGTGTGATTCATAAATTCAAAAAAAGATTCAATGGGATATAAAATCAGAATGATAACAGAGAATGTTCTAAAAATAAAAAGGAGTGAAAAAAGAAATAAGAGAGATAAGAATGGGCTTCGATTGCTTATCTTCGTTCCCCTTGAAATCTAATAGACTACGAACACAAAATTGAAGATATTTAGAAGTTGTACATTAAGTATGTTGTACTTCAATCAAAGTACATCAAATTTTGCATTCAGTACTCTAAAAGAGTATTGATTAAGTTTCCTATGCTCACAGAATCATGTGTATTTTGAGAAAATAGGAAATATCTAAAGTTCGAATCTAATAGCAACTTCAAGATTTTCGAAATAACACAAATTCTCGGTGTCAGTTGATTATAGGGTGCCTGTCTTTTTTCGAAATTGAGTTCGACTACTAGTAAAGAATAACTTGATAAAAGCTGTATTTCAGGGATTTCTGCAAAGATGTCGTGGATGAATATGTCACCCATTCGAATCTTACCGAGTACTTGGAATCATTCGAAGGAGGAATGTATGCTCTTCGTTTGGTTATGGTATATAATTTCAACATTTTCCTATCAATATTCTTTCAAACACAGGAATTCCAAACGGTTGAGCTCCCTGACGTCGGAGAGGTAACCATACCAATCGCTCTCTCACCATCCCTTCAAGCTATTCTGTTCGACATTTCGTGTCGTCTAGCAGAAGCATCTATTTC
The DNA here is from genome assembly GCF_000004555.2 of Caenorhabditis briggsae. Lineage (NCBI taxonomy): Eukaryota > Metazoa > Nematoda > Chromadorea > Rhabditida > Rhabditidae > Caenorhabditis > Caenorhabditis briggsae. The sequence goes on from NC_013489.2 coordinate 3,779,123, forward strand.
ACACCTTCTGACCAAGAAAATCCGTAAACTACTTGGTGATCACATATCGTCGCGATTATCTGAATTGATTGGAGCACGGGTAGAAGAGCTGAAAGAAAGCTGGCACCTGCCCACTCGTTCCACACTGCAAGTTCTAATGGATTGTCAGTTACTCAATGCCATGTTTCCAAGTGAAAAGTGAGAGCAAAACCTCAGAATCCAGAAAAATAATGTAATTCAGAATGCGTTCGGTTTGTTCCGCGATCGAATCTCATCTAGATCCATTTGACGTGTCATTGCTCTCCTCTCTTCTAGCTGCTAATGTCAAGTTGGTTTATACTAGAACTCAGGTAGGATAATAAAACATGTGTGTTCAAAGTTTTTTTTCTTTTTCTAGGTTCTTTTTTCGTCTATTGTTGCTGACACATTTTCGAGCAAAGAAGTTCAACTCCCGTCATCTTTCTCAAAAATTCAAGATTTATCTGTGCACATTGAGCAACCTTCTCGTATTCCAACAGTTCCCAGACTTGATAGAACGGTAAGATAGAATTTTCTAGTTTATTTGTTAGTATCATTCTTCGCCTATTTCAGATGAATGGTGATAAAAAGAACGGCGGACCTAGACTGAAGAACAACAAGTATTTGGCAAATCCATCGCAACAAGGTAAATTGAATAGTTTCTTTTCTTTTAAATTTTGTGAACAACTACAATAATTCTATTGAATCTAAACAGCGACTCAGGCTGATTGGTTCATTTTTCAGGTTCCTCGAAAAGTACGCCATCGCTGAGTGCATTCTACGATAGAATTTCGTCCAGTTGGTTTGGTGGAGCTAATAATTAGATAGTCTAATATATAATTCTTCTTTTTTCAAAACTTTAATTGCTGGGACAAATCTATTTACTGTGATGTAAACTAATAACCACCGGGTTGTGGGAAATCAAATGTGATCCTTTTTTCATTGTCAGAATGAAGGTTAATTTTAAGACATTCTGTGTTTTTATTATTGTTCCATTTTTTCTCTCTACCACACACACACACACACACACAATCTGATTCATCGACCAAAAAACGGTCCACTCCGTATCAGAAAAAAAAACCAATTTCAGGTTATTTTGCGACTATAGTCCCGCGCTGTTTTGCGCTGTTCGCCGACTAATCACTACAAGACCACTATTTTGTGATTTTCTGATTTCAAATTTAGATCAACAAGGATGTATCCTTTTTTCACTTTTCTGAAGGCGGTGAAAAAAACTTTATGATTTGTTACAAGAATTGTTTTATGGATCTGGCCACCCGCAGAAGCATAAAATTCAGAGAAACACAAGAGGAACGTTGCAGAATCTTCAATCTGAAAATTTCAGAAAATATTCCGCAAGTTCTGAATTTTGCAGGATCTTTAAATTCCATTTCTTGTAGTTTTTAGGTTATAATACTGTAATCAGTCGAATAGAATGACCGCACCTAACTTTTTAACTTTGAGCCAATTTATCTCGATTTCTGTGAAAGATATCAAAACGTGGTCAACTGAAAAAATATTTATCAAATCATGGGTAACATTTTGCCAGTTGACCAATTTTTGATATCTTACAGAAAATGAGATAGATTGGCTTTAAGGTTTTGGTGGGGGTTACTGTAGTCAGAGTCTTAAACACAAAGCAACATTTTAAAACCAGCATATAGACTGATTTATTATGTCCATAGGATTTTCGATTATTTTCTTTCAAATTTAAAACTTGTTAATTCGTGAAAACCATGTTTTATTTTTGTTTTCTTTTCAAATGACCTTGATCTCGAGATGATGATGTTCATCTTATGATTTTAACCAATATAAATAAAAAAACCTTTTAAAATTCCATGTTCCCTCTTGAATTATTGAATTAGGCTGATTAGATTTTATACGGTAGAAACAAAATTTGAATTCTGATTTAAATTTAGTCGGATCTAATATTTATTCTTCCCTCAGATAGTTTTGCTTCCCTATAAGAAGGATCTCTAGTAGTTCTTCTTGTCAGCTGGTGTATTTTTAAAAATCATTAGAACCTTTCAACCTTAAGCCAATTTATCTCGGTTCCTGTCAAAGATAGAAAAAAGTTGTCAACTGATAAATTGTTTATCTTAATATTTCCAACATTTTATCAGTTGACATATTTTTGATATTTTTCTCAGGACTCCGGAGTCAGGAGCCAAGAAAATTAAGCTCAAATGACAAGAAAAATAAGTTTCTGACTTGTGATGCTTGCCCCAAAACCATTCCTCAAACTTCTTTTTCTGTCCCACCTCTTTGAAATTTCCCACATTTTCTTCCCGGTCCAAAAAACTTGTCGAACAGAATATACTTTTTGTCCGTTTTTGAATTTCAAAAAGTAGCCAACTGTTTGTGGATAATAAAAAAATCAGAACTTGTTCTTGTTCCAATTCGTCCAGCAATCTGTTTGACGAATTTTTCTCTCGTTTTCCTCAAATTACTCCTGGGGTTATACCGATATATCGACTCTTCACTCTTTCTTCTGATTTGAATTCATTGCGCAATAACTACAGAAGCTAGTCAATGGGATTCTTGTTTTTTGTCCGGAATCAATTGCTTATTTCCTTTCCTTTTTGTCCTTTTTTTCCGTTGTACTGGTAGACTGAACTGCCGGAGAAACACGGAAAAGAAGAGGCTGTAAACTCGTTTCTTCGTATGACGACGTTCATATCGGCTGCTTCCGGGCGGTCGGAAGAAAATGCCAAATTATTACTGATGAATTGAATGTACACATGTCTTTTTGATTGCAGAATCTTCCTGGAAGGGGAGGAGCCTGTTGTCTTCCTGTCTCGATATATGTGTCACTGATTCATTTCCCCACATCATCATGCACCGATTTGTATTTCTCTGTTTTATCTGTTTGGGGACCACAGCAAATGCTTATGTGACAGTTACTAAATATACTATTGGAAATAAAACATATTATGAGAAGTTCGAGCAGCCATGGTTCAGACATATGCATTACGACCACGATCCAGTAAGTTCTCATGTTACTGTATTTTTTAAGGGGGGGGCATGAAAAAAGAGGATTTTCTCAAAATTCCATTCATATAAGCTTCTCGAGTAGTTGGACTTGTGGGTCTGACACTAGGTTGGGTGCCGCGCCTACCCGTCGTTCAGCCGCCAATCATCCAATTCAGAATTGTAGAATGGTTTCTGACAAAAACTTGAAAATCGTATGGCTAGAATTTGATTTTTTATTGTTAGTTATTTTAACAGCAATCTCAAAAAATTATATTTCCCCCTTTTTGAGTGGCACGCATCGTTGGGCCTTCTGCGGTCTTCTCGCCCATTTTTGCCCCACCGGCGGCCGCTTAGACTCCCTTCGCCCGCTATTGGAACTTGCCGCTTTATACCATAACTCCGAATAAACTCTAAAAATCTCCTTTAACCCTCCTTTAAGTTTTAAAAAACATTTTCGAGGTCAATTTCTAGAACTGGAAAAGGAACCAGTCCACATTTCTTCAAACATTTTAGAAGTGAAGTCACCTATAATTATTCTTTTTCAGGTCGAAGCATCTGAAAAAGAAGAGTCTGCATTCGGCAAACATTATGTTCCAGAAGACGATGTTTTTATAGCACCAGACTGGACAGCTCACGAGATGAAATATATGTCATGTCTGAATAGAACTTGTGTTTGTGGATATTTTAAAGGAAACGTTAAAAATGGAGAATGTTATCTTCCCAGTGGACAACTATTGAAACGGGCAGTAAGAAGAGAGTTGAGATCGTTGAGAGATGAGGATAGAAGAATGATTGAAGATGCATGGAATGCAATGAAAAAGAGTGGATTGTACAATAAGATTGGAAGAGTTCACAAATATTCTGGAGTTCATTCAGGACCTGCATTTACATTGTGGCATAGAGAGTTTTTGAAAAGGTAAGATAGAAGGTACTGTAGAGGAGATTACTAGACGATTCCAGACTTGAGTTGGCTCTTCGTGATCATATGAGGAATCCGGACTTTGGTCTTCCTTTTTGGGATTCCACATTAGATTCTTTGCTTCCTGAACCTAAAGATTCTATCATATTCTCAGAATTATTTTTGGGGGAAGTGGATGACAAAGGAATGGTTAAAAATGGACCATATCATAACTGGGAGACAATGGAAGGACGTGCGCAGATATTTCGAAACTTTGGTGAAGATGAATCAGGAGAAATGTTGAATGATGCTCGAGTTGACTGGTTGATAAACAATCCAGATATCAATATGATTCTTGGAGCAACAATGCCTTTGACAGTAAGCTTTCAAACTATAATATACAATCTCCAAAATAGTGGTAATTATAGACATGCCCTATGAACCATACTCTTGATGCAAGAATGTTAGAGTTCTCTCATGATTATGTTCATTTTTTCGTGAATGGAGATATGAGCAAATCGTATTCCTCTTCAAATGATGTTTGTTTCGTTTATCACCATGGAATGATCGACTGGATTTTCGAAAACTGGAGACAAAATATGCAAAGCAGAGAGGAAAGAGAAAAAGACTATCCGAAAAGTGATGAAAGATGCTTCCCGTTCTGGCACAATGGAGATAATTCCATGCCGTTGTTACAGGTAATTCTTTCTTATATATAAAACGCTAGAGATGTCTGTTGGTCCCCGTGTCACGAGGATAGATGCGCCGAAGGCGCAGCAAACAGGCTGCTTTTTTATAAATCATAAATTCTGCTATTTTCCGTTCACTTTCAGCCACTGAAAAACAAAGACGCACTCTCCAATGGATATACTGATTTCATGTATGAATACTATCCAAGATCAACGTGCAGTAAGGAAAAGCCAGATTGTCATTCACCGTTAGTATACAATCTTATCATCCTTATTTAAAAGTTCTCATGATTTCAGATATCTATTCTGTTACATTCCCCCGAATGACGAACATCCACCAAGTTGTGTGAGCAAAGTTCGAAGAAATGGAGTTTGCAAAGGATTTGAAGACTGGCCAATCTGCTATTGGGGTCTATGTGTGAATGGAAAGTGTGATGAAAATGCCAAGCCGAAAAAGAATGCAGCTCAATTCGAAAAGTTCGAAAAACGAATTGTTCCGTTCATAATGTAAATCCTTATCGTTTGGATTAGAATTATCTGAATGTTCTTCTGCTTTTTAATTTGAAGCTTGTGATTTCTTAGGGTCTATCTGTCATTTTTTACAGGGTTTTGATTTTGATTTGAGTTTGTAAAAAGATCAGGAACTCGCTTGTTTTCCGAATCATTTTTTTTATTCTTTGTCCAATACTCTTTTCATCCATGTCTGAATGTTCTAGTCATTTTTTGGTTGCAGCCGATGTCGGTGATTGAAATTTTTGTTAAATTACTTGTAGTTTTTGATTTTCAATAAAATGGTTCGCAAGAAATCGGTTTTCATGATTTTCTCACTAATTCAGGAGATATTTTTAACGTTATTGTCACCGATTTTCTTGATGCGTCTTTTTCTCGGGCCACAACTTCGGATGATTAAACGAGTTGGGGAAAAACGGGGTACAAAGTGATATAGAAGTACTAAATTCCTGGGTAAATTGAATTTCTTTGAATCGCTGAATTGGAACTTCGTCTCCAAATGTGTCGAATCGTTATATGGTTGAAAGAATTCAACTCAGCGGCGCGAAAAATACAATTTATCTAGGAATTTTGAGCCCCCCAATTATGGATTTCGCACTCCTTCATCCTTTTGCACCTCTTCCTACCCCTAAATTATCTGCCTTTTGTTCGTTTTGATTTTCTATTTAGATAATTTTTGTGAAGTTCCAAGGTTTTCGCAGAAAAAAGACACTTGTCCACGAGGAGTACACCATTCAGTATTCAACTTGCCGCGCACGGGTCTCGACACGAAAGGTTTCTTTGGCTGTCTGCCAAATATCTTTTCTCTTTTTTCTCGCTTTCGAAGTGGTCCTATTTCAAGACTATTGATTAAAAGCACGATTTTTTCATCAGTAATTACCAGTTAGTTTGGCCGGTACTGATATGAGGAACTGATTTTTAGTATATTCAGCATCTCAAAACGTATCCACTTGTTGTTGTTGAGATCATTTGAACAATGTATTTTTATCGAATTATAGTATCAATTGTTGAAGGTCTTTTAAAATATATTATTGTGTTTTCAGGTAAGATGCTCGTCCTGTTCGAGGTGGCGGCCGGTTATGCGGTATTCAAGCTCAGCAATGAGAAGAAGTTGAAGAATGTTGATAACATTTGGGAGGAATTCAATACCGCCGAGAAGGCTCAAGAAAAGTATGGTTCTCAGTTTTGAGTCCAATATAAAATGTTTTTGGTTTTAGCTTGCAATTGGTCTCTTTCAAAAAGTTCAAGACCACAGCTGGAGCTGTCGAGGCTGCTTCGGAGATCACCGAGGGAAAGCTCAGCAAGACCTGAAAGAAACTCTTGAAGTCCAGTGTTGATGAGACTGAGAAGTTGGCTGTTGGAGATGCTAAGCTTGGAAACCTCATCAAGGTTTGTTCTATACGGTTTTTCAAGCTTCAAGTATATAATTTCGTTTTGTAGGAGAAAATGTCGTTGAACTGTGTTCATGACAGCTCAATCAACGAGTTGATGAGAGGAGTACGTGCTCACATTGAAGACTTGCTTGCTGAGCACAAGGAAGAGATGAACGCAATGAATCTCGCAGTGGCTCACTCACTTGCCCGTTATAAGGTGAAGTTCAATCCGGAGAAAATCGACACCATGATCGTTCAAGCCGTTTCTCTTCTCGATGATCTCGATAAAGAGCTCAACAACTACGTGATGCGCACCAGAGAGTGGTATGGATGGCATTTCCCAGAACTCGGAAAGACCATCCAAGATCATCAAGCTTATGCTAAGGTAGGATTTCGTATCTGAGATTTGGTTTAATTACAGAATAATTTTTATTCAGATCGTTAAAGCCATTGGAATGCGTCAAAACTGCATCAACACCGATTTGTCGTCGATTCTTCCAGAAGAGCTAGAGACCAAGGTTAAGGAAGACGCTGAGATCTCTATGGGAACCGACATTTCTGACATCGATCTCATTCATATCAAGGGACTTTGCGAGCAGGTTATCGAGCTCTCACAATATCGGTTTGTGAAAAACTTGCAAATTTTCAATAGTTGAACATTGATTTCTAGTGCTCAACTCTTCGACTACCTCAAAAATCGAATGACTGCTCTCGCTCCAAATCTCACTGTTCTTCTCGGAGAGCTCGTTGGAGCTCGTCTGATCTCTCATGCCGGATCTCTCGTTTCGTTGGCTAAAGCACCAGCATCTACAATTCAGATTCTCGGAGCCGAGAAAGCTCTTTTCCGTGCCCTTAAGACAAAGAAAGATACTCCAAAGTACGGATTGATCTATCATGCTCAGCTCATCACACAGGCACCACCAAAGGTTAAGGGAAAGGTATGTTGTTGTCGTCTGGAATCACTTCGAGCTATTTTTGTGATTTTCAGATGGCCCGTAAACTTGCTGCAAAATGCTCTCTCGCCACTCGAATTGATGCTCTTTCTGATGAAACAGCAAATAACGAAATTGGAATTGAATGCCGTGCTGCACTTGAGAATGTTCTCAGAACAGAATCGGAGCGTGGACCATCGAAGAAGCAAAACTTCGGATCTCATAGACACGACAAGTACGAATTCAAGAGCGAGACGTACGAGTACGATGCAGCTGCTGATACCCCAGCCAGCCGTAAACACAAGCGGTTTGATGATAATGAAGAGAGCACGAAAGGCATCAAGAAGATGAAGATCGAAGAAGTTGAAGAAGACGATGCGTCGGAAAAGAAAAAGAAGAAGAAGGCAAAGAAAGAAAAGAAGGAATCCGATTCCGATGAGGAATGAGTGCATGGGGGACGAGAGTGATAATCTTTCTTGTTGTGGTTCGAATTTGCTTCTCGGTTTTTGTGAAAGGAATTCCGATAAGTAAATTTCGAAAATCTGTATGTTTTTGTTGATTTGACTCGTTAATCCGTGCTAGACTTTTTCTTTGTTTCTCTTCTCATTGTTACATTCTATCCAATTATCTTTTCCTACAATCATCCTCAAAACATTTTTTATCGTAATTACTTGTTTTTTTCTTCCCTTGTTGTTCCTTTATTTGTTATGTTGATCCAAAAATTTTCAAATGAAAATAACTTTCAGTCGAGAGATGAAACACATTTATTGGCGAAACAGATGGAATCGATGAAAACCCGTAATAAAATTTGGAAGTAGGTAACTGCAGCAACTAATCTAATCTAATAGAAAGGGACGGCATAGCTTGAGTATCGTGAAAGTTATTCTGGTCATTATTATATAATGCTCATGAAGAAAAAAACAATGAATTTAATCACTGAAGAAGTCTCCGTAGCAAGTGAAGTCGTTGAGCTACTTGCAAGAAATCGGAAGAACCATTCAGCTCGTCGACAATATCATCAGAAGGAGGCATCGAACCAGGTGGACCCGCTTGAAGAGAAGCGAACTCGCGCGGTGGTGCCGGAGGGGATGGAGGAACAGGAGAAGAAGTTGGAATTGGTGGGAGGGGTGAAGGTGGAGAAGGAGAAGATGAATCAGATGATGTTGTGGGAGTGGAAAGAGCTGGAAACGTTTTTATTATGCAAACTAACAGTGGAATGTTTACCTGAAATGACGTTTTTCTCGATTTGATTAAGCTGATGGTTCTCTGTTTCCGTCTTAGCATTGATGTCTTCAAAATCCTCTTCCGGAAGAGCAATAGTTATGCCTGTAACTTGCTCTGTCGTCGTTCCTTCTGTCACTGCCGTCGTTGATTCTTCTGAAGTCGTCGTAGTTGCATCGGTTTTAGTCGTTGTGGCAAGTTCTTAAAATGAATCGGTATCTGAGAATTTTTCCGGATATTTTCACCTGTAGTTGTACTTTCTGTAGTTGTTGGCTCTGTTGTCACTTCCATAGTTCTTGGGATTACTGTAGTTGGGCGCCTGTGACCATGTCGTCTGCTGGCAAATGCCGGGAATAGCGATGTCGATTCTCAAAATGAGATTAAACGTCATGTCATGCCTAGAAAATGCGAACCTGGTTTTTGAGTTGTTGTTTCTTCTGTTTTCGCCGTCGCCAGCGTCGTCGTTGTGGTCTCCTCCACTGGAGTGGTTGTAACGTCTTCTGAAGGTGGAGAGGCTGGTGTTGCTTCAAGAACTGCTCGAAGAACAGCTTCCTCGATAGCATCAACACGTGGTGGAGACGATTCTGGGCGATGTCTGTGTCCAGGACGGATTCGATGAATTCGTGGGCGGTGAGTTGTAGAAGATGGAGGTGGTTCAGGAGATGATGACTCTGGAAGAATATTTTCAGTTGTTCTGAAAATTTATCTGAAACATTACCAATGACAGCCTGAAGGATTGCTGCCTCAATGTCATCTACTTTTTTGAGTTCACTTTGCTGTGTTTGAATCCCTTCTAAATCTTTAATCTCTACAATAATTTGTTTTCTAAATCATACCTGGAGTTGTTCCAGCAACAGTAAAGGACACATCTTCAGATGTAGTCGTTGGTTCTAGTGTAGTCGTCGAAACTATCGGTCTAGTCACTCTGTAATTTTCAAAAATCAGTTAGAACAAAGCGACGGAGTCGATGAAAGTTAGTCGGTTAGAAACCTATCAAACCTATCAGGTTTTGTAACTCGATGAGTCGGTTGATGTCGAGTCAACGGGAAGTTTTTCGAGTTAGGTCTTCTGAATTGTCCACGTGTCATTTGGGGTTTCCTTCGAAGATTGAGTTGAAGTTGTTGAACACGAATCGGACGACGAAGAGATCCTCCAACGGAATGAACTGTGGCTACGTGGGTGGTCGAAGGAAGGGATACTGGTTGGGTAGTAGTTGGAACATGGGAAGTAGGAGGGGTTGTAGATGGAATTGGAGTGGTAGTGGTAAGAATTTGAGTTGAAGGGGATGGAGATTGAGGAGGAAGAGGAGGGCGGAGAGATGAACGATTTGGGGAAACCGGACGACGGAGAGACGAAGGAGTTCTTTGGACTGAGCCAAATGGCATTGGGGATAACGGAGCTCGAATCGCAAATGGTGATCTAGGTACTCCTGGTCGCATAACAAACTGTGCATTTTGATTCGAGCCTCCTCTTTGCAATGTCTGAACTCTCTGAACCCTCTGCGGCTGGAATCGAAACTGTTGTTGTCTTTGGATGAACGGTTGTCGTCTGGAAATGTTAGACTTGATTGTCGTTGTTCGTTGATTAGAAGAAGTAACACGCGTAGTGACGTTTGGTTTAGTGCGAAAAAACGAAGATAGCCCAGTTCGAGAACGAGTTCTTTTGTGGGATAAGGTTGGAATGACACGGCGAGTGGTTAGATGAGCTGGATGGGTAGTAGTTCGAGATGATTTCAAAGATGACCTTTGACGGGGACGATGACGATGACTGATTTGGCGAGTGAAGAGATTTCGTTGACGAAGTGGAGAAGCTGATGGGAGTCTGAAATAAGAGATGAAGGGAAAGCACACACAAGCGACTAGAAGCATTTATAGACTGAAAGTTCTAGCGAGAAATGTGGACCTTTGATGGGTTTCTTTGTGAAAATAGCCAATTTTTCGATTCTAGACAACAATTCAAATTCATAGGCTCTCTCAAACATTGCATTCGAAACCCAAAATTTGTCCGGAAATTGTCAAAATGGGGCTATTGCTGCTTCTCGGACATTTTAAATTATAATAGGAAAAAATAGGATCCGGCCCTGTGAGCCCTGATTTTTCAAATAAGAATAAAGCTCAGAAGTTTCAGGAAATTTTCAAAATCTTTTTGTGAGAAAAATATTGAAACGGGCTGGCCTAAGAAAAGCCCAGCCCCGCCCGTTGCAATGTACAGTACTGGCATAAATTTTGTTGATTTCACCTATTTTCTGTCCAAAATAGTGAACTTTATATGTCTACAAAATAAAATAAATTTTGTTAAATAAGACTAATAGTTTTTAAGTTTACTAAAAACAACAGCGCTTAAATTTTGTAGTTAGCATCTTCTTTGTACAAATTCATCTAAATGAGATATGCCGTTTGAAGCAGACCAATTGTCAAAACTTCCAGAAATTTCATTGCCTTACAAGTCACGATTTTTGAGCGGTATATCTCATTCGAATGAACTTTTACGAAAAAATGGTCAACTACAAAATTAATGCCCGTTGTTGTTTAGTAAACCTGGAAATTTTCAGTCTAATACACCAAAATCTTTTATATTTTGTAGATAGCTAAAGTTGACAATTACACTAAAACGAGATAAATTCAATAAAGTTTTGGCCAGTACTCTATATTATTAATGCTCGTTTGAAAACATTTTTAAAAAGATCTTTCTGAGAGGCTCATAAATTTGATAAACGTATGAAACCTAATTGGAATCAGGCCGGAAAGACCTATCGATTAACGCTCGAAATTGAAACTCTAAAACTTTTTCTCTCCTCTCTATCAAGATTTTCTAACTTTTGCCTATTAGTTTTTGGGAAAGATAATATTTGAATTACTTCAGACATCATGTCAATTAAATTTCAATTTCCCTATTCTCTTTGTTTTTTCCTAATTAACGTTCGCCTCGATTCCTCTAATTTTCCAAGCAAGATGATACAATAGAACAGATGTTATCATAACCACAGAAGCAATGTTGTAACGCTTACACAGATGCGTCAGTTCATTTGCCTTCAGAATCGAGAAGCAAATGACGTGGATGACATTAAGGTGTTCAGAAGTATTCCGAAACTTCTTTTTTTCGAGAAGCACAATAGAAGAGGGATAGAAGCAAAGGACGACGATGAGTGCGTGGGTTCAAAAAGCTTGCGGCATAAATAAAATACTTACACAAAGTTTCGATTTTGTTGGAATTGAATTTGATTGGGTTGTTGTTGTTGGAATATTGTCTGAAACAAAATATTTGGAACGGATTTTGAATAGAATAAGTTTGGATGGTATGTTACCTGCCGCCTCACGAAAGCTGGCTGTCGATTTCATCAAAAACTTGTTGAGCCTAAAAGGATGATTAGAAAATTCTCGGAACACCTTGCTTACGGTAACCACGGAAACCACCAATACCAGGATGGAACATGATGCAACAATCACCGGAAATCGACGCTTTCTCACTCCATTCATCTGGAAATTCCTTCATAAGAGAATATGGTCTAAAATAAACAACAAAGAAGAGGAAGAAGAAGGAGGACAAAAAATCAGAAGGTGTGAAGTTTCTTCACCAAAAACGAGAAACTATAAATCCTCTCATTGAATATTGTTTAGTTTTATGGCGAAAACGGATAATTTGGGTTTGCGCCTAAGTAGGTGGTCAGATGGAAACAGCCAATTTCAGCCAAATACAGACACATACAAAAGAAAACGATTCTGATTGAAGAAGCTGTCTTTCTCTTACTTTTTTTTCGTCTCTTCCTCTCGCACACACCGAACACCTACTTTTCTGCTTTTTTTCTCTCATCGGTTTCGCTTTTCGGTACCTTTTCTTGTCTTTTTTCTTTACACAATTTGTTGGAGGCGCCAGTGGCAAATTGGCAGTTTTGCCGTTGTCGGAAAAGGAAAGGACGGTTCGACTTACTGATAGATTCATTTGATCACGCGAGTCGGGAGTGTGACTCTTCGATTTGATAGAATCATTAGAAGACTAAAACAGAAAACGGTGGGAAAAGGGTCAGCAGAGAGATTATAGTAGACGATTAGGATTGGTTCACCGTAATTATTAAATTGTCATATGCAGTTAAATCAAAAAAAGGATGAAATAACTAACAGTTGACAAGGGAACCTCAACATCTTGTAAACCCAGATTTTGATGAATATTTCGGGATAAGGTACACTATAATAGAAAGCTCTGTTCCTGTAACATATATCAGAAAGTAGTCAACTGATAAAATGTTTATTATAATGTACAAAACATTTTATCCGTTGACTACTTCCTGATTTCTTCTCCATGAACCGAGATAAATTGGCCAAAGCGCAATCAAAAATTAAAAAAAAATATTTATAGAATATGTCTGAAATATGAAGTACGGTTTTTTGGTCCTGAAACTCATACAACTCGGCTGAAACTGGCGATGGAATTTTAACATTTTCAGAAGTGTCTAGGTAGGCTAATATTTAACCTATAATGAAATTTTTATCAAAATCTGGGTTCCCTTGTGAGAGTTTCCTGAATCTGTAGGCAAGGAAAGGTAAGTTTCCTCATTTTAATAAAAAAGTGTAATTATCAGCAAAAAAAACTGCGCATTCAGAGTTACATTTTGTTCTACAAGAATTCTTGAATTCTCTTTTCCAGAATTCAAACCTATTGAAGATTCTGAATCTCTGATAATAACAAAGATTTCGAATTTAGATCGAGAGTCGAAAGTCGAGAGATTTGTTTTTCTAATCAGATGGTAATTTTTAGTGGCATCTTTTTATATTAGGATTTTTCTAAAGTTGATGGAAACCGAAAGGCGTTTCATAGAAGCGAGATGAATATCATCATGCTTTCATCTAGATAAATCGTTCGACAAAAAGTTATTCAGAAGTGTAGAACATGGAAACACTTCCATATTCAAAAAAGGAAAATAGGGAACTTTGGAAAGAAGTTATCACTGATGATCAGAAGGAAGATCATCTCATCTCAACCTACATCTCGAAAATGAACGAAAACTATAAAGTTACAACTGATTCGTTATTCCACCCATCGACATAAAGATTCGCGCCCATAATTACACAGATTATATATATCTCAAAATACGTCCCGTTTATCATAAATCTTTTCTTACTTTTCAAGGGGCATTCAAGAAAGAGAACAGAAAAAGAATAAGAAAGGAAACCGAACTGACAACAGGTAATTCCTTTTTTCACCAAAAAAAGAGGAATTATTTGATATCAAAGTAAACGGTTTCCGACTGGTAGGGGAGACAAAAGAATGAAATTTAATTGGAAAGCAAAAAAAACAACAGAAAAACAAGGAAAGTGCTAAAAGTGGGCGGAGTTTCGAAAGGACATAGTGTGAATTGAGTACACAAAAGATAGATGGTAATCTGGTTAATATTCGGAAAAACTGAAAAACTGAAGAGAGCTTTTTTTCGAACAAGACTGAAAAGAAGAAGACGTCGATTGGTGAAACCGATTCGCGGCTACGATAAGAGAGTATTTCAAAGTGAATAAGTTGTCTGAAGGTCAGCTGTCATCGATTTCCATGTTGTAACAAGGCTTATTTTCAGCTGAGAGAAGGGACAATGAAATAGAAATGACCATGAAAACATATATTGTTCTTCGGTTGAAGCTATCTCTCTCTCCGACTGACGAAGATCTGAATTCAATTGACAACGACATCACTGACTTATGACTGTCAACCACACCTTTTAAGCAAGATCGAGGGAGACTGATAATTAAGCATGAAACGGGAGAAAGTGATGAAAGATACATTTATGAGAATATTTTCATCAATGAGGGATTTATGAGATTTATGAGGGTTAAACTAGAAAAGTTCATGAAAATGACAGGCAAGCCGATTCAGACTGAAGGCGAGCTACGCGTTACGTTGGAATAGTTGACTTTGGGTTCATCTCAAAGCGGGATCAAACTAAAACAACTATTGTAGGAATGGTATCATCTCTTTTTTCTGTTATTTTCTGTTATCCTACCGTAAGACTAGTAAAAGAAGGGCCCCTCACTTTCAACTTTGAGTCAATTTATCTCCATTCCTGTCAAAGATGTGAAAATGTTCTCAACTTATAACTTATTTATGATAATATTACAAACATTTTATCAGTTGACACATTTTTGGTATCATGCATAGGAACCAGGAAAAAATTAGCTCTAACTTGACAGTGTGGGAGTCCTTCTATTACAGGTTTTACGATAGATTATCCCAGAAACAAAATCTTTTCTAACTTTTGAACTTTTCCTCATAAAACTTCCAGCGTTTCCAGGTATCTCCAATTCTTTCATCATCCCTCAAATAGGGTCAAATGTTCAGTATGGGGGAATTCCGGTCTATTGGAATTCAGGAAATACATATTTCCTTGTTACCGCAAAACCTGCAATAGAAGGGCCCACGAAGGGCCCGCACACACACACACACACTGTAAAGTTTGAGCTCAATTATCTCAATTCCCACTAAAGTTAAAAAAAATGTGTCGACTGATAAAATGATTGTGATATTATGATAAACAATTTATCAGTTGACAACTTTTTTATATCTTTGCCAAAAATGCCAAGAAAATTAGCTCAAAGTTGAAAGTTTGTGGCTCATCTATTACAGGTATTACTGTCGAACACTCGGAACACTTGGTCGAACAGAACAGATGTTGAAAAATATTGCTACAAGTTCAGTATGTGCACTACCAGCCATAACACTTGTTTCTTTTTGTTTCAGCTAGACGTTGTTCAACTTTTGAATTAGACAGTTTCCTATTCTCTTATTTTTCAAAATGATCTGAACGTTTTAAAGTGCTTTTCATATAAAAATTTCGATTTTGTAGCCGATAAATCGGTTCTAAAACTCATTTGTTAGAGATGGACACCCTTCAATCATTACTGTCATTTGTTGCAAGAGTATTTGAGATATTTGGTTTCTTAAAAACCTTCATGGCAATCGGGCTAAAATTCTCAAGCGCTTGTCCAAGACTTCCTACGCGTTTAGGGTGGTGACTGTTTATTTCGCTGGAAAGTTCAGTGTACTTCTACTATTTTAAGCAACCGCTACGTCACCTGAAGATCAACTATTTTGACCTTGCCCATTCCTGTCTGTGGAATTGTCATTCAAAAGTATATTCTCTATTTAACTGCCAACCCATCCCAATCTCTCTTTTCCGCTTAAACGCAACCCATAAAATGTGTCGTTCCAAATAAAGGAAGAAGCAATTTAGATGAAGTGACCTGTTGTTTCTTTGGGCTGGCAAGTGGCCAACCCTTTCTCTTTTTACTCTCAGAAAAAAAAATCAAGGTCACTCTCTCTCTCTCTCTGGAAATATCTTTGTTCCATTTGCAGTAAACTGCTTAATGTAAAACATCAGCTGAACAGATGGTGACGTGGCATTGCTAGCTATTATGTTATAAGCTAGCTTTAAAAGGTGATAGTGACAACAAGCCTGTTTTGATGTGAAACATCAAGATCATCACTTTCATTTACGGCACGGGCGGCTGCGTTTTTCACGCTTTCACTTATCAGAACACATGCTGCCGGCCAGTAATTTTTGTTTCCACTATCAGAAGTACGGTATAGTGTTGCAAAAGAAGCGAAGCAACAGAACAAAAAATTTCAGAAAAAGCGGAAGGTTGCAAGCATTTCAAGTGGTACATATTCTTTTAAAAACGATACTTGATATCTTCCATTTAGGTGTGAAGTGTTCGTCGAAATGTGAAGTTTGATCGGAAAATAGTTTTCCGGTGAGAATAACGATTTTTGATGATTTGGGGCAAAAACGAAGAAATAAGGAAGTTGGCAGCTGAAACTGGTAACCAAACGATATATGAACCTAATAAAGATAATAAAGGGGAGGAGTTTGAGAATAGAAGGCAGAGATGGTTCTATCTTTTTTTGAAAGAATTTATTGGTTTTGATTGAATACTAGAAACAAGTATTATCAGTTCAAAAAATCAAGGGAATAACTAAATAACTTTTTTCTAGATCTACCGTATTGCAAAATGATAAAATGTGAATTTTGGTAATCAATACGAAATTTACCGTAAGCCCTGTAATAGAAGGGCCCCTACACTGTCAAGTTTGAGCTAACTTTTCTCGGCTCCTATGCAAGTTATTTAAATTGTTTCAACTGATAAAATGTTTTCGTATCATGATATACTATTGATTAGTTGACATCTATCTTATATAACATCTTTGACAGGAACCGGGAAACATAAGCTCAAAGTTAAAAAGCCTTCAAATTTCACGGTAGATTATGGGAAAACAAGAGCTGACCAATTATCAGCAAAGTCGAGAAACGCTGGAGTTTTCAAAACGATTCCCCAAGTCTAGGTATTGTAGTCCCAAGATGAACGGCGTAATGTTTCTTGTGGTTTTCATGAGATGAAGCAACTTTGACAAGCGATAACTCAGCTCAAAGTTGAACAAATAGTTTGAAACTTGGCCGGTTTTGGGATGAATTATATGAGTTTCCGCACTCCACATTTGAGTCCAATACAACGCTATAATCAAAATTTATGTTAGTACAAACTTTAGTCCGGGGGATTGTGCACCATCATTTATGAGAAAATTCCCCAATTGAAAGTTGGATCAACTTCAATATCGCTCCTAAGGTAAAGTACCGCAAACACAAAAGTACAAAGCTGAATAAAAAACCCTGACGCATACAGTGTATCTCACTGAACTACAAAAATATAACAAAAATCTTGGAGAACATAAACTTTCGTCCGTTACGAACAGACGAAGATAGTTCATCTGGTTGGAACTCATCTCTGTCTTCAGATTGTATTTAGTTTCCACTTGAGAATGTTACCTCTGGAAATGAAGGGGACATCCGACAAGCATCTATGGATACAAAAACGGGAGGGACGCTCCTTCTACTCCCAGAAAAAAGACATTGCGAATTATAAACGAAAAGTGTTGCGCAGATGCCGTTGCTTCTTTATTCAGTTTCCCGCAAAAACCAACATAGCGGAGACGGTTGTAAGCAAAGAAAAACAGGAGGAGAAGATGGGGATAAATTAGACAGTCGTGTAGTTGGGTGACAAATTGGTATTCTTTGAAAACTGACCGGCAAATGGATTGTGAAGGAGTAGAGAAGAAGCTGTTGACGGTTAGAAGTAGCTGGACAGTTACACTTTGATCCCTTATGATTTGTTAAGTAAAGCAATAGAAAGAAGGCGAAAAATATGAAGGTAACGAAGAAGCAAATATGAGAACAAAAAGAAGACGTACAGCAAGAATTTTTTAATGTTCAAAAATTAATATTCTGATGATTTGTCTGCTGATTGTCGAGTTTTGGGAGAGAAGACTGATGTTAGTCCAAACAAAAATCAGTCATTTATTGAATGCATGGTCATGTCTTGATTTCAAGAAAAAACTAGAGATTGTTGGAGTATTTTGAAGAAAAACTAGTACGAGGCGGCTTTGAAAACTTCGATTATAACTATAATTGGGTGAGAATGGGTGACAGTCGTGTCCTTTCCAGAAACGAACTTTATAGCTTTTCCACCCATACTAGTATAGAAGAAGCTCATTAACTAGTGTATACATATTTAGAAATGTGCAAGATCTGTATGAGAAGAGCCCCTTTAATTAAAGGGTCCTTCTAATAGAACTCCAAGAAGTGTTTGCCCTTGTAATAAAACTCGGTTGTCGGCTAGTAACTCATGGTCAAAAGTTGAGAGAGGTTCTGCTTTTAGATGGACATTAGCCAGGTTCTGGTCGGAACTTGCATCAAAAACGGCTGTTTTTTGTCGGAAATTGAAAGTTTAAATATTACTAGGTCATAACCTTGTCATAAGTTTGTCGGAGTTCGGCTGGTTTTAATAACGATCTTATCCGGAATGTTAACAACCTCCTACCAGAAACTTACGGTGACGCCCGAGAAGGGTCCCCTGAATGTCTTGTAGTTCCAAACTATCCCTTTGTCGTTTTAAATTTAGAATTTCGCCTATTTCATTAAAAACCTGTCGTAATGTCCCAATAAAAGCACGAAAAAAATAGAAAACATGTGAGGCACTCCGGGCATGCCAGTCTACATACAGATTCTACGGTACATCCAAAATTCAGAAGATGAACGGTTCTATCCAAAGAGGCAATTTCTACGATTGGCTAGAAGATCCAGAACGATTGCCCAATTATCAGATCAAGTATTTCTTCTATGGCAACATTCTGATGGATTCGTTCCTCTGAATACGTTTGACACACTTGAGCTTTTGGATTCTTCAAGAAGCTTTTTTCTTACTACGGATCTTTGGATAAAAAACGTATTAGAAAACACAAAAATAATATTGTTACAACTTTGATGCAGCATCATAAACTCCCTAATTACTGTAAACCCTGTAATAGAAGGCTTCCACACTGTCAGGGTTGAACTCATTTTTCTTGGCTCCAATACAAGATATGAAAATTTTGTCAACTATTAAAATGTTTTTGATATTCTGAAAAACAATTTATAAGTTACAGGTTTTCCGTTAGTTACAGGTTTTCCGGTAGTTACAGGTTTCCGGTAGATTCCAAACTGTAACAAATGTCAGATGCCAATAGATGCCAATCAATTGGTTTTAGAGGATTTTAAACTCTGAAAATGTTTT
Source organism: Caenorhabditis briggsae (assembly GCF_000004555.2). Classification (NCBI taxonomy): domain Eukaryota; kingdom Metazoa; phylum Nematoda; class Chromadorea; order Rhabditida; family Rhabditidae; genus Caenorhabditis; species Caenorhabditis briggsae. The sequence continues at coordinate 3,798,299 of NC_013489.2, forward strand.
TAAATTCTATGAATTTGGAAAAGAACTAACAATACAGCATATCATCGTTTTCAAATGGGGCTAACTCCAAAATTTGGAAAATAAGGGAAATCAGTACTTAGTTTCCAACGTTCAAGTTGCAGGACCTTGCAGGAGCTTTTAGGTGTCTTCGGGATACAACAACTTCCAGGACTTCGAGGACAACTTCCAGGAATGTTTCCAGAATTGGAATAAAATGAGAGGTAAGGAAATCGGAATTGGTAAATTTACGAAAGTTTTCAAATTCTAGGCGGAGCTTGGTTTCCGGGATGCACCAAATGCAAGGACAGCATCCAGGGCAGGATTGGCAGGAACAAGGACGCCAGGAGTAGCGGAATACAATGAGAGGTGAGGAAACGGGAATGGGTAAAAATTCAAGACTCGGGTTCGGACAATTCCTTTTGCTGGTTTTTTATTATCAAAAAATTGTTTTTCTTTAAATTATGGTTAAACACTGCGAAAGCTTAATAAAATATAAATATTTAATTTTCAGGATTCAATATCCAGGAGCTGATTAGTCTCCAGGATGCACCAACCTCCAGCACTTCGAGGACAGCTAGCAGGCCGGTTTCCAGGATTTGCAAGGATTTGAAACGATATGATGACAGGAGAAGCGAAATAAAATGGAAGATGAGAAAATGGGAATTGGTAAATTAACAAAATTTTCTCGGGTTCGGACATTCCATTCTCCTAGATTTTAATTTTAACAAAACTGTTGTAAATTTTTGATGAACAAATCCTTGACAACTTTTCGCAAGTATTTAGAAACATACAAATAGCTCAAGAAATCTGAAAATGAAAGAATAAAAAGTTGATTTTGTTTTAAAACGTTCAAGTTCCAGGAGCTAATTGGTTTCCGGGATGCACCGAATGCCGGGACAGCTTCCAGTGCAGGATGATCAGGGATGAAGATGTCAGGAGTATCGAAATATAAGGGAAGGTGAGTAGATGTTTTCAATTTTTATGATTTTTGTTTTAGTCAATGGGGTAAATGAGAATCTGTATCAGTATAAACTAGTCCAATTTCAGATTTCTGATGGCACGGGACGAAGGATACCCAGTCGACGTCGTAATGTCAAAGCTCTGTGAACTTAATTTCTTTTTTGTGATGGCTTTCTTTTTTGCTTTCTTGCGCGCTTTCTTTTCTTCGTCGATGATATTTTTTGGGATGTCTTTTTTTTCGGGTTTTGGTCCGTCTTCGTTGTTCTAGTTTTTGTCGTGGTCCTTCAGTTTGGTCTTTAGGTCTTGTCGTCCTTATGTCGTGGTCATCATCTGAAATATACGGATAGTCTATTTCCCGTTGAAAATAGTTTTGGTCAGTCCGTTCACCAAAAAATTTTGTAATCGAAATTTTCCACCTGGGAAGGTCGTTGATTTTGAAAAATGTTGTCTGTTTTCCGTTGTTCGTAATCCGGTGATCGGCCATTTTCGGTTGTCCGCTGTCCGAAAAAAAAATTCGCTGTCCGTGCATCTCTGGTCCTTTTCAGAGATGTCAGGAATTCCGACTTCCGACTTCCTACTTCCTACGTCCCGGCGTTTTCTTCACTTCCGACTTCCTAGTTCAAAATTGTACTTCTGACTTCCTATTTCCGACTTCCGAAAATGCAATTTTACTTCCGACTTCCGACTTTCGAGTTCAAAATTTTTACTTCCTGACATCTCTGGTCCTTATGTCTTGAATTCCTTAGTTGACAATTAGTAACAGTTCGGAGGACGTATTCTAACTGTTTGTGCTATCTAGGATGAAATTTAGCTACAGACCGAAAAATTAAAAACGTTAATCCTAATAAAAATGTTTTATGAATTGTCTATTCTACAGATCTAAGCTGAAAATTTTCCAAAAAATTAATACGGAATATTTTCTCATTCGCAGAAGTCTCAAAAGTCTTTTCAGTGATTGATGGTCTTCTTTTTCTTCTTTCAGGGCATGGTGATTTGGAAATAAATGTTTCGTGTAATTGGCTGTGCAAATCAGTGTGGTCCAAACTCGTTAGGTAGTCTCTTCCTTTTCGTTTTCTTCTCCTTTTTCCCATCCATCCCCATTCTTTTTTCTCTCTTTTTCTCTCTTCTATCCCTTCGAAATCTTCGCCTCTCTCTCATTTTCTTCTTTTCGCGCACTCTCTGCGTCTCTTCAATGTCTTCACTATTTTTCAGACTTCTTCGAATTTCTGCCAAACACACACACACACACACACACACACACACAAATACGCAAGATGACCAACCATCGACGATATATATATTTTTTTGGATTTATGAGCCATTTCTCTATTTTGAGTCTAATGAGAAAGTGAAAACTAGAAAAAATGGGAGAGCATCTGGGTTTCGTTTCTCTCTTTTTGGAGACGGAAATACGCCATTTTAAATTTCTCTTTGCATTTTTGAAACGACTATGTAGAACGTTTCCCTCTTTCAACTGTTTTATTCAACTTTTAACTTTGCCTTGTTTTCCTGGCGCTTCTTAAAAATCAGTCCATTTTTAATAATGAATTATTCTCAGTTCGGTGCAGAGATGTCCGGATACCGGGTTCCGTCCTTTTTTTCATTCCGTGAAAAATATTTTTGTCCGGATTCCGGATTCCGGATTCCGTGAAAAGTTTCATTTGTTCCGGATTCCGAGAAAATTTCTTATTCTGGACTGCAAGCAAACTTGCTAATTTGCAAGGATTCTCTGACTATTTTGAACTTCAGCGACTAAAAATGCAAAAATATAGCACGATATGTGTTTTTAGAACTTTTCTGATTCCGAAAAAATTTTAATTGTTCGGATTCCGGATTCCGGATTCCGAGAAAATTATTTTATTCCGGATTCCCGATTACGTTTATCAAAAAATTAATTCCGGACATCTCTGGTTCGGTGTTCTGATATATTTTGAAAACGATTTTTTTCTTTGGGTTGACACTTTGAATTTCCTCGAAATAGCGTCAATTTTCAAACCAACCGAATTCTTAATATTTGGAATGTTTCATTCATCAAGAACTATCATTGAATCATTTTTATATTTTCAAACGACATAAAACATATTTTTCAAAAAGTTTTAGTTTTTTATGAACCTTCTCATATCACTTTTTCTTTCAAATTCATTTTGAACACAGGATGTTCACAAAAAACTAAAGAATAATTTCTAACTTAACTGGTTTCCTATCATTAACCTTGATTTGATTTATGATGAAGTATCCCATCTAGTTCTTTTTTAGTTCTTGATAGTTTATGTCTTTTGAAATAATTCATAGTTTGGATTGAAAACCTTGATTATCTAATGGAATAATGTACTAGAATATCTGATACCAAATATAATATGTGTGATGAGAAACAAACAAATGGAATGAACGAATCTAAATCTCTTTCTCTTTCTCTCTCTCCCTATATCCACTCTGATCTTGAAGATAGACAGAGAGAGAGAAGAGATATTGTACTCAACGCAATCGTTCAATTTAATGCCCTCATAAAATAATATGTTTCTAATCGATTCGATCATCGCCACCCTTCTTCTATTCTTTCTTTTCGTAGCATCTGATGGCGGCGGCGGCTGCGACACGAGAAGAGCAAAACGCGGAATACTCGAAGAATGAGAAGAGAAACAGCCACTTTACACTCTTGTAGAAAGAGAAAAGAGGTTTTGCAGTGAGGCGCAGAGCCAGGGCCGTGGAGCAAGAAGAACACAAAGTGCCCTCTGCCTTTTAGTCACCCTCTGTTGAGCACAACAACCACCTCCCTGTCTTCTCGACCCCTTCGTCCATCGGTCACTTTCTCGGTTCCCGGTAGGATTCTGTTTTTCTCTGGGATGAACTCTCCAGAGAATGATATTCTATTTGATACGATCTCCCTCCCATTTTTCTTTTACTTTTTCTACCCCTCTTGTTTTGAAATATCTCAAAATCTGTTAGGTTTTGTTACAAACTTTTTTTTTGAATATTTAGAAGAACATTCCAAACATGGTTTCCTAAATTTTTTGGGGTCATTTCGAAGAACAACTTTTTCAAACTCAGTTCTGTACTGGAGCTTAAGAAGATTTTGGATTATTTTTTCTTCTTATACTTTTATTATCTTTCTCCATAATAAATTTGGTTCAGAAATTGAATCCATGTTCTCAATAAGATTACTTTTTCAAGCTACCCTTTTTTTCATACTTCCCAAAACTTTTAAAACCCGAATTGTGATTTTCCCTTTTGAACTCGAATTACCGTAAAACCTGTATTAAAAGGCCCCCTAACTTTTGACTTTGAGTTAGTTTATCTTTGTTTTGTTGCTGTGAAAAATATAAATAAGTTGTCAACTGATAAATTGCTTATAATAATATCACAAATATTTTATCAGTTGACACATTTTTCATATTTTTCATAGGAACTAAGGAAATATATTTTAAACTGGGAGGCTCTTCCATTACAGTTTTCACTTTAAACTTCATTCTTCAACCTTCTGAACTTCAGACGGATTAGCTATTTTCAATTTATAACGATTACCCGACTTTATCATAATTTCAGGCAGGCGCCCTCTCAAAATGGCGACGTCTTCGATGTCATCGTTGACGTCTTCATACCACACAACAGCGCTGCCTTCCTCCAACTCAGTGGTACCTCCATTCGACGCCAGAAACCTGGAAATCAAAACCAAATCGATCGAGCAAACGCTCATTCCACTCGTCACTCAGGTATGAATGACATCATTTGTCATGAAAAAAACGATTATTCATATTTGTTTCCGTTTTGTGACGGACCATTGGACACGAAACGGAAATGGAAGAGGGTGCCCGAAAATAAATACTTGATTTCGTTTTTTGTTTCTTTCAGATTACCACACTCGTCAACTACAAAGAATCATATCTGACAAGCGGGAAACCAAAATCGGAAAGAGCGATGAGAGCAGCATTAAAGGTCAGAGATTCAGAAGATCTATCGGACATAACTTAATTTTCCATCTGTTTCAGATTGGTAGTGCAGTAGAAGCGGCGATCGAAAGATTTGTCTGTGTTGGAGAAACGATAGCAGATGAGAATTCGGACATTCAACCGGAAATGTATGACGCGTGTACCGAAGCCCGTCTTGCTGGTAAGTTGAACTCTTGCTCTGAAGAAGGAGACGCTTTTTTCTCATGCACTAAATCCGCCCCTATCCTTAGTGAATATCATATTACAACCAAAGCACGTCGAAGAAGTATGGGGTGTGATTACAAGACGAAGACGTCTTCTTCTGGAGTGATCGTCATCTATGTACATTCGTAGTTGAGTGGTAAAAAAGAGCAGCTCGCCGACGCATGCACAAATCCGCTCCTTACGTATCCGATTACTTGTCCCTCATTTTTTCCCTGCTAAGCACCATTGTTATTTTTTTCAGGAGCTTCGATGGCTAACCTGTCCTGTGCATGCACTGATGATCCAAATTCCGTTGTTGATAAGGCTGTTTTGGTGAGAGCAAGCAGACAGCTACTCAGCAGTGTTACCAGAGTTCTTCTACTGGCGGATCGTGTCTTGGTCAAGCAGGTTTTGAGAGCTGAGGATAAGGTGAGATCTTTTGATTAAAATCAATCGGAATACTATAAAAATTTTCAGATCGCCTTCTCCTTATCAAGACTGGAATCGACTAGATCCTTCAATGATTTTGTCAAGGTTTTTGCTGTTTTCGGTGGAGAAATGGTGGAATTGGCTCATAGGAGTGGTGATCGCCAACACGATTTGAAAAGCGAAAAAAGAAAAGCACAAATGTCAATTGCCAGAACTGCTCTTGAAAGACTGACAATGCTACTTTTGACTTCTTCTAAGACATATCTGAGACATCCAGACTGTGATTCTGCACTTCAATGTAGAGATGGTGTTTTCTATCAAATGAAGTTATCATTAGATTTGATCGCAATTTGTGTTTGTGATGGAATTTTGACGACGGAAAAGAATCGATACATTCAAGATGAACCCGATATGCCAATCGATATTGCATTGCAACTGACAGCTAATGCGGCAATCAAACAACTTACTGTAAGTTTTATCTTACAACTTTTCTGATTTGGTTTCTTTAAGGAAATGCTGGAAATGATTCGAATGACAGTACGAGTTGGTGCTGGAGTCCGAGAAAGAATAGTATCTGCTCTAGATGCTCTCTGCCAGTTGACCCAAGATTTCACGGATTCAGCCTATACTCCACATCATCAAAGAGAACAGATTCTGGATTTCCTGGAAGAATGTAGATTTGAAATGACAAATCTTATTCAACCAGATGAAAATGAACAATTAGCAGCTAGTGGATTAGAAGTGACCGTGGAGAGATTGAATAGAAGATTAAAGGATTTAAGTAAACAATTACAAATAGTTGCCATGGAACAGATATCAGAAGTTCTGCGAGCAAATGAAGATCAAGTTCTTCTCTCCTCCATGAAAGCATGTGCTGTATCGGGTGATATTGATGGAGTCGAAAAGTATATGCACAAATTTAGAGAACATGCAGATCATATGCAGGAGGTATGTTCTAAGAAACTTGATTTTATGAATATGAGAGAATTTTCAGGTTTGCCGACTTCTGCATCACATTTCCATCACTGATGCTCTGCATGTTCACACTGGCCACGTAGAGAGGAATATGAGAGCATTGGCTCCCTTGGTAAACTTCAGCTGTTTTCCTATAAATAACAATAATGGTTCAGACCATTCTTGCTGGAAGAACTCTTTGCGTACATCCATCTTCTAGGATAGCCAGAGAAAATCTAGAAGTTTTCTGTGACACTTGGGGACAAGCGGTTGGTTTTCTTAATGAACAATTGAAAAACTCTCATATATTTTTATTTTCCAGGTCAACGATCTATCCCGAGTGGCAAAAGAATCGGACGTAGCTGCGAACGGACGAGTGGCTGCTGAAAAACAAGCATACATGTCGCTTCCAAGACCAGGGGTGAGTGGTGTAAATAGTCAAGCTTCTTCGGTTTGCCGTCGGATAAAGCATGCTGGCAATTCTTCTGATTCTTCTTCAAATGAACTTTTACCAAACGGAGGAAGACGTCCAAAACAGGTTGGAATGGGACCAACACGAGTTGTCAGTCAAACGGGCGATGAAGAAAGCAGTGACGATGAAAGAACGGATAAACAAGAAATCGAGGCATTCCAGTACCGAATCAGTTTGATTATTGACGATTTACAGAGTGATGTAGAGGGACGATGACCTGATTTTTTTTCTGACTTTTGCATGCTGTTGTTTCTTTTCTATTTCTAAAACCTTCTTCTTTTTTTCTTTCTCTTTCTTTCTGTGTTGTGCTTCGATAATGTGGTGCTATAATAAACGTTGTGATGTTTTTTATATAACGGAAACTTATGTTTTCTAAATGTTTCAGAAACATGGAACAACTCAGAAACCATCAAAGCCAATAACTTTGGATGTTGAAGACCAACAAAAGATGGCTAAAGTGGGACTAGAGATGAAATTATTGACTTCGGAAGTAGATGCAGAGGCTGAAAAATGGGATGAATATGCTGAGAATGATATAGTAAAACGAGCAAAATCAATGTCTTCTATGGCATATAACATGTACCTATTTACACGTGGAGATGGTCCTTTGAAGACAACTCATGATCTATTCACTCAAGCGGAGTTTTTTGCGGAACAAGCGAATCAAATGTATCGAACTGTTCGGGAATTCTCATACGAAGTGCCTGGATCTGCTGAAAAATCTGATCTATCGGCGATTCTGGAGAGGATCCCGTTGCATTGTCAGCAGTTGCAAGTGATGGTCAAGAGTCCAACAGTTGGAAAAACAGCAACATTTGGAAAAGTGGATTCTGTGATTCAAGAGACAAAGAATTTGATGAATGAAATTGCAAAACTAGTCACAGCGTCTTTCGTTTGCGCTACGAAGGTAAGTTATTAGAATAATCATAGAGATAAAAAGAGTACTGTACTTGGTTGTTTTATGATTAACTGAAAAACAAAAAACTTCAGATGTTCCAGGATTCACAACAGGGGTATGTTTGTTTCTAGAGAGTCTATAATTTCATTTGAATAGAAAATGTCAGCCCCCCCCCCAATCCTTCAGTTATTCCGTTAACTGCTTTTTTCTCTCTTCCCTGAATCTATCTATTTCATTCCAACATATACAAGCCGTGTTCATTATCTTTTGTGTTCGTTAAAAAGTTCGCAAAAGGACAAAAGTCATCATTCGAAGTTGATATATTTTTTGATTAGGTTGCAATATGTGATCGTTTTGTACTAGCTGAATTTGGTGTGATTCTGCAAATTCAATATGAATCGTTTTTCAGTACGAAATCGAGTTTCGCGGAGGTTCTGTCAATGGGAGGACGGGTGCCGACGGTGAAAGGACTAGTCGCGAATCGACTGTGAGTATTCCATTCGTTTTGAAATTTGGAGAATCAAGAATTTTAGGTTTGGCGCAGGACACCAAGTATCCGACGAGCTGCGCCGCCGCCCTCTTCGCACCTTTCCGCCAACAACTCATCAAGCATACACCTTTAGGTAATAAGAAATCTCGTTGGTTTTCTGAAATTGAGGTCCCTAGAGAATATTACAAAACGATTAGAAACCATGGATCACATGAAAAAGGAGTGATATACCGTAAACCAGTGTTAGAAGGGCCCCTTTAATAGAAGCGCCCCTCTAATAGAGTGGCCTTTCGAGGGGCGGACCTGAAAAAAGGGGTTCCTTTCAAAATGTTTTGAAAATAATAAAAACTTTCATGCGTTTTCAGAGGAAAAATTCCGCAAATTCCAAATTTTCACAGAAATTTTTTGATACACCTTTTTTTCTCCAGAATTTGCTCAATTTTAGCGAAAAATTTCATGAGGTTTAAACACGAATTCGCCAAATTTTTCTATGAAAATTTTCTGAAAAAATGACCGGAAAAATAGAATGGCTCCTTCTAATTGAAGGGTCCCTGTAATAGAAGGGGGTACCATGAGGCTTGGAACAATAGAAGGGTCTGCTCTTCTAATACAGGTTATACGATAGATTCGGAGTTTAATCAAAGATCTCAAAAAATAAAATAAAAATGAACAAAGTTAATCGATATGTGTCATTACTCACAGGTAAGGTTGCTGAAAAGTGTACCAACGGCGGCTGAAGATCTAAGAGTTGGCTATATTATAACTTGCGTATTCAAGGAAATTGGGAAAAATGTGACAAAAAGTATGAAAGCCAATCATTAGTAATCAGACCAAAATGAAAATATTTTTCTTTGTAAAATGTTCTTTAAAAAATAAAACATCCATAAAATAAAATAAAAGATTTTCTAATATTTGTATCAAAAAATATAGTCGTTTTTTTTTCATTATGGTCCGATTACTGATAATTGTCTTTCGTACTCTTTATCATAAAATTTGTCCCATTCAGTTGAATACGCTAGTTATAGCCAACTGCTAGATCTTCAGTCGCCATTTATACGCTTTTCCAACCCCGTCTTATGGGGTTATGAACGTAATAAATTTGCAATAAAAATGGCAAATAAATACACAAAAATACTATGCAGATACGCAAATAAATTAATTTATTTGCATCCAAAAACGAATTAAATTGCATTATCAGCTGTGAAAAAATTTTCTCTCGAAGATTTTTCAAGAGATTTTTCTCGAGAAAAAATTTTGAGAGGAAATTTCCACGGGCAATAATTCAA
>NC_013489.2:3813174-3819316 GCF_000004555.2 Caenorhabditis briggsae
GCAAATTTATGACGTGCATAACCCCATTACCTTTGCTGGTAAATGTAACTTCTTTTCTTGAATCGGTTATCTTTTCAGTTGATTTCTTCGAAATCTTTCAAATTCAGGCCTCAATAATCAATTTTTTTTGCAGTAAAACGATAGCAAGCTGAAACCAAAATCTTCGTGACAAGGTCTTTCATCGTGATCTCTTCTTCCCTATCACATCGTTTTTCCTTCCCAATTTTCTTTCTTTTCTTCCCGTTTTTCCCTTTTCCATGTCATAAAATCTGCCCAACCTCGCCCTTTCAGAAGCTTTTCATGAGCTTTCATCGCTTTTCATTCACTATGAACTACTCTTTAAAAGTGCTGGTCTTTATCTTTTTATTCTTTTTTAATTGTTTTCAAAAAGTTGTTGACTATTTCAAGAAGAGCAATTTTATGACACAAATTTATGTGATTTTGCAGTTCCAGGTATTTTTCAGATATTTTTTGTTTCGATTGAACGTGACCGTTCAATTTTTTCTAATTTTTCTGAATCCTTAGTCTGTTTCGAAGCGAAACAAGAATACTTTGGAATCTTGAAAAGTTACAAAATGATGTTAGAAAGCATCGGAAAAAGAAGCACTCGATATGAATTCGGTTCGTCTTTTGAAAAAGAGTTTTAAACAAAAGAAATCTCAATTTCAGATCATGCAGGAGGTGATAATCATCTTTCACAAGGAACATATTCCATCAACGAAAGAGATCATCTGAATGTGGAAATGGCTGAAAAAAGAGAAGCTGATCAAAAAGAGCATCGCTATTTTGGTGGTTTGATTGGGAATAAGGAGGTTTTCATTGCTTCTGGTGTGGCTCTCTGTATGTATCTTGTAAATGGGGAGTATGCTCAGGTCAGCCAATTGGAATTATCTAGAAAATATCTGGAAAAATCGTTTTTCAGGCAATTTGCACTGCTCTAACTTCTGTGCCTCCTGCAGTTTTCTCCTATCGAGTCCTTATCAACCAGCAGACTACCAAGCAGGGATATGTTAGTGTTTTATCATTTTAGGATAAAATTCCTTTTTTTCCAGCACACAATCCTTTTTTATTGGACAATTTACGGCCTCATTGCTCTTATCGATCAATTCGTTGGAACTGCTCAAGGATACAATTTGTGCAAAGCCGGTCTGCTCAGTGTGATCTTCTTCCATGCAATTCGTTCGAACGCCGAATCCATCCCACCTTCGTGGAAATTCCTAGATCAAGCCAGTGTTGATGTTCTCACAACCTTACTCACAAGATACGATTCAAACGGCTTTCTAGCCAATAACAATTCAGAATGTAATCCAAGAACTCCAACAATGACCCAATTCAGTGACGATTCTCTGCAATACTTGTTCCCAGAGTCTCAAATCTCTGAAACGAATAAAGTGGAGATCAGCACTGCGTGTAGCTTTGTTCCATCATTGGAAATGCAGAGTACTCAACGGGCATCTGCGGAGTCTGGATACATTCAGAAGTCCAACTCTACTTCATTGAAAACTATGATGATGGAAGAGTACGAATCATCGAATGGGAACCACACTTCCATCAATAATGAAATCAACTTCAAATCTATGTCAGCTATGACGATGACCTCTGGTGAAACTAGCGATGTTGTTACGTTCCCGGCGGACCGTATTACTTTCTCTGCGAATAGTCGAGAAGCAACTATTCAGGTTACTAATGTCTCTCCATCTCATTTGATGTTTGCTCTCAAGGTTTGCATCTATTCAATTATCTCAACACACTTTTATTTTTCAGACAAATGCTGACACATATCTCATCGCTGCTCCGACTTCTGGAGTTCTCTATAGTGGTCAAAGCATGACGATTCGTGTTGGAGTGACTGAGCAATACTTCGAGGAATACACTCACCCCGGTGGTTCTATCGATAAAGTAAGTGTCTTGTCATTTGTATAACCAGACAAATGTTGATTTCAGCTGGCTTTCGATTACACTGTCATCTCTGGTTCGGACTCATCGAAGTATTCCAACTTCTCACCAAACTTTTTCCAATCTCACTCCAAACGTCGCCTCGCAATTCGTGTCTACTACCAATAATGCTACACGTCTTCTGTTTAAGTACTCTTTTTTGTGTTGTGTTAATTGCATGAATGTGTGAACTTGAAGCTCTTTGTTATAAGATTTTTTTCCAATTCAAAAAATCACCCGGATAAACCAGTTCACCAGAACTTCATCAGCGAGAAATTGATTAGCTGAAGCTTTCATAGCGGTCTGACTCCGCCCATTTTTCCCAGGAAAAATTTTCCCCGGAATTCGCGGTGTCTCTTCATCTCGAAATTCCGGGGAGAACTTTTTCTGGGGAAAAAATTTCTCGGGAAAAGTGGGCGGAGTCGGGGGCGGAGCCTAAATTGCAACCCTGGCACGGTTTTGCCGCACGGTATATTAGCACATTTGGATGCGGTCATGAGAAAAACCATGCAGAAAAACCGTGCCAGGGTTGCAATTTAGGCTCCGCCCCTGACTCCGCCCACTTTTCTCCGGAGTTTTTTTCCCCGGAATTTCCGGGGTCTCACGCACTAAAATCAGGTTAACTTCGCGCCCCACTGGACGGTTTCAAAACGCGCGAAAATTGGCTGCACTCAAATGCGATTTCTGTGATTTTGCACACTCCCTCGTTGCCTAACTCGGTATCTGTTCTAAATAGCCTAATCTGGTTTTCAGAAATGGTTGCGCACCGCAAATCTGATTTCCATTCGAAATGGGCGATGGTTGTGACTGTCAATGGCTTGAATGAAGAAAAACGGGCTGATTTGAAGTGAGTCATCATTATTGAATTGAAATTATTTTTTTCGTTCAAAATTGAATTTTTAGAAAGTTTGCTGGATGGTTTATGGATACATTGAGAATGGAAGGTTCTTTCATCGGACATTACTTCAATTACGATGTAAGTGCGGTTTCTGTCTGCTATTTTAAATGCTATTTTGTTCAGACCGCACCGGTGACAATCGTTGAAACTGAGCCAAACAATCTTGAATCATGCACCAATGCGTATCAACAAATTCACAAGGTTTGTTTAATTTAAATGTTTTCTAAAAACACAAGTTTCAGGATCATCCGCAAGTCGTGCTTGTCGTTCACATCCTTCCACAAGCTCAATCTGTTGAATACGAGTGGATGAAAGTTTTGGCGTCAAGATACGGCTTCATTCGTCAAGGAATCCTCTACGAGAACTGCGTCAACCGCTTCCAGAATGTCGATTCTGATCGGAACAGCGTTTTTCGAAATATGTGTCAGTGGTTGTACCGAAGCGGAACAGCAATAATCAGGAACGAGGGAAAGTAAGTTCTATTTTTGTGGAATTTAATTTCGTAACAAATTATTTTTCAGTAATTGTGGAATTCTCCATGGAAAAGATCCCAAGCCGACTTTCGAGAAGGTTCTCTTCAATAGTGAAGACATTAAGGAGGCCGTCTTCAAAGTTCTTCACAAAGAAGATGAGCCAAGAGGGGCTGAACTGGAAAACATTGTCAAGGTCAGCGGGTTCCCGGAGATGTTGAATGCATTCGGTGTGGCACAACTTCTCAGCCCATATCGTGTGAATGGCGTTACAATGAATGGTCCGCAGTGCGCTACTGTAACACTGGAGAACAAATTTCAAGTTTATCAAGCCGTCCAAGAGTTTCATGGCAAGAAGCTCGACCGTAACCATAAGCTTCAAGTTGTCAGCAACGTCGTATCTTCTCCTGCTGCTCAAGTCGAATCTCCATCGTTCAGAGATTCTAAGCGTCACATTGAAAACCTTATGGGAAAACTTAAAGTATCGTCTTGATATGTTCATACCCGACTTCAAACTCAACGATCCTCTCTTCCCGTTCTCATTTTTTTTGTAATCGACCTGACCGGTTCATTTTTTAATTTCTTATTTTGTCTCTGATGAATATGTTGCCTTCTTCCCACAGAAAAGTACAGACAAATTGTTCACAATGACATATATCGATTATCTACATTTTTATTTTTTCTTCATCTCACTTATTTATGCCACTTATTTCGGACAGTGAGCACAATGAAAGATGACCCTCCATCCAATCTGAGCCCTTCTCATGAGTCCTACCCTCAAGCGGATCAACCTTCAACTTATTCCCATCCCGATGATTACGAACCAAGCACTAAGCAACGTAGGAGTACAGTTACGAATTTTGAATTCTGAAAGAATATTTCAGTCAAAGTTGTTGGCTCGTCTCGTGGTAGAATGACACATCAAATGCGTCTTCCCATTATACTTCCAAAACTGCCAGATAAGCCTTCAACATCACAAGGCAGTGCGGCGATCCGTCTGATAAATGCTCCGCCAGTAATACCTCCAAGCGTTTCAAATCCACGTCCGCTGATTTCACTCCTCGATCGAACGGAATTCAGAAACCCCTCTCGTGTGATTCTGGCAACACCGCCAACCCAAAAACCAAAAAAGTGTTATTACACAGAATTGAATGATATTAGGAGAGAATTCGGAATACCCGAAACTTTTGATACTGCTAAGCCGAGTACAATGAGTGCTGTAGGTGCGTGGTATAAGTTTGAAACCTGAAACCAGACTATGAATATTCAGCATTGTCCGAAAAGCTTCAGTTGCTGCAAAGACTGCGTGGTGAAAATAAGTTTCTGCAAGAATCGATTCAGAAGAAGCAGAACGCGTGTCAGGGAAGGAGCTCAACAATTGCAGAGATCCGCGAGACGACCGATAAAATGATTCATCAGAGCCAACTACTCAGAGAAACGTTGCATAACATTGAAGAAGAGAACGAACGATTGAGAAGGCAACTGAACTAAATTAACGACTGATCTCTAACTCATGATTCATTTATTCTCATAATTACCGTTCAAAAATTTATTATACCGTCGTTTTTCTCAAATGTCTTTAGAGTAATGTATCCAATAGATATGATAAACGGGGGAAACAAAGAAAGATTAAAGATTACAACGAGGGAACATCATCCGAAACAAAATTTTTGAAAATTTTGTATAGAAAATCATTATAAAGCACATTATAGAATCCGCGAAAGAACACACATGGATGAGAAAACCAATATTAATTATCAACAAAAACAACAAATCTTTTAGGAAACAACTAAATATTTATCTATGCTTGATATTTTTTCTTTTGCGCGTCGTACATTTTTTCGAACTTCTTCAACTGACTTTTTGAGATCTGCAAATTGAAGAAAAATTACAAAAACCATTAATAAAGGATATACCTCTTCTCCGTTAGCCAAGTGTGTTGGTACTCCTCTCTCGTCAAACTTGGAGAACTTTCCAGCATGTTCACCTTGTTTGAACAACTCTTCAGGCTTAATCTTCTTAGATGCAGCTTCCTTATCAGCTTTCTCACGTGCCTTTTGCTCTTTTTCAGCCTTCTCCTTCTCTTTCCTCTTCTTTTCATTCTCCTTCTGCTCTTGCTCTCTCAACAATGTGGCACGATCAACAAGCTTCACAACGGTCTGTCCATTTCTGTCTTCCAATCGAACACCCAGTTCAGTCAGAGTTTTATCCCGGAGATTGTCGCACTCCTGAATACCGAATTTTTATTTAAGTTTTTTTTCATTTTAAATACATTTATATAATTTTCTGTCTTCCGACTTGTTCGGGAAAAAACCATCATAAAGCGAGAAAAAAATTGGAAAAGTACAAAATTTTCTTCAGGCTACAGTAGTTTTCGTTCACATACCATAGCCATGTCCGCCAACTTTCTTCTCATGCAACTCTTATTGTCTTGGACTGAGATAATAGACACATCTCATGAGGGGATTTGTAAAATTTGAATCCTATTTCAATATCCCAAGTTAAAAATATCCCGCATGTTTGACAACAGAAAAATGACGATTTGTCAACTTTGTGTACCTCTAAAATTCCATTAACTTTGTGCTCCTTTGCGATAATTCGGATTTTTTCACGGAATTGAGCTAGAGCGTCGAGATATGGCATAACAATGTCTTCTTTGTTGAACGAAGCTGTTGATCCTTCTCCGTTGCAGCTAAACAAACATTGATTTTTTTTCCAGATTTTTAATATAAAATGCTAATGGGGTTATTCATGTAGCGAAAATATGTATTGAAATGCATTTCCGCGCCCTCGAAATTCAATGCATGAGCGTCGCGAAATGTTTTCAAAGCATTTCGCG
>NC_013489.2:3819416-3848160 GCF_000004555.2 Caenorhabditis briggsae
CGGAATCGGTGGAGTGTCAAAATTAGGAGGTTTTGCACTGAGTCTGCAAACACGCAGCTGACAGTTTTATTATTCAGACATATCAAAAAATTTCAAAAATTAATAGGTTACGGTAGTTGGCGTTGTCTAACCTTCAGCCCGGGCGACAGCTCCGATTTATTTATGTCCCAGAAGAATATTATACTACATATTGGGACAAGAATAAACCCGTTAATTGAACCGTTTTTCGAAAGTTATGCCGGTGGAGCAAATCGAATATTCAAATCCTGATCATTGTCATGTCCAAGGTTTGCTCCAATGTACAATGGATCGTATCCTGGCATTCCAACAACAACACCCATTCCATTTCCCTCTTTATCATGGATCTTGGCTGATGAAGATAGTTGCCCCTATAATATGTTAATCATGCGAATACCGTAAAACCTGTAATAGAAGGGGTTCTAACTTATCAAAGATACTAAAAAATGGTCAGCTGATGAATAGTTTTTTCATAATCTCCCAAAAATTTTATCAGTTGACACATTTTCTATATCTTGCATAGGAGGCAAAAAAGTTAGCTCAAACTTAACAGTGTGGGGCCCTTCTATTACAGGTTTTACGGTTCCAAGGGATATCTTACCAATTCCATAAGTTGTTCATGAAGCGGCATTCTTTCTCTTCGAAGCGTTTCACTTTTCGCTCGATGATATTTCAGAAGCTGTCGTTCACATTCAAACTCACTTCCTGTTAGACATATCCTGAAATTAAGCAGATGTTAACAGCGACTGTGACAGTTTCACTAACATTTTTGCTCTATGTAGCACACTTTCTGGTGATTCCTCATGTGCTCGAGTGTCGATTCCTTTTTCGAAAACTCTAGAAGACAGTATTAGCTAAAAGAAGCTCTTCTGAAAACTCACTTTTGATTCACAAAATGTAGATTAATAGGGTCCATATTTGGAATTGGCAGATAGATTCCATTGATTTCTTTTCGATTATTCACAAAAAGTCCATCTGTGTCTAGAAGACGTGTTTCATCTGGAAGTCCGAAACTTGCTCCAGCTGACATTTCGTTTTCAGAATAATGGTAAAAAGCCTTGGGAACGGTTAGCTTCTCTCCATCAACCGGAATCTAGAATAAAACGGATTTTGATATATTCAAAATTTCAACACACTTGTAAATATGGACGAGCTCCATAGTTTTGTCCACTCTCAATGGTTCCGAAGGAAAATTTCAGATTATCGTCGTCTTCTTTCATCCGATTCACAATTCCGGCATAAGTAAAAACAACGGAAAGTGAGAAAAATAAAAGAGAACGCATTAGCGGCTAATGGGAAAAGCCAATTTGATGATGAAAGAGAGAGGAAGATATCGAAGATAATGGGTGTGATAGGATAACAATGAAAACGAAATCACCGTTTGACATTTGATCCACAGGAAAATGAGAAAGGAGACAGGTTCAGATTAAACCTGTTCTTTTTCTTTCTTTCCTTTAACTGGAAGTTCGTTTTAAAGAGATGCTAAATTTGAATCGGAGAAAAGGTAGAAAGCTAATAAAAACACCATAATGAATAATCAGAAAGATCAAAGTTGAAGGTTCAAAAAGCACGTAAAAGCAAATTAGGATTACATCAGGAATATTCTGAATTTCAGATTCTCCGAAACAAATTTCAGGTGGCTACGAGGGATGCTCAGAATTCCGAAATTTTCGAAAATTATGACCATTGCCAATTTTCGGAATGAAATTCCGACCGGAATATGTCCGAAGCTTTTTTTTGGAATCAGAGCTTTTCGGACTACGAAAAGTTTCCTTGTGGGTCTCGGGCGGAATAATTGATAATATTTTTTTTTGAGTTTTTGAAATAGGTTTGCTAATTTTCCAATTTCTCGCATGTTTGTGATGGGAAAATTGGCCTTTAATTTGAATCTTGAAAATCGGAGAATTCCGAAATTTCGAAACTTTGAAAATCGAAAATTTTGAAATTCAAAACCCCATGTTTCCTTGGAGTCAATGTATCCTAAGAACTAAATGTACTATTGGATCCTGGGCCTGAAAATCGGGAAATTTCGAAAATTTCAAAATTGGAATGTTCAATAATCCCAAAATTTTGTAACTCGGAATTTTCGACATTCTTAAAAAACTCCGAATAAGTCATTCCAAACGTCTTTGAGAACTACAGCGAACTAGCTTCTAGATAAGCTTTGTAATTGCTTAAAAGAGAAATCGGTCACAACACTTTATTGTTTTTCATTTCAATTCAGTTCACTTTGCTATCCATTTAACAGTGACAAGTCCTCCAGTTGGCTTGGTGACCTGCTTAAACAATTCGGCGACCTTCTTCTCGTCCCCAGTCAACTGAAAGTTTTCCAAATTTAAAATATATAGCATATATTTTCAGTTTCATATCTTACCACTGTATTCACAATAACCATTTTGCCCTCTTTCGGTGCCGATTTTCGATGGGTTACAGCGACATCAATCGTTTTTCCTGGTTCCAAAACTCCGAAGACTGGATTCACTCTGTATTTAAATAGATTTTAAAATAGTATTGCCTATTTATAACTCACTGGAATGCAACATTATCTGACAACTTGAGCTTGAACATGACTTTCTTGTCATGAATATTTTTCAGTGTCACTTTCGATTGAGCAGATTGGTCCGCTCTGAAAATAAGTGGACCTGGTGGATCAGCAGAAACTATAAAATGTTATTTTAAATCATCTAGTGTCTATTCCACCAACTTACTGTGTGGTTTTTCAGGCCCTCCCTGATTTCCATCGGATGCTTTGTCTTCTTTCTTTTCTTCTGGTTTCTTCTCATCAGGCTTCTTCTCCTCCTCCTTCTTTTCTTCCTTCTTTTCTTCTTTCTTTTCTTCTGTTTTCTTCTCATCAGGCTTCTTCTCCTCCTCCTTCTTTTCTTCCTTCTTTTCTTCTTTCTTTTCCTTTTTTTTGTCCTCTTTCTTCTCTTCTTCTTTCTTTTCTTCATCCTTTTCTTCATCTTTTTTATCATCCACTTTGCTCACATCCTTTTTCATTTCACTTCGTTTTTCATCGTTTTTCTCATTTTCATCCTCTTTTTCTTTTTCCTTTTTCTCTTCCTCATCCTTCTTTTCCTCATCTTTCTTCTCACTTTTCTTTGATTTATCCTCTTTTTTCTCATCCTTCATTTCACTTTTCGGTTTATCCACATTCGATTTTGCCGATTTTTTACTTTTATCCGCCTTATTGTCAGGAACAACTAGCGGCTTTGCTGTTTCCGTTGATTTTCCTGGTGGTTTCTTTTGGTTTTTCTTTTTCTTTCCTCCGCATACCGTAATCCAAAAACATGAGATGATTAGGAATCCGCATAAAAGAAGCGTGTCAAATGCCATTTTTGTGAAACGTAGTGTTCAAAAATGTGTTAATAGCAAGTCGTTGCATCGTTGCATAGTCGTTTTTTTGAATCACATAAGCTAACTGAAGTTCACGCTTATTATGTAAATGATCTAGTTAAAATTTAAAAGTTTCATCATGAAGTTGATATGAAAAAAATGAGAAAAGTGAAAAGGGATCTAATAAATTATTACAAAGAAAACAAATTAATAAAGAATAAAAAGTTATACACGTTATCTGTGGAGGTGATGGGGAGAAGGATGGGCACAGAAGGGAGGGATCTAGACAGAGCTGACTTGAGAATTAGTTGCCATTCTGGGAGGTGGAGTAGGAGAAGTTGCAGGTACTGCATAAGGAGGTCTCCGAGGTGGAGAGTACAATGGACTGTCTTTCGGAGCAGTTGGATCACCAGTACGGAATGATGAAACTCTTTGCGGAAGATGATTCACTTGAGTTGGACGGGAGCTGCAAGTTTTCGATAAGTCACCATCTTTCAATAAAAAAACCTACACAATTTCCATTCCATCTTCCTCACGAATCTCATCATCAATATGTCGGATTGTATCGTTGTCACTGTCCTCCATTCCATTTTGCATTGTTGCTTCACTCAAATCATCGCCAACTCCATCGTCGTCATCATTGTCATACAGTTGTTCCTGAGCAGTGAAATATCCGGAGATGCCGGACGAAGTGATGCTGGTGGCGCGCGCATGGTGTTCGTCCTGATGGAAAAGCGCAAACTACATACACGCGTCACCAAGATTAATAATTCTAGAACCTCGGCTAGGTTTTACCTAATCAAAGTTCAACTAATGTACTGTTCTAACAACTATTTCCCGAAATCTTACCTTATTGAAATCAAAGTTCGGCGTCGGAAGATCATACTTGCTCTTGGTTGGCGCTGAAATCATAGAATAGAAACCCGAATTATATTATGTTAACTTACGAGGTGGAGTTAGTTCTGGTTGTCTATGATGAGTTGGACTTCTATTCAAAGGAATATCTTCCTCCCGTAGATATCCGTCATCCCCTGTAAAATTAGTATCAAATGGCTTCACTTACTCGAAAATCCAAAACTCACTTGCATGAATCTTCTCTCGACAACATTTCATAAAAATGCAGAAGATAATTAGGAAGATAACGAAGAGAACGAAAATGATGGAAATGACCCACATCACTGAAATTACATATTTTCCTTGGGAATATTCTAGTCCACTCACATGATCCACTATCCTCCTCAGTCCAATCGTTGTTATCTCCAGAACCAATGTCAGATTCAATTTCACCGTGATAGATGAATCTTTTGAAATCGGTTTCCCAAACTGGAAACTTGACACGATTCTGGTAGACAGGAAGAGCATTCGGAACTTCGAATTCGGCGCATCCACCCAATATAACTTTATCGGATTGAATTAATTTATTCAGGTGATGAGATGGGGTGGCGAAATATGATATTGGTTTGAAGGTGAGAGCGGATCCGCGTTGGTAGTCGATTATAAAATCTGAAAATAGTATCTTTTGGATCCTAGATGATTCCTAATTACTAGAAAATGCTTACTAGAAATACATCCTTCAAAACCGTATTTATTGTATCCTTCAGTCTCTGAAAACTGATCTCCAATCTTGACAATCGAAGCACTGAACATGTCAATATTTCTTTCAAAATCTCGGTATTCAAAATCTTGTCTCAAAGAATCGACCATAACTGCGGTAGCACTCGCTCGATTAGTTTGAACTACTACGAAATGACGATATCCATCCAAGAAATCTCCAACGAAATTCAGAACATCGGACTTTCCATTCTCGTAAGAGATAGCAACGTTGATGGTTCGATTTGGATTGATTTCAATTTCGAGCTTCCTGAAAATTATTACTAGCGAGGTGTCTCTTTTTATCGTACAATTACATTTTGTCCTTAAAGGTAACTGATGCCAAGACTGCTTTGTCATTTAGCTCCTGAACGTTTCCAGAAGAAAATGCGAATTTTAAGAGTTGTGGAATTTTCGCATTTCTCTCTACAAATATTCTCATCATTTCTTTAGAGATGTCAAACTCGATGAATCCATTCTTTTCCAAATGAACGCCTTCATCCAATGAGCACGTCGCTCCAGAGTAACTAGTTCTTGAGCAATCACAAGTGGTTTTCACAGCTGATGGATCTGTATTTGTCCATGCAACAGAACAATGACCTCCGTTTGCACAGGATATTGATGAACATCCAACATCGCATCCTATTTTCACTTGAACTGAAAATTAGGATAAGATTCATTTTTGTAATCAATCCTAGCACTTACCAGGCCCATATGCTTCATACATTTCACTTGTTTCCAAATTTTCCGTTTTTTCTCTCATGTCAACTAACTTCCGATCTACTTGAAGTCCTCGAAGACATCCATAGAACCGTGGAATTGGAGATTCGTATGTTGGAGCTAGAATGAAGGAACCATCTGCAATGAATCGATTGTGAGCTCACAGGAAGTTTTGGGATTTACCATTAGTTTTTGCTCCAACATCGACATTTCCAACAAATGTAAAAGTGTAAGTATCTGGATTGACTGGAGCAGCAAGACCGACTGGCATTCGAATGATTTCAGAATTATAAACACCGAGAAGACGATTGATTGGGAGTTGAGAAAGAACGCGACTCTGGATTATCATGTGTTAAAAAAAATACTAGTTATTGAAACTCACAGTTCTAATAGTGCATGCAGCATCTTCGACTTGAAGTTGAGATGATTTAGAATCATGACTTACTGCAACTTGAATCCATTTCATATCTCCATATTCAGTTCCACGTTGAGCACGGACTGTACATTGAGAGACAATATTCAGGTTATTCAGGGTTAGAGTGACATTCACTTCTTCAGAAAGATGAATCTTAAAACTTCAAAGTTAGAGAAATTCATCTGAAATCAAAACTCACCTGTAGGAAATTGTTATTCTGATCATGAGCAAAAAACAACAAGGCATGAGTTCTATCAGTTCTAAAGCTGAAGTAAATCGGAGCAGTCAACACATTATTCAAATCATCGAATTTCAAGAATCCACCATGGAATGAGACTGATGAGTTTGAATTAATGTCGATTTCACAATTCAATCCGGAGTGCACATCTGGGAATGCACATCTACAGTAAGGCATTCCTGTGACGAAATTCTCGAAACATTTTGCTCCATTTTGACAGAAATCTGGAGTACATCGAGTATCGCAAGTTTCCGAAATTCCTTTCTTTTCGGATTTCTGTACAATTTCGTAAAGATCCAAAGATTCATCATTGATAAGAACGTTTCGAATGCACCCAATGAGTCCACTGAAGCTTTTAAAAGCTATTTCGTATAGCGATTTCTGGAAACTCACTTATTCTCTTCTCCCAAAACAACACTTCCTTCGAGAACAGCATTATCTCCAATCTTCATCAAAACATGGGCGGCATCTACAGTAATCCTGATCTCTCCATCTGCCAATTCAATAAGAACGTGATGCCAATTACTGTCGTTAAGCCTAAAAACAAGCTACACGAAAATTCTTTCCAAGCTTGACCTACTTATTTTGTGACTCAATAATTTTAACAGCTTCAAAATTGTTGATTTGTACAGTATGCCCATCGACAAGTGATACAGCAATGATTCTCTCGCCATAGTTTCCACGAATAGCTACCAATGTTGCAGGTGTATCAGAAGTTCGAAATTGGAAATCCACAGATTCTCCAGTCCAATCAGAAACCTAAAAAATAATAATTCAAATTGGATACAATTGAAAGATAAACTAACCGTCAGCTCTGTTCTTTCTGTGAATCGAATAGGTTTTTCGTTTTCTAAAATTGTTTTTTTTAAATTTAATTAACGAAAGATTTTAATCAGAAACTCACCGTATCCTGAACATTTGACATCTGAAATCGACATTTCTGCACGAACATCCGCTTCATCAAAAAGTGTCACGATCTCGGAAATTCCAGCTTGTCTTCCTGTCACGTCTCCGATGTCATCAGCGATTCCTCCAGAGTCACAATTGCATTTCTCTGAAAATGTCATCAGTTATTGGACTTAATGAAACCCCGATCACCGCAAAACTCAAATAAAAGAAAGCACAAGAACACCAAAACAGAACTATATTCTTACGATTTTCGACGCTCATCTCTTCTCTATTTTTACCAAAATGTCCAAATCGTGTGTAAACACCTTAACTTATGATGTCTAATAATTTTTTGATCTGAATGTTTCAGAATCTTTACCTCCAGATTGACATCCATTATCCAGACACGGGCAAGCGTTTTCAAGAATTCCAATTTGTCGTATTTTCTCAGTTGAATTCGAGACACTTTTGAACCATGTTTTACCCTCTTTGAATTTCAATGGAGCTTTGTTGCATCGATAATTGATATTTTGAGAACAGACTCCAGAGTTCTTGATGTATTTCGCAAGTTGCCAGGTCTGAATTGTTATTTTTTCTAAATGAAGTGTTGTGTTTAAAATCTTACATTGAAATCTCTATAACTCAGAACAAACATCGAATGATTCTGAAAAGCGACATCTCGAACAATAGTAGCTGGAGCCATGTCATGTGGGATTTGGGTTCTAAATTCGAAAATCATTTTTTAAATTTAAAATAGACTCACTGTCCATCAATACACTGAGTCACCGAAGGGTCCAATTTTCGATTTCCATCAACATCCACCCAAGTTGGACCATTTGGAAGCTTCAAAAAATCATGAGCTTCTGCACAAGAACGAGGAAGTGTCGCTGAAAATTCGATGCTTTTTTCATTGATCTTAATTTGAAAACTCACTGAATTGACAGAACTTCCCAATGTAGCCATCTCTACAGAAACAAGTGAATTTCGTATCGCTTTCTTTTTTGCATCCAGCCCCATTTTGACACATGTAGGCGTTGGCCTTCTCGCAACTAGATGCATCAAGTGGACGGGGTTCTGTAAAATAAAGAAAGTAATTGAACCTAGAGAGGTCTTCTTACTTTTTTTATTTCCTGGAACTGGGAATAGATTGGCAGTGTTTGGGTCCATTCCAGCAGCTTCTTCTTGATTAACATCATTCTCAGGATCTTCTTTAATCATCTTCAAAAACTCAAAAGTTGATTTGAGAATCCAAATTCAATAACTCACGACAACAGGATCGGCTGAGAATAGTTTTGGTCCTTGGAACTCGGAAAGATCTTCATTAATGCATGGTTTGATTTCCTTTCCAATTACCTAGATAGATAAAGTAAGTAATTTAAAACCTCGCGAATCAACTTACTCTAGTATCATTCATATTTGACATCAAGTCAATAATATCGAGATGATCCGCATACACATTCTTGACGCACGCAGTAACTCCCACTTCAGAGACATCAGTTGGAATCGGAGCACCGAATTGAAGAGTTGTGAAATCGACAGTCTTGTTGAACTGACGACGGGTGACTTGACCATCCACAAACATATTGAATACGCCATCTCCCAAACGGACAATTATGCTATGGAACCTAAAGTAAAGAGATTTGTTGAAATAGACTATAGGTCGAAACCCACATAGAATGATCCTCTCTCAATTCGAAATCCATGACATTCTCACTTCCAAGCATTACTTTCCCTTTAACTCCGACTACATAAATCTTAAAAAGCTCATTTTCTGTCGTCTCTCCATAAACCAGAATTCCTTCTTTTGAATCTGCATCGGAGAATCTGAAGTCCATCGCGATTCTATGGATTCCCTGATCTGGTTTCCATGGAGTATAGCGGAGATACGCAGATGCTTCTTCGTTTTCATCATTGTTTCGGAGCTGGATTGTAGAGACAGCTGAAAATCAGAAGGGTTTTTTCTACAAGATTCAATAACCACTGACGTTGTCTGCAGTTCGGTCCAGTCATCTCGGTTCCGTAACAATCGCATGTGGGAACTTCCAAAACCATACATCTTCCCTGGAATTTAAAAAGGATTATTCTCTACTATCACACCGCCATTGGCCAATATAAGACTCCCATATTTAGATACACAAATGTTTTAAACTAACCGTATTACAATCCTTGGTTGTACACTGATCTGCATCCGGACACGATTCAATATCCTGGTAAGCAATAGGAGTTCCATGAGCAACTGGTTCATTATTTCCAACAGAAACAGCAACAAGAGAAACACATCCAATCATTGATTGACTTCCTCCCCCAATCGTAACAACCACTTCAGTATTGGAAATATGAATTGGCTGGTTGATTTCACAGTTCAAATCATTTCCAGATGCTAATTTGAACCATAAGTTTTTCGCGGTGCTGTTTAAGCCTACTGCAAGATTGTGTTCATGGACATCTGAAAAAACACAACGTTCATTGACAGACGAGAACTAGTCACTTACTGATAGGTATGTTTTCCAGGGGCTTATTGAGAATATTTCTATGTTTGTCATTGAAAAGATCTATCTTAAGGTTGCCTTCGGATACCCCAACCGTCAACTGAAATAAAAAATCTTTGTGAAATTGATAAAGCGTTTGAAAAACACCAATGCTTCTAACGACCCATTTGGATGAATGAATCTGACACTGTAGAGTTGGCCAATGTGACTTGAAGCTTGGAACTTGGCAGCAAGGATTAACTGATCATCGATTTCTAAAAATCACCATTATCGTTTTTTTCAGGACTTCGGAAGTTTTTATTTTCACTGATGCTTCAAAACAGTCCCGCCCATATCCTAGTGAAACAGTGTCATGTAATACAGGTCTGCATGACCTTTGGATACTTTCTATAGAGTTATAACTTCGTTTTCATCTCAAGACGTTTTCAAAATATTGATGATGCATTGGTGAGAGAAAGAAAAGTTGTCCATTCATCTCGAACAAACATTCACACATTTTATATTTGCCCAAATACGACGACATTCGTTTAAATACTCTTCTCTTCTTCTTCCTCTTCTTTGCACCTTACCGACCCTTCTTATTATCAGTTTAGAAGTAAACAAAATAATTTTTGGTCATCCATACCTTTCAATTTCCAGCTTTCCGAAGTGAAATTCACATATGAGCTCGGATATTTCAGAAAGATTCGATCGTGAGTTGGAACTTCTGCAGTCTGCGCACTAACTGTCAAAAAGACAGATAGTGGCAATAGCAGCAGTTGCCACATTGTCAGAGGAGAACCTAAAAAGAAGAAAAAAAGTTCGATTGTTCGAAAGTTTTCTTTTTCAGAATGTGAGAAATGCATGTATCATGTTTACTGCAGGAAAAGAGGTTGAAATCGAAAAAAGAAATTAAAAAGTGTGGGTGAGGAGGAAACGATGGAAGAAGTAAAAAGGTTATGATAAGGAGAGAATGTTGGCGGGAGAACAACGAGAAGATATGGAAATTTCGAAATCTGAACATTCTTGGAAACTCTCTCGCAAATAAAAGTTAATGAATGTCAAATTACTGTAACATGATGAGGACATTTTGTGATAGATGAGAGAAACGATATGTTAATGCATTTTTTGAAGAGATAGATAGTTTTAATTTTTCTGTTGAACCATGACCAAGTGTATACTGTTGGTCTATAAGATACAGGGTAGTGCAAATTTTAAATAAGCATATCTTTATACATAATTAGTTTGGAAGCACGAAAGTTTGAAGAAATATAATTTTAGGGATGATTCAAGTCTACTGAAATTTTCAAAACGATTCCGTAAGTCTAGGTATTGTTATGATTGTCTTAAGATGAACGCCGTGGTGATTTTCATGAGATGAAGCAACTTTGACAAGCGATAACTCAGCGCAAAGTTGATCTAATAATTTGAAATTTGGCCAGTTTAGTGATGGATTATTTGAATTATTGTGCACTAAATGTAAGCTCAGTACAACGGTTTCACTCAAGTATGCTGCTAAAAATTTTAGTCCAGAGAATTATGCGCCACCCTGCAAGAACATCTACTACATTATTAAATTTAGAACGAAGAGATTGTTCTCCTCCAAATGGTATGTAATTCGAAACTACTTTTTATGAGCAGACTTTATAAATATGATAATCAATAAGAGTATCTCTATCTAAATTTCATCTAATTACCGAATAATTCGACAAGGGAAAAATAAGGTAGTTAATGAAAATTACAACTTATGGACGTTACTACTTTACAGAACAATTTTGAAACACAGGGAAGCATTCTTTCAGAAGAATAAAAATCGGTCGAAGATGAGTTCTAGAATAGGGACGGAAATGAAATAGTTCGAAGTGCGTGGAATGGTCAAAATGAGTCAGAATCGTGTGTGTGCCGAATAAAGAAAAAGAAGAGCTGAGGAAGAAAAGAAGAGAAAAGAGTCAGTGATAAAAACTTGTAGAAGAGTAAGAAAATATCATGATTCCGGAGAGAGGAATATGGAAAGAGGGCGACAAAGAGAGAGAGAGAAGGAGAAGCGTACAGACCTATCTCTATATATGCTTGTGTGCATTATCATCACCTAACCTGAACTGATAAGAAATTGATACTCTTTTTCACTGCACCCTCTCCATTTCCCATTATCTTTCTGTGTTACTCTTTAAATTCAAATGTATGAAGGTGTAGGTAGCAAACTGTTCACAACTCTTCCTTTTTTCTCTCTTCCTCTGTCTTTTTTCCTTATTTTGGTTTGTTTGTTTTCTTATTCTCATTCATCCAATTGGCTGACTGGCTGATTCATTCAAAAGTAAATCGAAAGGTGATATGGTTAAAAAGAGAAATGGGAAGCTTGGAGGTCAGGTTTTAGGTTAGGATAGGTTGGCAAAGAGGATGTTCTGGAAAGAAAATGTTGTTTGTTTATTGAAATACAGCAAAAATATGGAAAAAAGGACGTTATATAAATTCAGGGACCATAAATATGCTTCTGAAAGTTCTATTCTGTACTTTTGGGTCCAGGAGTTAGAGCCTTCGAATTGAGTTACATGGGTTTTAAACTTCTCTTGGATGAATAAAAGATCAAGTGCAGGTGCGACATAATGCGTTCTTCTACCATGGATACGTCTAGTAAATGCGCTGTTTTCCGTTCATGGATTTTTTTTTCAAGTGGATTCAAGTCACAATTGCCGATGTTCGGAGGGGAATCTGTAATGCAGAATACTCAAAAAATATATATTGAAAACATTATTGAATTATTTATTTGTTATAAAAAGAACTCAATAGAAACATTCTCTGGAGAGTCATGAATTGTTTTGATTTACTTTTATGTCCAGGTTCATAATCTCCAATGATTTTCTTTACATTCGAAAAACTTTTCGAAAAACCGTTCAAAATTTTTGAAAATCAGTTCGAACGAAATTTCGAGTTTTTTTGATAGGTGTCGAAAATCACCCACTCTGGTTTCATGCGAGAAATAGAGTGACCTAGCTTTCTCCACAAGGCTTTTCCAGGCTTTATTATGACATTTTAACATGGTGGTCTATCTTTTGCTAGTTCTGTTTTCTAGGCCATTTACGGTTTGAACGTTAATAAAACATTTACGGTTTGAACGTTAATGGTTTTCGAAATTAGTCGTTTCGAAAATCACACACTGGTGAAGAAAAAGTCTAGCTTTTTGCAGCATCTGTTAACATCTGCAGTTCCATAAAAATGTACAGAAAAGAAAAGAAATTCATTCTAATATTTATTCAGGTTTAATCCTCGCCCAAAGCAGGAAGATATTTAATGAATCTTGTCGCCTCATTTGATGCAGCAAACGCTCTTTTGACTTGCATTGCCAACGATGGTCTCATGAATTCCCGTCGTCGTGTCAATCGATCTTTCAATGGATGACTCTGAAAATTCAGACTTAGGTCTTTTCCAAAAAGATGATTCGAAGTACTCCATAGACAAAGTTTCTCACAAAATCGTGAAAGTGGTAGAAGTTTATAGTAGCCACACAACAGTTTTGAACATTTGAAAACTGCGCGTCTTCAGCCACGATCAACAGATTGACCACATACATGAAGTCTTCGCGATTCTAAACTTTTCCTTTTAAGTTCAAACTGCTGGAATCTCACCTTGACAAGTTCTTCATAACAATGTTTTTCGAGCGAATTCTTCAGTATTTTATGCTCAAATGCTTTCCACTGTGTAGCCAATGTCATGGTTTCGGCAGCAAGTTTGGGTGTCAATTCTTTTGGTTTTTTGTATCTTCCAGTAACTAAATATGTCAGACACTGAAAAATGGAAAGATTCTTTGATTTAGTTATGAACTATTGTTACAATATCAATGCTTTCTAATGAATCAGCCACTCCAACTGTGTATTCGATTGTCTGCTCTTTCAAATGTTGACGGAAGAATGAAGAAGCAAGACAGATGATTTCCTTGTTTGTCATCAGATACTGACTTCCATCGGAAGTCTGCAGTTTCAGATCATGACGGCTTCTGGAAACATAAACTAGTTTATTCTCGCATCTTATAACCACCCACCTGTTTGTGAGAGCATCGAAGTAGTATTCCCGTTTATCTGAAACATTCGGCGCTCCTTCTCCAACCAAATACTTGAAATCTACGAATTCATAATTTTTGAATTCCATTCTGGTTTCCAAGTGCATTGTGTGCTCTTTTTTCTGATTAGCAGCGATCAGAGTAGACAAAGATCTCTCAAAAGAAGTATTCGCTTCAGTGGAATACGATTTATGATCGATTCTTCCCCTTCTTGGATGGGAAAGTGTAGTTCCGTCGATGAAATATTTCAATGATTTGAAATTATTTCCTTCTGAATCCAGCACATTTAATTTGAAACTGATACTGTGAACTGGTGGATAAAGATCTCGAGCTCCTGTTCCATTCAAACTGATTACGTACGAGGAATCGCGAAAATTGGGAATACGACCACCGAATTGTTTATGCAGCTGCAGGTCCCTGGAAACCAAAAACTTGAATTGCTGGTTTTATCAAAAAAGGAGTGAACCAACCAATCTAGAATGGTACTCTCGAAAACAGTTGAAAATGATCCTTTGGCTCTCAAATCTCTGGGTCCCATTTTAAAATCAAGAACATGATTGAAAGTGACTATGTTATCTGCTTCTTGATATTCTGGAAAACCTCAACTTCGAATGGTTTTTGAACCCTTAAATCTCACTTTGCTCCATATGGATTGCCTTCATTTTGAAAACTTCTTCGGTTTAGTCTACTGTTAAGAAATAAATACACTTATGAGGTTTGTGGCGGTAACTCTTGATTTTTGCAATTTTTGGCTTCGTGGCACTCTCCTTTTGCTTTTACATAAATAAAACAGCCGTTTTGTACACATCGCCAAAAGCTTCAACCTGAAACAAAGCATGATGAACTACAAATCAATGCTTCCCGGCAAATAATCTAGAGGGTCAAAACAGACTACGGGGTACGTAATCCTCAGTTCACGATCATACCTGAAAAATTCGAATTCTGTCACTGGTACTTTTGGACATGTTGATTACAGCACTAAAGTCATTTTTCCCCTGTCACCCTGTACAAAACATTTATGAGTTCTGAAATTGATTTCAGCACTAATATGCTGTTTTTGAAGCACATTTTTGAAGGGGTCTCCGAAATCTAGAATTAGCGCTCCCCCTCCCTAAAAAAATGGCTTAAAATAACAAGTTAGTGTACCTCCTATTACAGGTTTTAGTGTACATTCATGAGACACTCAACCATTTTCCAACTCAGTGAATCGTAAGACTGTGAGAAATTAATTCATTACATTTACAAATTTCATTTACTCTGGAAAGTCATACCATCGATTCTAACTGAATGGAAAACCCACCATTTGGGGCAACAGGTACTTCGAAACTATGTGACATTTCTAATGACACTACGCGACATTTTATTATTCCTTTATACTTTTACGCATTCAAAAAATATCCACAAAAAAATTCCTAAATATTTTAGATTTTCATTGTCATCTTACTATTGTAAAAGCTGAAACCATGATTGGAACCGGTAGCTCACTTGAACAACTTTTTTGGCTACTCAAATTTTTAGGAGCTTCTGAAAATGCATCCGATACTATAACATTTTCGCACTCTTTTCGAATGAAAACCACCGAAGCCAAACATATGATGCCTCGACAGTTTGCCACAGTTTACAAGACTTCATTAATTAATTGGTTGGTTTTTTCTATTTTTTATGGCACAGTTCACTATTTCAGGCATATACAAATCTCGGAGTCCGGAGGAGGGGGACTTCCTGCAATATTCCGAAATATTGTTGACCCACAATCTAGGGATACAGTCCATCAAATCACTCTGCATCCCGCTGGACAAAGAGAAAACCATCCACCGGTTTTGTCAGTTGAATTCAGAATTCGAGTTATCGACTTGTCAGGAAAAGGTAATTTGTTGGGGTTCCACCCAACTGACTCAATCTGATACCCCCCTCTGCAGATATCATCACTCCAATTCGCTTCGTTCATCCACCTGGATTCCCAGCTCGGTCTGTGTTTAGCGCTGGATACTGTACTCCGGAACACGGACCAGTGAAAGATTGGTTGGGTACTGTAATTGGACACAAACATTTCGAAAACTATTTCTTCGAAATTCAAACTTTCGTTATTTTTGATGTGAACGTTTTTTCGAACATGAAGTATTTGAATCGATCTTTTGGGAAACCGATGCCACTGGATCTTAATTTCAGATATAACTTGTTGACGAACAAGTAAGTTTGAAAGAAAATCTTTACTAATCCAACGAAACATTTCAGAAATTCTCATGATTTCCATTTGACAACCAGCACCCGATTGAGTTTTCCATGCAACAAAGAAGCATTATTCGTAGCTTCACCTTACTTTCGAAAACAGTTAACAGATGATATGATCTCGTTTCCCTTGGCAGTAGAATTTCTGGAGACTATCGAAGTGGTCAGTTTGATTTTTATAAATCTTAAGATTTCGATTATTTCAATTTTAGGTTATTACCTGGTTGTTCACAGAAACGTATCATCCACCTTTCGAAATGACTCCAGAACTGGCTCGTGAAATCGTTACTTTGGCCGAAATGATTCTGCCCCGTGGACCCAATCAACGACAATTATTTGGGTCAATTGAAAGACACTGCTTCGAAGAACTGATCAAGGTTAGGGTCAGATAGAAGAAACTGACGAAATGATTTTCAGCATCACGAAGACATGATGTACGTAAAACATATGATGTTGGTTGCTCATAATCACAAGCTCGGAAGTCTTCTAGAAGCTTGTCATGCAACAATTATCACTTATCATCTCGCTGATTTTTATAGAGATATGCAGCAAAATGTAATAGACTTTGTTCTGAAAAAAAGTCTTTTAACTCTAATTTTTTCAGCCTTCTCCTGCATTCACCCAACAACTTGGTCTAAATCGCGCGAGTGCATTGGTAGTTATTTTTCTGCTAAACGATTGCTTAAATAATTGTGTTCCAGGGTCGTCTCAATGAGAACTACACGAGAAGTCTTTATGTGAAATGCTACACCATAAAAACTCCGACAACACAAACTTCTCAGTCGCTCTAATCATCTGAATAAAGTCTTTCTCTTTTTTCCTTTTTCGCGTTTCCTCTTCTTCTTTCCCCGCGACTCCGCCTACTGCACACAAAACATAGTGGAAGGCGGAACCCGGGAGGTGTCGGCTGCTGCCAGGATACACCTCTCCTCACTACTTCCAAGCAACAACTCTGGTTCCTCTGCATTTGACCGTGAAAATCTTTCGCCTTTTACTAAAGATTTCCGTGCAAAGGAGCAAATACTGAGTATTACTATCAATTTTTGGAGCCTCCTCGAAAGAGCGAGGCAAAGATAAAACCTAATCAATTGGCGAAAAACGGAAGAAATTAAATAAAAATATTGCCTGACTCTACGGTAGGAAATGTTGAAATTGTAGCTCAAGGTTATCTTTTTTTCAATATTCTCCCTAAAAGTTGTCAGATAAATGCATTGAAAGCTTGTTATTTAAATAAATAAAAATTTCAAAGAGGCAGTTGTAAATTATATATATATATATTTATTACAGTTTACTTTCTCCTCTAGGAGGTAAAATTAGTTCCAATCTTTGCCAATCCTCAATGTGTTTTGTTTTTCCTAATGCTCGTTGGAAGAATTTGATGGAATTAGCCCATGTTTTTTCCTGGGATTTTGCATGCAGAAGAACTTCTCCGCCGTAACCACAATAGAATCCTTGATACTTTGCATAAACTAATTCGTGATGTGGAAAATAAGGGGGTTCCATGATATGTCCTCCATTCACCATCTCAACCTGAAAGACGAATTTTTTTTGATTCTGGATGAACTCTAGAACTATTAGGTTGGCAGGAAAGTAACTATCCATTTTTTATTAGTAAATAACACAAACACAAGAATAGTCCAGAATTAGCAATATGCACCGTCGTGATCCACAACATGTTGGCAATGTTCAGGTAACTTATGGGCACCATCCTTCCAAAAGCCAGCTAATGGCAAGTCAAAGTATCCCTCCAGTCCATTTTTTCAGACATCAATTGTGTTAAAGTCCTTAAGCTCGAGATGACGTCGTATACTTTTGAATAACCAATGATCTGATAGAGCTGAATCAAGTCTTTAACGGGGGTAAAGGAGAACCGTCCAGCCAAAGCGTCTCAGGTACGGCGTGACTTTCCGTGAACATGAGGGTTTTTTCATTTTTTACCTGCAGTCAAGTCAGACCTAAGCAGCTTCAGTGGGACCGTTCTCCCTCATCTACTTATAGCCCGACTGAGCTCTATCAGATTATTGAATATTCGGAGAGATACAACCTCATCTAGAGAATACGAAAACTTGCACCATTTATGTGAAAAACAGGAAAAAATGAATACTTTGATTCGTGGCTAGCTGGCTTTTGAAGGTATTGTATCCACAAGTTATCTGAACATTGCCAACGTGTCGTGTACCACGACGGTGTATACTGCTAATCTTGGATTAATCATGCTTTTGTATTATTCACAAATAAAACAAGGGACAGTTACTTTCCTGCCAACCTAATATAAAATGGAAAAGTGATCTTTTAATAATGCGATTATTTTTGTCTACTCCTAACTTCTTTGATTCTCAACTTTTTTGTTCCAATTTCGTCATATTATTATCAACTTGATTTCCTTATCACCAGTGTGTCTTTTCGAAAAAAAATTTCTCGAGAAATGCCTTTTTCGAGAAATTTTCGAGGAATTTTCGAAAAAAATTTTCGAAAAAAAATTTTCGAAAAAAATTCGTCGGGGAATTCCTCGAAAATTTTTTTTCGAGAAATTCCTCGAAAAAAATTCCTCGAGAAAAATTTCTCGAGAAACGACCTTTTCGTCATAACTGGCTTCAGAAGAGGAATTTCTCGAAAAATTCCTCGAAGAATTCCTCGAGAAATTTCGAAGAATTCCTCATCCATCATAACTCGGTTCATTTTCACGCTAGAGAGTTCATGAAATCCACTTCAGCACATAAAGTAGGCGGGTTTTAAAATGATTATTTTGACAAAAGTATATCAAAAATCAATAGAAAAATTTTGAGGTTTTCGGTCTCTGGATCGGCGCCCATTCGGCGGGTCGGGCCGGGCCGGGAAAATTTTTCGGTTCTTTATTAGTCCGAAATCAATGCACGTTGCGGCCGAGAAAACAACGGTGGGCGGAGCTTAGCTCCCACAGAGAGAACCTTACTGTATTTTTAAAATTATTGCACGCGCCTTTAATACAGGACCTCAACATTTATCGAATTTTCTCAAATTTCTTTAATTTTTCGCTTGTTTCTGTCTAATTTTGTGTAATTCTTATAAATCTTTAATTTATTTTTCTTATAAAATAGAAAAAAACAGCCAAATAGGGCCCAAAATAAAAAACGTCCGAGGTACGGTATTTAAAGGCGCATGCATCAATTTGTTTTTTCTCTGTGCGACCGACGATGCGATTTTGTCGGACGAGAGTAATATGACAAGGGGGGGGGGCATGAGAATAGGGGGGCCCAAGTCAAAAAGGGGGTGCATAGGTAAAAATGTGGACTAAGTTAAGCTTTACCAATTTTTTCTAGTTTTTCGAATGTTTCTATAAAAATTTCGTACTTTGCGCTTGTTTCCACAAAAATTCGTCACTTCAAAACATTTCAGTTTAGGCCGGTTTTTTGTATGAACAACACTATTTTTTTCCATTGTAACTGTGTAATTTGAAGTTATTCAGATAGTTTCAGATTTTTCCATGCTTAATCATAAAACAAATATACAACCAATATGCAAGAAATGACATAAACTGCAAATTTTAAAAAAATTATGAAAAGTGTTCAAAGCTCCAAATTTTAAAGGAAACGGTCACAAAACTAGAAAAAATTGGTAAATCTTAACTTAGTCCACATTTTTACCTATGGGCCCCCTTTTTCTCACCCCCCCCCCTTGTCATAAAGAGCCAATTTTTCTCCAGCCCGGGCCCGGGCCGCAGCCAGGGTCTACCCGGGCTGGGCCGGGATTTAGCAAGTATGGTTTTTCTGCTCCAAAAAATAACTTTTTCTGTGTTAGTTTTCTTGCTCGGCAACCGATACCATTGGATTCCTCTTATTATTTTACGTATAATACGCCTAGCTGCCGAGCTAGCTTTTCAAAATTAAGCCGTGTAAGAACCTCCAAAAAATCTGCCGAGGTGGCTTCCACCCCAGGACACCAAGTAACCCATATGTGTCGCCTACTTTATGAGCTGAAGTGGATTTCATTGTGTTAAGCTTGAATAGAGCGTTCGAATGTTGGTGAGATAAACTCTCTAGCGTGAAAATGAACCGAGTTATGATGGATGAGGAATTCTTCGAAATTCCTCGAAAATTTCTCGAAGTCGTGTCGAAAGGACACACTGCTTATCACCAACTGTCAATTGACATATTTCAAGCAATTTGGGTTACTGTATTTTTGTACTCTTACCTCCACATCGTGCCCAGTTTCCTTAAGCCGTCTTTGTCGATAGAGAGTCGCGTGAACGGATGGTTGACATAAATCATCAACTGATCCCTGAAACATATGATTAGCACAGTGATCCTAGAAAAATCACTTACAAGAACTCTTATTTTCACATCTGTCGGAATTCTTGACCACGGAATTTCGGTTTCTGGTGTCAATTTTTCGGTCATAATTTGAAAGTTTCTATGGGAACACATGACTCCATTTATGAATTGACAGTGTTCCAAAGTGACTTGTCCATGAGAAAGATGAGGAATTGGTTCTCCGTTTTCTTGCATGTACAGATAATCGGAGACTACTTGTGGACCGTTGATCGAGACGACTGCTTTTATCTGAAAAAAGAGAAAAAATTTAGTTCTGAAATTCAGTTCAAGAGTGATAAGATGTTTCTTGAACTCTCTCTCTACATCAATTTCTAACCTTATCACCATGTCTTGTTGCCAGTAGATCAACAATTGTAGCACCAAAAGAGACTCCTTGTATTCCAATTACATTCAATGTGTACGGAAGATTGGCTAGGTACTCGATCGGCTTCTGAAACATCAGTTCTGAAAATTTTGATTTTTGACGAATAACTCACAGAAAAGTATTCCATATTGACTTCTTCCATTTTGTTCGGCAAGTATTTGTATTGGAAAAAAGCAACACAAAGGACAACAAAGCCTTCAGATGCCAACATTGCTCCTTTATGTTCATGAATCCCTCCACCGGTTCCTGATAAATCTAGAACCGCAGGAAATGGTCCGTCTCCTACAAAATCATGTTTTAAAAACCAGCTGGACAAATTATTGAGCACCTGGTGGTTTGAAAAGTGTTGCGCAGAATCCATCATCTTCCATTTCGATTCTTTCCAGTTTCGGATGCATCCAATGCTTTTTAATGTATGTCTCATCAATCAATGTGCCTACCGAATTGAACAATCTGTGAAATTTGAACTTTAATAAAAATTGAGAAAAAAGAGTTACTGTAAATGATAATAAAATGGAATTGGAGGGGTACATCGAAGGTATCCCCCATATGCAAAATCTTCACATGGCTTCATTCCAAGAAACAATCCCATCGGATCAGCATCTGAAAACGTTTGTTTCACTTTTGTGACAGATTTTTGGTCACTGACCATGATAGGATCCTCTCAATGGACTCGCACATTTCAAATCAATTCTTCCAGCAGGATCCGATTTGAAAGTAGCTTCTGATCTATGAGTACCATAGTCATGCTTCAGCCTAAAGCACGGAATCGTAATACTTATTTATTCTGAGGATGCTTACGTCATTCTGAATGTATAAATTTGATTTGGGGTCAATCCTAGAGCTTGAATCTCGACTAGCTCATTTTGCATTGAATCCGGTTTATCCACGTGGATACTCATGTCTGAAACTATCTGGTCTGAAATAGATGGAAAGGAAAAAAAAGGGAGAAACAGAAACTATTAATGAGTGAGAAATGAGTACAATTTATTCAATTTTATCAGTTATCAATCACAAGATTTTTCGACGAGCGGGCGGAAAAAAGGGGGTTTATTCTTATCAAAACCCGATTTATTCTCTTTTTTTTCCTTCAAAGTACCAAAAATGAACTTTTTGTTCAAAAAAGAAAGAGTTTTCAGATTTATGAAACCAAAATCTATGAAAGAGAAATAGTAGCCGTTTCCAAAGGTCCCACAGCGAGAACTACCGTAACCTAAAATGATTTCAATTTTCCGGATTTCTTGTCTCCATTTTCGTTTTCCCTCAATTTTTTGTTGCAATAATTTTTTATATTCCGACTTATTTTGGAGAAAAAAGTTGACCTTTTGCGACGGTCACCAGAATAATATTCGGAGAATGAGAACAGGAAAGTTGATGGAAATAAAGACTTAATAAAATAGGTTCTTGTCCAAGTTATAATACTTTCCAGAATTTTCAAAATGGAAAATTTTGCATTCTATCAGAAATTTTTAATTCGCAAGTTGATCTTTCTAATGGTTTCTCTAATGCTACTCTTTGTCGAATTGCTCCTTAATTTTCCTCCGTGCAAACTCTGCTTTGTCGTTATCTATTTTATCAAAATTTATTCAAATACCTACTTGAACTGATCAAAATTAACAAATGTCTGAAGCTTGTATTATTAAGAAAAAAATTGCTATCCCTTCCTCCGAATTTCTGAGGATCGTTTTGAAACCAAGGAGTTCATCTTTCAAGTATAAAGGCCAACCTTTTTTTTTACATGAATCATTTGTTTTATTCACATTAAAAACATATATAGAAAACAAACATCCATGAACCAGGAAGCTGAGAATGTTTATAAATAGGGAGAAAAATTTCATTCGAAAGCAAAACATCATGAAGTTCTTCGTGTATTTTTCCTTAATTTTCATCGTGTTCCTTTCCGGAAATGTGGATGCTGATGCCTCCATTTCCTTTGGAAGTGCCACAATCCAAAGTCCAGCTGTCAGTCTGAAAGCCGTCAATGATAATGGTCGTCTTGTTCAAACTGTAATTAAAAATTCATAACTTCAAAATATGAATTATACTTTAGGTAACATGGACATTCCAAGCATCCCAGTGTGAAGTTTTGACACGAACAGATGAATCGATCACATCGAGAGCAGTATTGGTCAGTCTTACCAGTACTTGCATCAACCGCAATGTGTAAGCCCTTTAAACCCAATGGA
The DNA here is from genome assembly GCF_000004555.2 of Caenorhabditis briggsae. Taxonomy (NCBI): domain Eukaryota; kingdom Metazoa; phylum Nematoda; class Chromadorea; order Rhabditida; family Rhabditidae; genus Caenorhabditis; species Caenorhabditis briggsae. The sequence continues at coordinate 3,842,230 of NC_013489.2, forward strand.
AATTCCCATCTATTTTTTCAGGTGTGGTATTCGTGGACCTACTAGCACCCCGATCGTTTGCGAGGAATTTATGAGAAGACTCACTTAAGTTGTTTCGTCGAAAATAAACTATTTACTGCTATTTTCTAGATTATTTTGCCTCGCTCTTTCGAGGAGGCTCCAAAAATTGATAGTAATACTCAGTATTTGCTCCTTTGCACGGAAATCTTTAGTAAAAGGCGAAAGATTTTCACGGTCAAATGCAGAGGAACCAGAGTTAACAATAAAACGTAGTGAGGAGAGGTGTATCCTGACAGCAGCCGACACCTCCCGGGTTCCGCCTTCCACTATGTTTTGTGTGCAGTAGGCGGAGTCGCGGGGGAAGAGGAAGAGGAAGAGGAAGAGGAAACACGAAAAACGAAAAAAAGAAAAAGAAAAAACTTGGTCAGAGCGTCTGAGAAGTTTCGGGGGAAGCAAAGAGGAACATCGGGAGGATAAATAAATACATTAAAAATGGATTACCGTGGGAACATTCTATAATTAAACAATGAGTTGGAGAAAATTGTAAAAAGAAGAGGTTTAAAATCGTTGGAAGATACATTTCCACTGTGATCGGTTCATAGAAGAACGATGGTCTCAATTGGAGCGTTCATCAAATTGCTACTCTTGGTTTCTTTTGTTTTATGTACGAAAGAAGAATTTTCGAAGCTATCCGATGCGGAGATCACTGAGACATTATCCAAATGTGGGAAATTCAAAGAGTATGTTAATATTCCTTCATAAAGACACTTTTTTCTTCAGTTTGAAAGAGGGGATTTCAAAAACCAAAGACGATGTTCTCCTTGCTTACATCTCTCCTCGTCATTTCCTGACTGATATTCGTATCCTGACCAATTATCATTCAATGGAATGTGGAACGTAAGTAATATGTAATCAAGGAGTCAAAGTTGAACTTCTGAGTTTCAGTCGTGGGAACAGTGTCTCAAATTTCCTCAATACAACAGGCAACTTTTCTGCAAAATTGATTGGAGAGTGTAAGAACGAACCAACTGGAATGATTCTAGGAGATTCTCATCCAGAGAATAAACATCCTCAGGATAAATGGTTTTGTGTTCGAAGTGGGTTTTTTTCCGATTACTTTTTTCGAATTTCCTGAGAATTCAGATAACAAGATGGAGATTAACGAAGACGTCCAAGTGGTGATGGGTGCGAATGTTGATGTTTCTGCAAAGGTTTACTCGTTTTCTGTTTAATTTTGTCAACATAATTTCTTTATAGGTTGTCCAGTGTCCATCTCAGAAACCCTCAATCTTCTGTTTGAAAGCATTCAAAGGAACTCATGGATTTGTGATTTCCGGAAAGAACGCATTTTCAATTGTTGGAATAATCATTGGACCAACTAAAGGTGTCATATCGGAATTTTTTAAAGCCTGAATAACTAATTCATTCAGATAACGACACAATTTTTGAGGCGTTTTTTCTGCACTACCGTTCAAAAGCTCTTTGTGATTTTTCGGGAATATGTGAAACGTAAGAAAAATTTTTATGCTTGGATTTGTGCTGTATTATTTTTTAGATCTTCGCAAACTACTTCTACACCTCAGCAAACATCAACAACCTCTATAAATAGTACATCTGTTGTGCCAACTACTTTTCAGCCAACTACTATACAAAATTCAAATGTTACGTTATCTACCACAGTTTCTATATCTGCGACGGCAACAACGGGAAATTCTTTAACTAAGGAACCAGCGACTACAGCTTCTCTCTCCACGCCATCACCTCAATCTACTGAATCCATCACAGTGAATCATCAAACTACTATCAAGGTCCCATCGACTCCAGATCAACGACCTACAACCATTCCGCCAGCGATACCTTCTAAAGTGACAGTCCCCTCCCACCCACAAGCTGAAGCCCTGAAATCATTGGAAGTGGATTGCGAAGAAGAGAATTTGTGTTTCGAAGAAGATATTTTTGCATTTGTTGCTGGAGCAAATTCAATCCTGAATTCCTTAGCCATTTTCTTCATTGTATTTTTATTCCAATAGCCAAAATTGAATTAAATAAAGATTTTGCCAGCTTTCATATGACTGATTTTTTTTGAAAAAAAGAATATCAATCTATTTCTGTATCTTCTGGTTTTTTTTCTTTTTTCAGAATCTATGTGGCCATTCGATTTCAGTGACTGAGAATGGTAGAATTATTCATGACTTGACCCCCTTTGTCCCTTTTTCCTGTGCAGTACTTTATTCATATTTTAGACGACATGGACATTTATGCCATTACAGTCCTAATCCAAAAAGATATGTGATATTCTTATCACCTAAAAAATGTTTTATCCGAAGTATAGAAATCTTGAAGAATGCTCTAACCTATCTTGTACTTTTTTCAGCTGTTAAAATTGTGGGCCAGTTTGTCTTCTGATCTCTTGCGACTAAAACTTGGTAGGAATAAGTTTCAGTTTTTTATCTTTTTCGCAAATAAATGACCATTGAAGTGTATTGTGGTTCCAAAGAGACTGGTTAATTCATAGAAATATGTAGGAGGTCGAAAAAAATTGATGGTAATGAAGGCTAGAGGTTTTCAAATTTTTCTGTGTTTTTTGTATTGTACTTTCTGAATCCAAACTTTCCACAAATATTATGTATCTAAACATCACTCCCTTAAATAAGACTTTTTGATTGTGCTGGACAGCAAGACACCATCATAATACTGTCGTGTCCACAATAATTCCATCTCACGTGATGTGCTCTTGATTCTCTCTGTATCAATTATTGGAGTGGTCATTTACTGGGTCAACACTGATAAGAACTCATCAAAGTATATTTGGTGAGGTGATCGAAGGTTTAGTTGGAAGGAAAATCTTAATCTCAATACGAAAAAAATACTGTAGTTTTTCGTTTGGACTGAAATCTGCATATCTGAATAATCACTTTAGCTTTATTTACTCTTCATGATAACTCTTCGGATACTACCAGTCGCCTAATCATAAGCTCACTTGTGTTCTGTATCGTCCGATTGAGCATTTCCATAAAAGGGAAAATTAATCGTTTGATGTCTGATTTCAATATACTTTTTCATTTAAGATAAGAGGTGATGGTCATTTTGTCAGCCTTATAGCTTTTTGTCCGAGAAAAATAGTAGGAGGAAATTTATATTTTGGACGAGGAAAATTAATCCTGTCAATTAAAAATTAAACTATATCAAACTTCGACTCAAATATATCTTTGATGGCTTTTTTCTTTCACAGTTGTACAAAATTACAAAAATAGAGTTCTCCATTCAATTTATAACCCCTGAAACTTTAAGACCAAACGAACACGAACTTAGTACTTATTCAGAAACGGAAGATGACAATTTGGTTCATTTCAGTACTCCTTTTTGGAGACTTCCGGATTCATTTTTCTGATTTCCATAACTTCGAAAGAGGTATCTTGAGATGCAGAGGAACTCAATTTTCCCCCTAACACAATCTGTTTTGAAATTGAAAAAAAAAGTGTTTTCTGTTCAATTCCTCGTTGTCCTTCACCCCCTATCAACACTTGGTTCTTTCCTCCGAATGTCACCAACGCGTCCTTTATCTTTTTTCTTTTCAACTGCCTATCTCTTACAAGTCACCTGATAACAACCTTATGCCCATCATGTTATTCTCCTCCCACTTTTCTCTTCAGGCCATCCTCCATCATTCGATTCTCTTGTCACTTGGATCGGAATGAGAACCGTTGTGCTCCTTCTCGCACTATGTGCAATCTCAATTCTCGCCTCTTCAGTATTTGGAAAAGTGAAGAAGTATTCCAATCGTAACCGATACAATCTCAAGGGATGCTACAAACAAACTGGAAATGTCTACGAGCATAAGTAAGTGATCTTTAAATTACTCTTTGGTAGTTATCGGCTATTTTCAGACGTTACGATAGAATCTATGAGACAGAGGACTTCGATTCGGAGGATCTTCCAAAGGTCTGGGATTGGAGAGACGCTAATGGAATCAACTACGCTTCTGCTGACAGAAACCAACACATTCCACAATGTATGTTGAGATATTCTTTTTTGCCTCGCTCTTTCGAGGAGGCTCCAAAAATTGATAGTAATACTCAGTATTTGCTCCTTTGCACGGAAATCTTTAGTAAAAGGCGAAAGATTTTCACGGTCAAATGCAGAGGAACCAGAGTTGTTGCTAGAAAGTAGTGGGGAGACTTGTATTCCCGGAGCAACCGACATCTCGCGGGTTCCGCCGGCTGCTATGTTTTGTGTGCGAGTGCGCGCATGTTGCAGAAAGAATTGAATGCGTAGAATAAAAAAAGAAATATGACAAAAAAAATATTTTAATATTAATTTTTTTTCAGATTGCGGATCATGCTGGGCGTTTGGTAAGTGACCGAATTCCCTATCTTTCTCCTGTCATTCAAACAAAATTTGATTTCAGGAGCCACGAGTGCATTGGCTGATCGTATCAACATCAAGAGAAAGAATGCATGGCCACAAGCCTATCTTTCTGTTCAAGAAGTGATTGACTGTTCTGGAGCAGGCACATGTGTTATGGGAGGAGAGCCAGGAGGAGTGTACAAATATGCTCATGAACATGGAATTCCACACGAAACTTGCAACAACTACCAAGCCAGAGACGGAAGTAAGATATAGAAAAGGGACCAAACTACTAGAAACCAAAAAAAAATTTGCAGAGTGCGATCCATATAATCGTTGCGGATCTTGCTGGCCAGGAGAGTGCTTCTCTATCAAAAACTACACTCTCTACAAAGTTTCTGAATACGGAACAGTTCGTGGATACGAGAAAATGAAGGCTGAAATCTACCATAAGGGACCAATCGCCTGTGGAATTGCCGCTACAAAAGCATTCGAAACATATGCTGGAGGAATCTATAAGGAGGTCACTGATGAAGATATCGATCATATCATATCGGTTCACGGATGGGGAGTTGATCATGAGACTGGAGTTGAATATTGGATTGGAAGAAACTCTTGGGGAGAGCCATGGGGAGAGCGTGGATGGTTCAAGATCGTCACTTCTCAGTATAAGAATTCTGGAAGCAAGTACAATTTGAAGATTGAGGAAGACTGTGTTTGGGCTGATCCTATCGTTTAATTTGATTGTTTATAATGTCGCTTTACTTTTGATGTTGTTCGTGAGTAGTTTTTTCGTACCCTTGAATGACTTCATTATATGTGAATATTTGTCTTTTTTTAAATAACTGTTTTAAAAGTTTAATGAAATAAAGGTTCGTAAAATTCGTAAAATTAGTTAAATGTTCGTTTTGTTAAACAAAATAAAAATGAAATCAGGAAATGACGAAATTCTGAAGTTATCAAATTTTCAATGTTGAAAATTCTGTGATTCTGAAATTCTAAGTTTCTGAAATTCTGAAATTGCAAAGAATTGTTTCTAAATTGTAAAGTTTAAAAATTTTGAGATTCAGAAATTCTGTTTTTACGGAATTCTGAGTTTCTGAAATCGAAAAATTTCGAAAATCTAAAAATCTGAAGTTCTGAAATTCTGGAGGTTCTGAATTTCTAAAATATCGAAATTTCGAAAGTGTACAAATCTGAAAATATATTGTTCTTAGGATTCAAAAATCTGAAATTGTGAACCTCTGAAATTCTGAAATTCTGAAAACCTGGAAATATACAAATATGAAATTCTGAACTACTGAAATCCAGATGTTCTGACATTCTGTAAACATGAAATTTGCAAAATCCTGAAATTCTAATATTACGAAATTCTGAGTTTCTGAGATTGTGAAATTGTAAAACCTGAAATTCTGAAGTTTTGAGGGTCTAAAAACCTGAAGTTGTAAAAACCTGAAATTCTAGAAAACTGAAATTGATACGGTTTTGGCAATCCGTTTTTCGTGCATTGTGGATATTTGACTTGACTTTGGTGTGAAAAAGTCATGAATCTCTGGCTAGCAAACATTCAAATAAATGAGGGGC
>NC_013489.2:3848259-3902000 GCF_000004555.2 Caenorhabditis briggsae
CCTTTTTTGCAAAAGTCACGCACAGTTTTTCGCTAATTTTATTGCCACTATTTTTTTGATGTCTTTTCACCCAATTTCTTCCGAATTGAAAGAAATTTGTCGATTTTCTACTGTGCGTGAAAACTGTGCGTGGGTTTTGCAAAAAAGGGCGGGTACGCTCCGCCCCTCATTTATTTGAGTTTGTGTGTGCAACATTTTTGGATCGACAATAAACTTCTTGAAATATGGGAATTTTTTCTGGTTTCAATTTTGACAGTCACGTTAAAATTATTTCTGACTTTTTGACTATTTTTGACAGTCACGTAAAAATGATTTTGACTCAAGTCGACTTTTCCAACTTCCAGTTTGTTTGACTTTTTGACGTAGCCAGATTTTCCATTTTTTGACAAAAGTCATGGACTGTCAAAAATGGTAGTGACCACGCACCCTAGTATGCATTGCTCTATTCGCCTGCCCGATATTTGAAAAGCTTGGGAATAAAATAAAGATTGATTTGACTATCTCATTATTAGAAGATAGTGATGCCTCCATAATGTTGTATCTGTTAAATACCAAGTTCCGTAATCCAACCGGTTCCTAATTTTTATGATTTCCTTTTAAAACGCTTATCTATTATTCTCCTTTTTTATTAAACTCTATGGTTTAATATTAGTAAATTAGAAAAAAATTCGTTTCCTTTTTAAAAATTCTCACAGAACTAAATTTTCGAACTCTCGGTTATACTCCAGATGAAATGCAAATTTCCGCTTCTCCCATCCCCCACTTTTCTTTTTCTTTTTTTTTTTGAAAAAAAGGAAAAGAGCTCGAAAGATCTCTACCAATTTTTCACCAAAAAAGTCGAACGCAAATGCTCATATTTTGTATAGAAAGGATTTATAAAACTGCCAAATCAAACCTTCAAAATCTCGTTTTTCATTTAAAAAGAAGAAGTCTTCCGGCAGTTTCCCTTGGAAATTGAATTTTCGTCTTTTTTCCATATTTTTTTTGCATTTCAACTTGATGGGTCGTTTGGTTTTTTGACAGTAATGGAAAACAAAAAAGAAGAAGTGAAAAAACGAAAAGATTCTCAGAGAGTGAGATGGGCTCTTGAAACCCATTAGAAATGCTTCGAATGGGACCACTTGAAGGTTTCAAACCTGTCACATGGCACCTCAATGCACACAAATCATGACAGTCCCCATTTTTGTGACCTGCAGTTTACTTTCAAGGCCTATTATTTACCGTACTACGATAGTTTCAGGATAACACTTCCCGCCAAGGATCATGCCCATTACTGCTGCCTCTTCTCTCTTACACAAGAAGCGTTCCTGTCAACCGCCTCATTAGTAGAGATGACTAGGCCCGGGAATGAACAGTCCTCCCGCGGTGTTCTCTTTTATATATTTAACTTTTCCCAATTATAGTTTAGATTTTTCATCACACCTAGTTATCCATCTATTTTAGAACCCCTTTAACCATGGAACCATTCTCTATTTCATCTCTTATCATCTTCTTAACTTTCTTATTTTAGTTTTTGCCTTTTTAGTTGATTCTTTTGTTTAGATTGAATTTCCCCATTCAACTTTCTTCTTTCTAATTTAGATTCACAATAAACCTTTATAAATTAGAACCATCATTCTTTATCTGTGATTGGGTCTAGGTAAAGTGGAAGGGGCAAGCTTTTCCAATAACATCAGGAATACCAGGCTTATCAAAGTACCTCTTCGCCTACCAATCATTTTTGCACCCGCAAAGCCATAAATCTACAGAATTTCATAATAGTATTCACCCAGTGCAATACGATTCCCAAATGCATTCAATCATTCCAAAATTCGCGCATTCTTCTGACTCACCTGTCATGGCACCTCCATAACTCCCTCTCTCTCTCTCTCTCTCTCTCTCTCTCTCTCCACATTCCATTTTTTCCATCCTGATGTCCGGGGCGGAGCCATCTCTCTTCGAAGGACCGTGGCGTCCTGCGCCTTTCTCTCTCGCATTTTGCTCGTTTTCCGCTCGTGTGCATCTGCGTGGTCCCTCCTTTCTCTTCTTCTTTCCTCCTGGATTCTTCCCCTCCCCCTACTACCCACCATCCCCGTGTCCCTTCTTCTTCTTTTCCATTTTTTCTTCTTTTCTTCTTCTTCTTCACACTCAAAAGCTCCTCGGGACCCTCCGTCACTTCTGTTCTTCTCACCCCCAATTGATATCAATTCGTGTTGTGTGTGCTCTTTCTTTGAGAATCCTTTCTTTTCTCTTTACTTTTTTTTCTCAATTCGACGATCTCCTTTTTTTTCAAACTTTATTCGAAATAATGCAAGAGAAACCCCTCTTTTCTTGCACTCAATTTAGTTTTTTGTTCCTTTGACTCCCAATCTTTTTACCCTTTTTTGAATTCTTTCCCTTTTTCACTTTTTTCTTTTCTTCCAAATCCGATTATCGTGCTCTTGGGAAAACTGCACCGCGTAATTCCAGAGTTCATCATCTTCTTCTTCTTCATACTGCCCAAATCTCTCTTCAACATCATTCAAAATCTACCAAAATATTCCCTTATCCGACAACTCGTGGTCGTGGTGACCGAGTTGAACCATCCGAATACCATCATCACAAGACTACCATGACCAAAAACGGAACAATGTCTTCACAGCACGAAGAGATGGGTACAACTAGTCCACCAAGTGGCTCCGGTACTTCGACGTCGGCTGCATCGCCTCCAGAATATGCCACAGCTGCGACGTTACGTTCCACACCAGCTCAGATGTCAGCGGCGATAACGGTTGATTTGGTGGTTGCAGCTCAGGTTGGGTTTCTATTTTATATCTGAGAAATGGGAAGTCTGTGTTCGAAAGATTCTGAAGTTCCTACTTCATTATCTTTGAAGATTGCCTGACTTCATAAAGGTAAAACTATTGAGCATCGTAAAATATTTCATTTTAATCTAGTTCGCAATTTTGATTCCTGTGAGAAACTATGATGGTTTTCGACTCCAGATTCGAACGACCATTCTGAGAGGACTATCTAGAACCCGGTTTATTCATGATAATGCTCTGACGTAAAAAGCAGTTCTGAATCGTTGTCTGGATAATCGAAAAGTACTTATTCCGCAGTTTGTCCGATTAGTCCAATAGAGCGTACATGTTCATCGACCACCTTGTACACTTCCATTCTCCTCTCAATCATTCCTTGTTTCCCAAGAAGTATTACGTTCGAAGCTACATGTACCAGAACTTAATCGAACTCTCGTTCTCTCCCGTTTCCTTCTATCCAAATTCCAAAGTGAAATTTGTCGTCTCATCCCACTCAAACTGCCTTTTTTGACTGCCGAAGCAGTTGCTTCTGCATTGTGCACACACAAAAAACCAACGGCGACGAGTCCGTTGAGTCTAATTCGGTTGGCAAGTCGAGTATGGAAAAGTGAGAGAATTCAGACGGTCGACTCAATCAAGAATTCAGTTGGCGCCTCTTTTGTCGCGCCAAGGCGACAAATGGGGGAAGACGAAGAGGAGATGGGAGGGAATGTGAAAAGTTCAACATCAAATCCATCGAATTTGCAATAATAAGAAAAATATCTCATTCCAAAATCCTGAGAGCTTCCTGTCTTTGATTGAACCAATCGGAAAACGAACGACAATGTTTTGATGGGACCTTCCAATTGTATTCGCTTGACTCATGCCGTCTGGTTCGTGTTGTATGCATTCAATAAGTCCTCTCTTCAATTTTAAGGGACCCACTAAAATTCGTTCTTTTTCTTTCTCTCGTTCAATTCTATTTCTTCTTCTTCTCTATGTTTTTCATGCTCTCAATTTCCAAGAGCACTAAGAAGGTTTTTTTGGAACCAATGGATATGGAAAAATGAAGAAATTTATGAGGCTTTTCTGAAAATAAAGGGCACTAATAGTAGTTGTATTAGGAGCTGAGAAAAAAAACCACAAATCATAGAAAAAGGTCAGAAGGGGGGAAGATGAAGTACCTGATAAATGTGTGAGGTCTCACGATTTCACAAACTGCAAACACAGCAAACACACATAAAATATTAAATTTCTGTGGTTTTTTTTTCAGAGAGAAGCAAACTTTCTGCGAATGATTGATCGGAAAGCTCCATTGCTCTACGAGCCAGATGTTGTGAATCATGCACTTCGAAGATATGAGGCATTCTGGCTACCAATGCAGGTATGGTCAACAGTATTATTGAACCAACAGGAAGATAAAAGGATAAGAATCGAAAAAGTTTGAGAGAATGTATTAACTTTTTTTGAGAAATTTAATAAAAGCGGTTTAGTAGTGTCGATAACTTTTATATCTTGTTTATCAGCTTACATACTGTACCCCAAAAAAAGTTAAACTTTCAGATTTTTTGTCAGCGAGATTGAGTTGGTTTAACTAGTTTCAATTTCAAAATTCCTCGAGTCCCCAAAATTTCGGAATAGTCGAATTTCCAAAAATGTTGAATTTGGAATCCTAATTATTCGAATACCCAAATTTCGGAAGTTTCAAATGTTTGGATATTTGAATTTCAGGATTACTGAATTTTCAAAATTTTTGCTGTCCGAAAGTTCCGAATTTCTAAATTTTCGATTTACAAAAATTTTACATTTCTTACTATTAGTTTACCATTTTCTAAATTTTTAATGTTTCGAAATTTCGAACTTAAAGATGTTTCGAATTTCCGAATTCCCCCAGATTCCAAATCTTCTAAATACCCCGATTCGGAAATTTTATAATTTCCATCAATGTTCCAAATATTATCTAAATCCAAATTAAGTTCCAAAAATATTTTCCAGGCCGCCCATCCAGATCTGAACGTGATACCGCCACTAGATGTTCACTGGGTTTGGCATACTCACATGCTGAGCCCGATTCATTACCAAGAGGTTCGTTTTAAAATGAGATTTCCGGAACCGTTTAAAAATGTGCTCCACCTTCTTGATCCCTATCAGAGGCATGTCAAAAATGCGTCAAGTATCACATATCAAAGAGTGTCATAAGAGAGCAGACAAAAGTCAAGAGACTCAGATTTGTATGACATTGAAAAATGAGACTTGTCGGTGAAGAGGGTGTTTGTGTATGTACGCGTGTGTGTGGGGGTTCTTTCAGGTTCAGATGATTTTTAAGAGAATGTCGATAACTTGAATGGGGCACTAGAGTTTGGGCTTATATTTGAACTCCAGTTGGTTTAGCTTTTCTCTATATGCTCTTCTTGATGTATTGAGATGATTTCCGACGATGAACATGACAAGATAACCGCCCGTAGCGAGCCTATAGTGAGCGGTAATTTTGTTTTCGGGAAGCTGGGCATGCTCTGTGTCTTGACTTTTCAGTAAATGTCCGTCTGAACGGATTACGATGACACTCGAGAGCGTTGTTTTTGTGAAGGAGAAGAAGACGTATACATGAAGACTGCCCCTCCAATAGGAAGATGGACTCACTGGTACTTTTGGGGGTTCCGATGGGTGGATGGATGGTGCGATGCTCATTGAGCACAAACTGGGGAAGGGTCATCTTTGACTTTTTTCTTCTTTCCTCTTTTGCTCTTCTATTTATGTCAAAATATGTGGAAAGGCGTGAGTCCATGAAGAGATTGGATTGTCGAAGGGTGGGAGGAAGAGAGAGAGAGGGAGAGCGGCAAAACACACCGAAAGTAGGCAACATCTTCGAGACAACGACATCTTTCCCTTGGGGGCATATTCAGATGCCCTTGGCACAAAAAAGAATGCGACACTTGTTATGTTTATACATAAACATAAAATGCTCCGACCCGGGGGGAGAAGAAAAAAGATTGCACAAAATGAGGCGCCAATTGGCCGGATTAAGATAATGAGAAATGAGTTGGAGAAGGAAAAGAAGGAGCGGGGATGAAGAAGAAGAAGAAGAAGAAAGAATAGAATGAGAAAATAAATAAAGGCAATTTTCAGGATTGCGAGAAGCTAGTTGGAAAAGTGATTGATCACAAGTTGCTTTCTTCGGATGAGATTCAGAAGAGGTAATTATAAATCCAAAAGAATTTTCAAAGGAATCTGAAATTATAGATACGATAGCAGTGTTCGAGCATGGGATGCATACTGTAGTCCAGAGCCATACGACTTCTTGGCCAGTCAGACACCACCAACTGCATACAAAACAAAATGTAATTATGATATTGCTGGAGCAGTTCAGAGACAGAGAAATTTTAATTATCAAGTGAGTTTCTTTTTCGAACAAAACTTCGAAAAATATGACTATTAGAAGCTATTTATTTCTTTCAATTCAAAGCAATACCAATAGAAAACAGCACGAAAAAGCTGCAGCCTCTAGAATTCAGAATTCGTAAGTTGTAATTTATTTTGTGGAATTGAAGTATTATTCTGGTTTAAAAAAAATCGGAGCTTGGAGAAGAGAAACGTCGATGGCCGTGGCCGAAGGTCCCACAACGACAACTACCGTAACCTAAAAATACTTTCTCACTTTCCGGATTTATTATCTTGACTATCGTGCGTTTTCAGTAAATTTTTTCGCTATCAAAAGTATTTTACCGACTTTGTGTGGGAAAATAACTGAAAACTCAGTGAAAAATTAGAAAATGAATACGGAAAATTAAAACATTTTAGATTACGGTAGTTTTCGTTTCTCTTCCACAACTCCGATTTTTGTACCAGAATAATATCCATTGATCAGGTTTCTATGATAAATCACAAAACAGTTTAAGGTGCTTATCACAATGGAATGTTTCCGGTCTTTACGAGACAACATTATTTCCCAAAATATCATTTCATCACATTGAGAATGTGTATTGTGTTCTGATGAATGATTGACTGAGTGTTTCAGAAAAATAATCAATCAAAACTTCGTAGCAGTGTTAAAATAACTTATTGACCAATTAGCGGCTTGTCTCGTTCCGTTTTCCCTCTTCTTTTTTCACCCATTCACTGCATCCATCAATCACTTTGATGCGACAAAAGTCTACGCCGTTTAGCTTTCACAGACACTGATCCTTTTCACAAAAATATCGCTCTCGGTCGTTTCTTTCATTCCAAGTGTCAATCGTTCGATTATCCACCGATTATCCTCCAAGGCAGTTGTTGTTCTGAGGAGGGGGACGCACAAAATTCATTGGGTTTTTTCAGGTATCACTTCCACACTACACTTCTGCCAAATTTCTTTCGGATGCTGTTAAAAGATACATACAGTTCCTTCTTCTCAAACAAACCTATGCAGATCAATTCCTGACGCCGTGCTACGATTTCGATATTATTTGGCATACGCATCAGGTAAAAATTCAGTATTGGAATACCGAAAAAACTTTATTAAAATGCCACCCAAACCGACAACTTTAAGTCTATATATCTCGTTCTCTGTGAAAGATATCAAAAAGTGGTCAACTGATAAATTATTTATCATAGTATCAAAAATATTTTTCAGTTGACCACTTTCGATATATTTTACAGGAACCGAGATATGTACACTCTAAGTTGGCAGTTTTCTATCAAGGCTTTCTATCAGAGTGTTTACGGTAGATTGAGTTTTGTGAACAATATTCTAGAGCTACTAAGTTAACGGGAAATCTTCCAAATCCTAGGAATTCTATGAGGTCCCCAATCTCAAAAAAAATCAAAGGAAGGGCAAGGAATCTTTTTTTGATTATTTTTTATGAATCATCAACAGGTTTTCCCCGTATTGTCTTTCAAATGACACATCGGAACAAGCATGGACAATATCTGATCCCAATCAATCATATTTTCAATTAAGAAACCAAGAAACCCGAATCTGTTAAACTCAAATCTGTAACCAAAAAGATTATTTTCAATTAAACATCCGCAAATAGTCATTCGCTCATCTCACCATATTTTCATATGTGCAGAAAGATGAAAAAACAAAAAAAAAAGACAGCCATTTTTTCCTGACATCAACCACATAAATTATAGATGGAGAGTGCCTAAAAAGCGAATGACTTGTTTTCAGGTCCATCCATCCAGTTATCTGAGGGACTGCACAGCCATATTCGGTTCTCTTCTGAAGCATGATGACACTGTGAACGACAGAACTAAAGGAAGTAAACTTCTGAAAGGAGAGGCTCTGACAAAGAAATTATGGACAACACACTTTGAAGAACCATTCTGGAGACGTGGATGCATGTTCAGGGGACACAATGCTCCGGCGTTCCTTGGATTCGAATCTCAGGATCTTGCATACATTTCATATGGGGATATTCATGTTCCATCGATTTCTTTGAAGGATATTCCAGTTCAAAGAGAACAATTGAGACTAAAACTGTGCTATGGAAACAAGAAAGTGACGACTTTTAATGCGGATCTCTCTCAAAAACAGGTCACCAAGTCCGGGTTTTCTCTAGTTTGGCAGCCAACAGAGAGTTCGACTTGCGCATCCATTGTTAAATTCCCATTCGAAAGACGAGCAGCCAAAGATCTGACAGTTGAATTGGAGATATTTGATAAGATGTTCCTCCAAAGAAAAGATCTTATCAAGTTGATTGGAAAGGCAACTCTGGATCAACTATTGCCTCCGAGCAACTCAAAAAGTGCTCACAATGTGGCCGAACTGCAACTGAAAGCTTCCAAAGACTCAGAATTCACTGCAAAAGTAAATGTAACAACAAGTGTCAATTTGAATAGGGAATTGCAACTTCTGGTCGGAGACTTCGTGGAAAGACAATTATCCGGCGATTCTCATTTAGCATACCTTGCACAATGTGCATCATTGAATCGTGGGTTGTTGAATGCCAACTCTACAGTACATATTGCATCTCACAGGTAGGATTAGAAGTCCTGAAAAGGTAGAATTATTAAAGCTTTTAGTATGCTCGACACTCGAGATGGAACAAAATACACTGTCCAAGTGATCCATTCGGCACCTCTTCTCCTATCAATGATTCTGGTATATGGAAGAGAGCAACGGCTTCTTTCGATGGCTCATCTGATCGGAGCAGACTCTTTGCCGTCTCGTGATCAATTGGACAACAATCTGGTACCTGTAAGTTTATACATTCTCATTTTTTAAAATGAACTATTATCTTCCAGTTCCTTCCACATCTTTCAAATGCTGAAGAAAGAGCATTTGTGATTCTGAATAAAGAAGGAGATTATGCGATTATCAAGGGAAAATGGTCAGGATTCTGTAGAAAACAATCAGCAACAAAAGGACAAAAAGCGAAGCCAGGAAACCCGGGACGTCTTCATGTGGACGCTTTCAACCTGCTGAAGAATACCGTTCAGAAGCTGGAAGTTCCATCAGCAGATGGATCAACATTGTTCCTTATTGGAGGTAATAATTTTAGAGTAATTAAAGGCGGAGGGACATGGAACAAAACATTTTCTCAAAATTTTGTTCATATACGCCCCTTGCGGAGTTGAACATGTCCCCCTTTCTTTTCATTTAACAGATTACATGAACCTTTAAAACATGTAATGAGTGTAAACAGGGACCATATTTACCAACTGAAAAATTGTTTCAGATGCTCAAGCTCGTCTTCCTGGAAAGAGAATCGAATGCCGATCTACGAATACAGCTGAACAGATTGCTAGCATTTTCTGCGTTTCTACACTATTCGTTCTCTGTAATCCAGACAAAGTTCGGTCTCGAAGTGACAGTACTTCTGTTGGTCATCAAGCCCATAAGTGGCCATTGACATTGGCATGCGGATATGGAGGACAACTTCCAACAAATCGATTACTCCTATCCTCTGATCAGGATGGATTAGGTGGGTTTTCGTGGGAACAGACTTCAAATATCCTGAAAAAACTGTCTAGCATAACAAAAGTTACTATTTCAGGTGGGTGTGAAATTGCTCCACTTCTGATGTGCGGCGTTGGTTGTGACGGAGCCGCATGCGGGGCCTGTGGAGCGTGTGGAGCCTGTGGAGCCTGTGGTGGGTGTGGTGGATGTGGAGGATGCGGCGGGTGCGGTGGATGCGGATAGAACATTTCTCTAAATCTCCTCTATGCTTTTTTATTTCTTCGAATTTTTGCTTAAAACCTATCACACTTTCTCTTTCAATTTTTCTGGAACATTCCACTCCATCATATGACATCATTTCATTTGTTCTTTTCTAAGTAAAAACACACATTACCATCTCAAATTATGTCTTCATGATATACTTCATTATTTGCCCCCCTATCAAGAAAAGGTAAACACCAAATGGAAAATTTGCAGAAAATATATTTGTATGTGATTGATTGCTATGTATTTATTTGGATGTCTTCATACAGTAATAAACTTATTTTTGGGTGGGATTCTGCAGAGTTCCTCGATGTTGTCTTTGCCATTTTCTGATGTCATATTGCAGATGTATGTGCATTTAAAATTCATGTTATGTCCATATGGATCAGTTTCATTTTTTACAATGGGACGTGTAGGGGATGACAACCAAGGAAGTATTCTAACCGAACAGAAAAAAGCATTTGAAAAGAACCGAGAAGCGCGAAAAAAGGATAAGATGAAGAAGAAGAATAGTCAGAAGATTGCGTTGATCGAAATCAAATCGTCGAGGAGGAAATTAAAATGAATTGTGAGCCTACCAATTGTGGCCTATGTACAAAAGAAGAGACTACACAATGAATGAGAGTGACCTGAAGGCAGTTGAAGAATAACAAGTGGAGACAAAAAAAATGGGAAGGAAAGGAAATATGAGGATGACAAACTAACGAATAAATGCATGGAAATGAGAAGCAAAGAGGTAATATGGTATGAGGTGGTAGGGACACAAAAAGACCAAGAAAAACACGGCAGTCTATAAGTTACTCCAGAAATGAAAATAGCGGAGAAAGGGAGAGTCTAGCTTAGTATTGGTAGGCAATTCGACAGAGTGGGGCAAAAAAAGGTAGTAGAAAACAATCGAAGGAGGTGGGGGGGGGGGGGGGGGGGAATCTTTGAAAAAAGTGGTCAATTTTTACACGTTATATATAGACACGTGTGAGTTCAATGCACGCGTGGAATCCGAATGAATTGGGTGACGGAGAAGAAGCAAAGCGATTGGGGTTGGATTCGAAATGTTTTGAGTTTATGCAAGGGAAACTCTCTTGAATCGGCTCGTTGGAGAGTCGAATGGAGCTGGAACTGATGGAGATCCACTTCCGTTAGTAGGAGTGGCCAGAGGGGAACTGAAAATTTAGATATATTTGATATATTTGGATAATTTTCGAGAGAGTTTTCAGTCTTGTATCCTACTCTGGACTTTTGATTTTCAAGAGCTTTACCGTACAACCTGTAATAGAAGGGCCCCTTAACTTTGAGCAAATTTATATTGATTCCTGTCAAAGATATAAAAAAGGTGTCAACTGACAAATTGGGTGTTATAATCCCAGGAATCTTTTTTTGATTGACACAATTTTGATATCTTGCACAGGGATTGAGAAAATTGAGTTTAGACTTGACCCTTCTATTACAGGTTTAACGGTATTTGCTGTTTCTTTTTGAGGTCTCGAAATAACTATCTTCTGCTAGACAACAACAGTGTTGATTTTTACAAGACAAGATACTGTAACTTTTTAAAAGCATCTTTTGTACTGATTCCGTTATCAGTTATCAGTGTTTTTTCAAGACCATCTCACTCTTTTTCATTTTTATTATTGAAAAAAAAGACAAAAAGTCTCTTTTTATCAGTGTGCCATATATATTAAATGATCCATCAATCTTTGATTTCTCTAGAGGCACGATAAAGAACAAAAAAAAAAAGATTTTTGCAAGAGTGGAGAGTGGAGATTCATGTGAATCGCACACCAATTTCCATCTTACTTTTGAACCCAATTTTACTTTTTCTTTTCTTCGAAGATTGCATCATGTGTTCTCCCTATCTCTTACCTGCTATGGGACGATTGTGATGGCGAGTGTGAAAGGGAAACCCGACGAACACGACGGGTCAATTCTTGAAGATCGGTGACTACCGTACCCACGATATTCTCAATGTTTTCGTTTTCACGGCTAAAAAAATATAATAGCTTTCTACCATTTTCCCGATGATAACCTACATTTCATGAGCCATCTGATGCAGTTCGTGTGTGATATTGACGAGTTCTTTGGGCGGATTTGAATTTCCAATAATCTGATCAACAAGAAAACCGTTTATCACCATTTTGAGCACATCCAAGTTGTATTTTTCAGAAACCAGAAGTAGCCGTTTAGCAAACGATGGATCCATATCAGCCTGAATCTAAAAGAGTTAATTGAACATAAATAATAGGCATGCAGTCGTGCAGAGTACTCACCTGGATCACTTCTTGACAAATAAATCGCTCGACTTCTTTTCGAAGAGCAGGAAGATGTGCATAGGTGAGGCCTTCAACGAGAGTCACAAAATCATCAAAATACTTGATTTCCCTCGAGAGAACCCTTTCGAAGTAGATATGGGCGAATGTCTGAAAAATTGGAAAACTGTAAATAAACAATACTATGTGAGAATGCGTTTTTTTCAGCGTTTTCAGATGAAATTGGAGACGAGAAAAGAGATATCTGATTTCAATTATTATTATAAACGATAAGCTCTATGATAAACAAACTAATTCAAAATAAAACTTTGAAATTTCTTAGTTAAAATATCCCCCTTTACTCCTCTAACCCTGATTTCTAGAATTAAGATGTTGCCTATTCTTATTCCTTTTCTTAGGAATCTCATCTGGAAATGCTTCTTCAGACTACATTCCAGACCTATTTTCCCACTGTTCTGTTGTCTTGTTTTTTCTTTTATTTCCGTAATCCGAACTCTCTCCTCAATTTTCATCTCTTCACGCATATGTGTTCCATCTGTGTGCCTATATGTTTTTCTCCTTATTTTTTCAGACTGCTCTGTCCCTTTGCTTGCGCGCTTAGCTTTTGCTCCCAAATATTGGAACAAAAAAAACATATTTATACCATATGATTGCCTTCTCCTTCTCCCCTTTTCTCACCCCATCCCAGCGATTCGGATTTCAAACAAACACTGGACAGATTAATCAGAATTTCGAGTGCTGGTATTTAGAATGTAACAAAACACTCACATTTCTCACGAGTTGTTCACAAATTTCACTGTGCTGATCGTTTTCTGAGATTTCGCGAGATACGGTGTCGACTCCGTAGATGAAGATCAAACGATGCACCGAAAACTTGTCGGCTTGTTTCTCATCGACATGCTCCAATTCAGGAATGCGAATCTTTCCGTTGATAACGTCGTCGACGAATTTATGCACAGCTTTCTCGATTCTCTGACTTCTGAACGCAGTTTCCACATCCGGAAGATAGTTGAGTGGTTCGAATAGAGACTCCTTCATTCGAATCTCAACAACCACCAACAGACTCGAGTCAACACTTTTGTGCAAGAATTCGGTAAACTCGGCTCGTCGCTCCTTTTCCACGTGGATTGGCCATCCGGATCCTCGTGAAAACTCGGTTGGTGTAAGAGCCAGTCCAGCGAATAGAGTCTCGTTTGTTGTCGGATCAAGAATCTGCGCTCGGACCTCTTCAACTGCCACCTCGGGACATGGTCCCTCTTTGTAGTAGAGATGCAGAAGCACGTGGCGATTGGAGTCAACGGCGGCTGGAAACAAAAAAAATGAGTGATGAATAGAAGAAGAGATAAGTGATGAAAAAAGAGAGGAAATCAGAAGAAATAGAGAAGATATAGGGGTCAATCATGTGATCGAAGAAAAAGAAGTGAAAAGAGGAGCGTCGCGCCCAAAAGTGCACGAAATGATAGATGGACAACCGTGAGAGGAATGTAAAAAGGAGGGATAGATTGGTTGAAATGTAACACCTGTCTTCAGATTTTTGTCTTGACTCAAAACTTTTTTTCTGACTCCACTATTGCCTCCACTGATGGTCCTCAGGACGACATGCGACGTCATCGAATGGAGTCCGAAAATCAAACGAATAGTACTAACAGTTGGAGAATCTGTTACACACACTCTGACACCTCTGTTCCAGCTTCGGAATCATGTTTCAGAAAAATGAGTCATCAATCGAGGAAAAGTGTCAAAATAACCAGAATCTATTTAGAAGCGGGAAGAAGAAGTTTCTGATTTCTCACAAAAATAACATAAGCTGATGTGCTTTGAGAGAGGGTCAAAGTACAAAAGTAAAGGTCAGAAAAAGAGGAAAATAGAGAAATACTCATAACTGAGGACTTTCAACAAAAGGAACCAAATGGATATATTGTACTATACTCACCATTATTGGATAACACATATTCATCGGTGAGCCGCAGCGCCCATGTGAACTGCACATGTTTGTAGGACGTGGAAAACGGCCTGGATACATTCAGAAGAATCGATTCATCTTCGATTTGTCTGAAATATAGGATACAATGAATTTGATGTTTTTTAAGGTGTTTTCTTGGAATTCCCCCAGTTCTTTCAGACTTTTTTCAACCGATCTTTTGCCCTCATCTTGATTTTTGATGCTGTAGCTAGCACCTTGTCTCCCGATTCCATGATTGCTTTTTTCCTTCTTATCAACTGGGGTTTTACAGGGAAATACTGTTTTATCAGAACCATTTTCGAGTCATCTCGTCAACAACCACTTTCCCTTTTTCCATGGATTCTGACTACAGTAATCAAACTACAGACAATTTTGAAAAAATGACTGGAACGGAGTGTTGGAAAGCATGCACAGTTTGTTCTGTTTTCGAACAGTAAACAAAATGTCTGCTGTGACCCCCCGAGAGGTGTTTGAAATCAGTTTGATTTTGGTTTAAGCCGAGTGCGTTTCGATAAGGAAATATTTGGTCAAACTGACACGAAACGACACTGTGAACTCAGCTAAAATCTAGGTCGGGACAGGAGGATTCTCACCTTTGGCACACTTTAAGAGCCCATGGATACTGGAAAGCGATGACTGAATCGTCAGCACCGCCAGACGTTGATGCGATTGGTACAGCTATATCATCCATTCTGAAATAAAGTAGGATTTGCATGTTACAGTATCAGGAGATAAAAAATCTGAGGGATCGTTTCGAGATGAACAAAGAAAATGTGAGAATCTTACTGGACGAGTCCCCAATCTTTCCATAATACTGATAGAGGGAGAAGAAGAGAGAAACAGAAGAAGGAGGCGGAGAAAACGAGACGCAGACAGACTTTGGGGCGAACAGGCTCCGCCCACTTTTGGTTGCTTCTCTACGTGTCCCGGGTCGAATTGTGAAACCTTTTTTCACAGTAGAGAACGTTTTTGATTGAAATAGTCTATATGTACTAGAAGAATGAGAGGGAATGGATGTGAAGGGTGGGGATAACAAAAGAGGGAAATAACAATCTGAAAGAGACATATTGGAAGTGATAGACACATTTTGTGGAAGTCTTTACGATATTCAGAATCTCTTCTCCACAACCATACATCTCAATTTGAGACAGGAGGAGTGTTTAAGGAAGGCAACAACCATGTCTTCTGAACAACAGCGCATTTCATCATAAAGCTATCCGAAATTTCCCGAGAATACAAAAAATTCCCTCGTGAGTGAGAGACCTTGAATCGGAAGCCAATATCATACATTTCTGCTAATTGATTCAAAAAAAAAAGAAGCATGTGACACAAAGATCCATGGCTTACCAAAGAACCGAAAATATCGTCTTTTGAGAAAATCCAAAAAAATTTGTTCTGCCCATTACGAATGAAATGGAAGCTAGTGTGTTTATGTTATAGATATTAAAAAGAACGATCAATTCTGAAAACATCGAAATGGTTTTATTCTGGTACAAAAAAATCGGAGATGTGGAAATGAAACGCCGGTGGCCGTGGCCGAAGATCCCACAACAAAAACTACAGCAACCTAAAAATATGTTAACTTTTCGAAATTAATTTTCAACTGAAAACTCGAAAAAAATTTTATTAGGTTACTGTAGTTGTCGTTGCGGGACTATAGGTCATTGCCATAGGCGTTTCTCATCCACAGCTCAATGCTAAATGTTTATACCAGAAGAATATTTTTGGAAAGAACAGTTCTTAAAACATCGAAATGGTACAGCTAGTAGTCGGGAGGAATCTGCTTCACAAGTCAAACCGATTCATATTGCAGCTCATTCTCTGAATCTAGACTCTCCGTCTTCCCTCAGAATTGTCAATACTACGTGCATTTTCCCTAAAATTCAGTGATTCCTTCTCTCATCGAAATTCGTTATCACCATTGCCCTCATCATTTTCAAAAATTTAAACGGAATGTACATTTGTCTTCTTCCCTCAAAAAGAGTATATTTCCAAAAATACATAAATCATTTTGAATCTAGACGAAAGAGAAAAACAGAAATGTTGTAAAAACAAATTCCATTCCAAGCTACAATGATTAATCTTTTTCCAATCATTTATTGTGTTTTCACACATTTTTGTACTCCTTTTGTTTTCCTTTCCGCTTACTCGTCCCTCTCCGTGTAACACTTTTTTGGGAAGACGGAGAACAAGACATCGGTCGAATATGGTTAGATGACGTGGCAGAACCGAATGATCAAGAAAAGAATTCAGAGTGACCGTAACTAATAGAAAAACAACGGGAGGAGGGAAACAACATCTAGACAACGGACAGTGACATTTCGTTACAGAAGAGAAAGAGGTGTACTTATATACATGAAGGACATTGATATGGGTGTCAGTTTTCTTAAAAACCGTACAGTTATGACGTGGCTCAAAAGGTAATTTAAAGCCCCGGGAAGAAGAGGGAGAGAAAAAAGAAAAACAAGATAAGAAATGAGCCAGAAATAGAGTCCAGAGAAGAACCGAAGCTCAGTGACTCGCCCGCCGTCGCCGACGTGACTACAAAACTTGGGGCATTGTCTTTTGGAGGGAGAGACAAACACGTACAGTTTTTTGTCTTCGTTTCCTCTAACAATGGCTGATAATTCAATGAAGTTGTGGTTGATTGGCCCCCAAAAATGGTTTGATAACGATGAAGAAACGAGGGTGGATAGGTGCTCAACTGATAAGAATGAATGAGAAATTGAAGAACCAGGAAGTAGAGAAAAAACGACGAAAAGTGTCCCGCCTTTCTATACGAATCTTAGTTTTTTGAGAGGGATAGATGAAAAGGTCCGAAGGGCACGAAATGTCAAACAATGCGGAGAGCAGAAATGCGGTGGTCGCTGACCAGAAGAGCAAAAAGTCGGCGGCTCGAGTTTCAGTAAAGTCATGGTGGTCTTTTGACTAGTAACGATGGATCAGACAGAACATGTAATGGTGCCAATCAAAAAGTTTAAACAGACAGGACGGCTCGTCTGCTCTTCTATCTCACTTGATAAACCTAAACTTTTTAATAAATTTTATTGTAGTTTTGGGGATTTTCTTGTTCTAATTTTGTTTTATAACTTTTCATATGGGTTTTTATTTTAACTCTCAGAATTATCAACAAAATATTAAGGTCAAGAAAATATATATTTTAAAATGATAACTTCTAGAATTCCTGTTTGTTATTTTCGGCCCATCTGTTTTGGTGCCCTAAAAGCATGTATTTTTTTACAGGGAATCGCAAAAAAGAAAAAAAACAAGTCATAAAAATTCTCTGCTTCAAGAATCTTATAAAAATCAAAAACTGAACATATATTCTCCATATATACCCCGAGGCTGCCGTTCCTTTTCGTCACCCACTCGTAATCAAAAACACTATATTTTTGAACCAGCGGCGACGGTGTTCCCGAGGGGTCAAATGTGAAATGCTCAAAAATTGGAAGATCAGACATCTGGAGAAGCCACGTCACTTGTGTGAACCACTGAATTGTCTCGTTTGGGTACATGCCAATGGACGGAGGGCAAAAGAGACGGGACATAGAATGAAGAAAGAGTGTTCTCGAGTTTCAACCGTCTAAAGAGAGAAAGTAAACATTTGAAGGGATGGCCAAAAAAGGAAATGCACAAATTTTTACTTCTTGGGCATTAGACAAATAGTTCTTCGGTTTTTGAATTCTATGAAATGAAGGTTTTTGGGATATAAGTTAAAAAGAAAAAAAGTTGGAGCATGTTGTAAATTGCATAAAAATGATTATGAAAAACGAAATGAGACATGCAAAGAGGAGCCAAGAGCATTTCGAAAGACAAACAAAAGAACAAGGGAGGGGCCCATTCGGTCGGAATAACAAGGCGAGAGAATAGACGGTCAAGAAGAGGAGGAAGAGAAAAAAATGAGAAGGCGAAAAAGAGAATATATTCAGATTTCGACAAACATCTGGTGGAAGTAAGAGAGAACGGAAATGAGCGAAGAAAAGAGAGGAAGAGATGGTTAGGTGATGGGTGCAAATCGGGTGTGATCGAAGACAAGACGATGGTTTTCAAAGAAAACGCGAGAATGATGAAAAAAGACGTGGAAAGGGAAAAAGGAGAAGATGAATTGTATTCAGAAGATGGTCAAAAAGATGATACGGATCGCTAAGGAAAAGAGATCATCGTTCAAAGAGGAAGGTTCAGATAAAAATAGCATACGAATCTTTACTTCCGCGTAATGTGAAAGAAAATTTATCGAAAAGATATTGCTTAATTTGGAATCAATGGAATTTGAAAATCGGAGACTCTGTGAATTTTGAAAACTTTATAAAAGCCTGGTGAATTCTCCTAGGCAGACTGTAAGTAGACAAAGAACTCAAGAGTTTTACAAACAAAATATTCAATTTTTTTCTGGAAAACACCTATAAAAGTTTGCGTAGTTCGCTGAATGAAAGTGAGGGCAGAAAGGGTTGTGTTTTCCAAAAGAATCGAGAATCACATGCAAAAGGAAAGAATCTAGGTTGAACAGTGGTGCAGAACAATAATGTTTTTGAAAAGTCGTCAAAAAGAATTACTGTGCAAAAGAATATAATCCAGAAAAAACTAGGAAGGACGCAACATTTTGTTCCGGTTGGTCGGGAAGGAAAAGAGAGGGCAGAATCACAAGATTAATCCGGATCGCATGATTTCAGGTTTGGGGAAAACTTATGATATGACAAACAGCTTTTTATAGCTTTCTGATTTTCTTATTTATGATTGAAAAAATTCCTGTCTGGAACAGAAATAGAAATATTTATATTTCAACAACGCCTCCTCATTTTTGAAAACATTCTCTATTGTTTTCTGTTTTCTGAGATTTCTAGAAACAAAAAAAAAAGAAACGGAACAAAGTGCCCCGTTTTTTTTCTCGAAACACCAGTAAGCTCTCATTCTTTGGTGTCGAGACGATCCTTCATTTTTTTTTTGGTTATCACGAGTTGGAAGGGACCATCTCAAGGGATTAACGAAGAGAAGTCAAGGAATATTCTTCTGAAAACAGATACCCAAAAGCTTGGGCCAAAAGTGCAAGGTCCATAGTTTTCTCTGCCATCGGAACAGCGGATAAATGGAGCATGCTCGTGTCAGGTGGCAGATTGTTTATAAAAAGAGCCAAAGGGACAAATCATCGGTCAGCAGGTGTTGGTCAGTTGACCAGTGAGCATTCAGGAAGAGATTCTGAGAAGAAGGGATGGAATAAAAAATTAGGGTTAGAATCGGGAGTAGGATTAACTGGAAAAAAGTGAAACTTGGAAGAAATGAAGTTGACGGGCTGGGGACAAAAGAAAACGAGTGGAAAAACGATTGTTGATTGGAAGAAGAAGAAGGCAACACATGACGAAGAGGGCCCCTTCGAAAAAAAAAGTTACAAGTGACACGCAGACATAATAAATATGACCTGTGATCGCTCTGCTTCTCAAATCAGACTAACTTTTTTCTCATTCGAAAAGAAAATGAGAGGACGGTGGAATCATTGAAAACAATGTGCTCTTCTTTTTCTTAACTGCGCAGTGTCTTGTCACATGTTTTCGTCTAATTCTATTTGACCTGAATAAATGAAAAAGACAAGCGAAACGATGGGGTGGAACATTGAACAACTCTTTTTTTTTTTTGGCTTTTCAGAATATAGAAAGAACCGGATGTGCGGAGCACTGAGCTTTCACAATTGATTACAACGCGGAAGAGATTCTGAGAAAATCTATCAACTTAAAAATTTGGGTAGAACAATTAATGAGTTAATTCTCTAGAGTCACTAGAAAGAGATTGTCATTGCTCATCAGAGTCGGACCAGAAATCTATAGCGTCCTTCTGAATTCTTGGCTTTCTATCATGAAGAAAACCTTCTCGAAGGTAGTCTAAAATAACCTTTTCGTTAAGATGTTATTTTTCTTTTTCTTTTTCTTCTTCGCACCGTGCACTGAACACCTGTCTTTTTTAGCTTTTCACGAACTACTGAACAAAAAAGAAAAATGATTGTTGCGAAGAACTTTCTCCATGAAATTCGATTCTTGGTGCAGAACAGAGAAGGATCAGATGCTTAGTGCAAAACACAAAATCATTTTAACAAAAAAAAAAAGGTTTTGTGTCAGTTTTTGATACAATCCAATTTTTGGACACCCAACAGAGGGACTGGAATCTCGTGACTTTTTGGTGTTAATCTTTTGTCGAAATAATGCAATTTGCTCATGTTTGCAACAAGATGCCATCGCAGTTGTTGAGGTCGATTCTCAAAGAAAAAATAGCTCTTGCTCTTTTTTTTAGCACGGAATGATGAATGGAATGTGACGACTGGATGGATGGGATATATCAGATGCCAACGTCACTCTCCGTTCTTCTATCACAAAAACTTTCTCCTTATCACATCGGGAAAGATAAATTATGCTTTTTCCGAGAAGTATCATAGATCAAATGGAACGAAAGAGATGATAACAAAACACCGTTTCAAAGGTTGTTTATGTTGTCAGGAAGAGGACGAAATTGTATGTAGTACAATAGAAACTTAGACATTTTGTTTTGTGGAAAAAAAACATAGAAAAAGAAGAACTTACGATTAAAACGATTTGTAGAAAAGTGAGAAGATGGGGAGGAGTAGTGAGGAGGATTTTCGAGTGATCACCCTTTTTTCTTATCACTACTGACACGTGTTTTGATACTATCTAGGCTCAGAGATAGAAACAGATGGAAACGTGAAATTGGACACAAATTTAGGTGGCGACTTCGTAAACAAAAAAGAACGAATTGCAACGAAATTTTGTAAAGTTACACAATTTTCAACTTTCGAGGAAAATTCGATGGTTTTCTAATTTAAAAATTCTCTAAAACCTGTGACCGAAGGTCCCCTAACTTTGAGCAATTTCCTACGGTTCCTGTTAAAGCTATAGAAAAGTTAGCATATGATAATTTGTTTATCATAACATCAGAAACATTTTATCAGTTGACACTTTCTTGATATCTCTTATAGGAGCCGAGAAAATTGAGCTCAAACTTGAGAGTATGTGGTCCCCTTTATTACAGGTTTTACAGAATTAATCTGAAGTTTTGAGTAAAATTTTACCTTGAAAAACTATTACTTGTTGTGGAATATCTGTCTAGAGGCATAGGGACCAATTTATGAATGGGTCTTCAACTTTTTTGAATTTTCCAGCACCGTCTCTCAAAAGCTCCAAACCACGATAATAAAGATGTTGCTTTTGAACTCTTCACCGGAATAAAACAAGTGTGGTTTGTGAAACTTTACGTTCCGAATTCTATGGGAACCTTTTGTTTTCTCTTGTTTTTTTTCCTCCCAATTTTTGTTTAGGATTCTCATGATCGCTCCGTTTACTAAACAATTTCCGGAGACAACAACCCATAAAAGTGATGCGAAAACAAGCCGAGTCACGCCGTATCCGTTTCAGATATTCTAGAATTTTCTTTCTTTTCAGTCAAAGTTCAAAATTTTCTATTGTTGTCTTTAGACCCATTGTTATGTGTTTTGTTAAAAATGCAAAAGCTGACGAAAAATGCACAGTTGTTTTTTATGGGGAAAGCTAGGAATTATGAGAAAAAGAGAAGAAGAATAATCAATTTTTGGGTTAAATGAGTCACGTGGTTGCTCATCTTCTTCTTCTTCTTTTTCTGGATCGAAACAAGCCATGAATAATAGAACAAGAAGAAAAGGGGAGAGGTCCCCAGAAAAGAGAACGATTTTTGATGCACTCTTCCTATTAGAAAAGAGAGAGAGAGAGACCAATTTCAAATCGTTTTATTCCTCTCCCGGATGTTTTTTATTTCAAGGTCACTTCTTCACAGATTCATGGATGGGTTGTGGTGTAAAGAAGGAAAAAAGAAGAAAATAGAAGGAGAGGGGTGTAGTTTGGAGTTCTGAGAGCAAAAAGAAGAAAAAAAAAAGAACCAGAGCATGGAAGAAGAAAATAACCACCAGTGGAGACAATGTCCTTTCGGAAATCGGATATGGGTACGTCTAGATGAGTCAGTAAAAACGTGTAAAAGAGTAAAAGGAAGATAGAAGAAGACTAAAGAAAAAGAAGAAAAAAGTAAAGGTAGTCTTTGAGAAGAAAAAATAGAAGGCGTCAAAGCGTGTCGATGTCAATGTCCCTTCATCTGAAAACTAGAAGTAAATGGAGAAAAAATAAGAGGAAAATAGGAGAAGAACAAGACAAGTTCTATGTTTTTCAAAGTTTTTTTTTCCATCTACACTATAAAAAGTGATCCTGAACAGTCGAAACTTTGGTGTCACTTTTTGATTGAGGAGTAGTGAAGGAGTGTTCCTTTGAAGATAAAAATACATGTTTGGAGGAATATGAAGGGAACTAAATATGAGTTTCAGATAGAATACCTTTTATGAGATCTAAATTGAAGCTTAACCTACGAAGCAAACAAAACCTCTATTCGCTAAACTGTCCAGTGAAAACAGTATAGAAAAATTAACAAAAGTATGAGCTTAACTTCAGGGGTGTTCAGAATGGCCTTTCCGGAATTTTGCGTGGAAAATTCCGAGTTTCAAAAATTCGGAATTTTGGAATTTCGGAATATTCCAATTTTTAATTTCGGAAATTCGGAATCCCACTTATTACTAAAACGCGAAGAAAATACTAAAAGTAATTCCGCTCGAGTCCCGCAAGGGAACTTCCGTGGGATTTTTGAAGTATCGTAATCCGAAAATTTGGCTCCGCGTCACTTCGAAACCGCGACACTTCGAAACCGGTCATTTCAAAACCAGTCATATCGAAACCGTGGTATTACAGACGAATGGATAAATTTCGGACTACAAAAACAATTTTAGGGTTTTCAAATATGCTTTTTCTGATAGAATACATTTAAAATTCAAAAATTCAAGGATTTTCTTCTTTTGAGAGCATCAAATGTTGTATTTTTTTTAGATTTCAGACTGTGTTCTATCAGAAAAAGCTAATTTGAAAACTCTAAAATTGTTTTTGTAGTCTGAAATTTATCCATTCGTCTGTATTACCACTGTTTCGAAATGACAGGTTTTGAAATGACCGGTTTCGAAGTGTCGCGGTTTCGAAGTGACGTAGCCAATTTTTTGAACCCGTCCCATCTCACTGTAAATTTATAGAAAGTAAGTTGTACTGCAGAGATCACAATATCACGGTCCAAAAAATCATCACACATCAGTTTCCTTTGAAAATTCAAAATACATTTTACGATCGATTCTTCACAGTTCTATCTTTCAGCTGGTTTTTTTTGTGTCTGAAATGATTATTCCACCAAACATCGTCATTTAATTACTATCTTATCACTTGAATCCAAAAGAAAGATGAATGGATCAAAAGTCAGAAAGAAGAGAAAGAAAAAACATGAACACTGCCAGTCTTTTGTCCTTTTTGAAAATAATACTTGTGACCCTTCTGATGTTTTCTCTCAGCAAATATTCGATTATTATCAACTGCAAACATAGACAGTAGCCATTGAAAAAGGATCGAATAGAAGGTGAAGTTTTGATTTTTCTGCACGAATCACAAAAACGACAATTGGCAAGTGCAGGAGGCACAGAATGGCGCCATTCTTCAGTTCGTATAGTTGGAAGCATGAGAGCAGAAGCTTCTTCCGAATGTCACAGTTGTTTTTGATCATTGATCCATGCGTTCGATGACAAAAAGAAGAAGATCCTTATCATTGATAAGAAAACTGAGGGTTGATTTTGAAAAATAATCAGAAAGGGTTTTGAATGAAACGGACAAGAGAGAGTACAAACAAAAGGGAAGAGTAGACATATTGTCTTCTTTTTGAGTACACAAATAGAAAAAATTGGTTTTTAAAGGAAAGTTTGGGGATCCTCGACTACTTGAGACTCTCTGTAGTTTCGTTGAAAATTTACTTGAACTCTAGAACTTGCAAAGTTGACCTGATACGAAGAAATAAGAACATAAGTTTTCGAAAAGAGCCTTAAACAGCCTGATTCCCAAAATGAATGGAAACTTCGAGAAGATATCATAATGAAAATCCGTCACAATCCCGTTCATTAGCTCCTCCTTTTCTTTGTATTCATAAATTCTATTAATAGAAAGATAAGAGATCAAAAATGAGATATAGGTCTACTATTTGTTTATGCAAATGTGAGCTATTGTGTCGTTTATTTTTCTCTAAAATATGAGCATTGTATCTGACACAAAAGGGATGACCAGTGCTCTTTTTCAGAACATTGATCATTATCTTTTTCGTTCTCTTTTTTCTAGTTTGTATCCTTCTCCACCCTCACAATCTGGCCTTTCCCAAGAAATGATTCATGTTTTTCAGAAGCACTTAACCCATTTCCCATCTTCTTCATTCAGCTGGTTTTCGTGTCAGCTGCTCATGAACTTTCTTTTTGCCGCTTTTTGCTGCTTTTTCTTTCTTTTTTCCACATCATCATCATTAAAGATAACAGCTATACGAAATACGATTTTCAGCAATAGTTCTTCTCTTCAACCTATCATAGTCAAGTTCACAAAATAAAGATCGCGAAATGATGACGTTGTGTTCCCTATGAGGGATCAACATTGGGGTGATCGGGAAAATGAGATCAGATGACTGGAAGTACTGTTGACGACAAACACACCCCAGACATTACCAAAGTTGGACGCAAAACTCTTTTGTGTCGTTAAAATAATTAGTGGCGATCTTTTTATTACCCCCAATTAGGGATCGTTGGAGAATAGTACTGTATTGTCAATAGTTTTGAAAAGGGGTGTATGATGAAATAGCGATAGCTAGTTTCAAAATTGTTTCTTGCAAACTGGAATGAAGATGAAAGGGGTTGAGAGAAAGTGAGAAGATGGACTTCAGGAATATTATTCGAAATTCAGGCAAATGAACCAAAATTACAATCTTATTGGTATGACAAGATTAGTGGGTTACTGTTCGAAGACAACCAACAGAACCTCAATCTTACTGCTTTTCCGTTCATATCTGAAGAAATTGGACTTTTGAACTTGGAACTTGGTTTTCACTTGCAATTAGAAAGATACCATTCTTGGAAGATTTTGAAAAGGGGACTTCGACTAAAGCATTTTATTGCACCAAAATATTTCCAATGTTATGTATTTTTCTAAATTATTACGAAAAATTAAAAAAAAATTCCGGGATCCGGAAAATAGCCGTCGAAAGTGAACATTTTGCTGGAGAAGATTGCCATGTAGAAAAGGTGTCCCGCCGCCTTGGCCTAGGTTTCTCACTGCGCGGGAACTCAAATCCTCGCCCCTATTCGTCATTTTTTGTTTTGTTTTTAAGATGTTTTTCGGAGATTTTGGATTTTTTTTGAATTTCGCAAAAATATTCGGAAAATACATGCCTAACTTTAAAACATTTCACACATCACAATTTCTGGTCGGGATCTCCCTTTATAAATCAAATCGTTCATGTTGCTCTAAATATGGAGATGTACCTATTGATCTGTGAACGTGACTATTATAAACCTTCGCCAAACCAATCTAAACCAAACTAAACAAAATTTACGACTTTTCCCAGCTGATGATACAAAATATCCAAAAAATTTTCTTTTTGTGATTTTTCGTATCCACTCAAAAAAACGATCAAGAAGATCGTTGTTTTTTCAACAGTTCAAAGTTTGAGAAGCCATTGACTTTTTTGTTTTTCGTCTTTCTTTTTTCTTTATTGCTTTTCATTTTAGTGTGAAAAATTGAAAACAAAAAGTACCTTGGAATTTGAAAAATAAGAACACCCATGTTTTTTTTTGAAATTGAGAGCAAAATACTAATAGAAAATAGAAACATACATCGGTTTGATATCAGATTTTACTATTATTTTGTTATCGTTTCAGATGTTTGTGTTTTCAGTTTTTTTTCAGCTGAAGGGTACCCACGGGACAATAACAAAGTGGGTCATGTGGTTGGCACCAAAGGTACGGGCGGGTCATTTGGGTCCTATCCTTCTCTCTGTCACTGATTGCAAACATCTGATTGATCAAAATCAACCGGAAAACAACAGAAAACTGACTTGAGGGTCAATAGCCAGATGGCTAGAGATTCGAGGATCAAGAAGAACTTTTTGAGCAGAATGAGGAGGAGTAGAAGGTCAAGAGATTCTTTTTTGCGAAGGAAAAAGAAAACAAGATATGAGACCCGGAAATAACATGAATTTGATAGAAAATGTAAAATGAAACGAAAAGTGTCTAGAAAAGGAAATCGAAAACAAACTTCCGAAAAAGTTATTTCTTCCTGATCGTTTGTTCTCTTGAAGCAAAAAAAGAGATCCTCGAACTTTCAAAAAAGAAAGGAATAGTGGAAGATGGTTCCAGCATCTGAAAAATAGGGCAAATTGACAGTTGGAACTCTTTGGTATAAATTGAAAAAATATTCTGGAACTCTGACGGGCAAAAAACAAGTACTTCGAGAGATAGAATTTGCTAAATGATATCATTTTGTTTCAGCTAACGGGTTTGAAAGTAAACATATGACTCCATGGGATTACACCTTTAAAAGAGAAACAATCGATCATGTGAACGGGGGAAAATTGTTGGAATTTGGCTAAAACACTAGGATTCTTTAATCACCGTATTTCCTCTAATAGGCCCACCTCTATTTAAAGCCCACCTCTAATAGAAGCCCATATGCATTCATTAGAGAGAATATGGTAATTAAAAATTCCAGAATTTTTGGAACTTTTATTTTAGAACTCGATAATTTCTCAAATTGCGGAACTTTCTAATTTCTAAATTTCGGAATTTCGGAATTTTAGATTTTTAGAATTTTTTCCGGAATTTCAGAACTCCTGAATTTTGAGTTTTGAGATCCTGGAATCTCAGAGTTTCCTGAATTCGTTATTATGGAATATAGGATTGCAGAATGAAAATTTCGGATTTTCCAAAACCTTGAATCTCAGAATTCTTAATTTCGGAATTGTCAAATTTCTGAATTGTGGAAAATATTTCATTGAAAAATAGAAGCTCACCTCTAATAGAAGCCCACCCTGAAAAAGAGGTTGAAAAATAAAAGCCCAAAATTCAAAGTTTGCTGCAAAAAGTACTTGCTGTTAGATAAAAGTTCCTGTAAACAATGCTGAGATTCTCGGCTACGTCAGAAAAGAGGTTCATCGATGTCATTCAGATCTGAACATTCCGAAAACTCATATTTCCGAATTTTGTATCAAAAACTCGGGGTATTCCGAGATTCTGAAGTTCCGAAATTTGGACATTCGGAATTTTTAAAATTCAGAAAAATTCCGGAAACGCCACCCTTGCGATAGACTAGAATGAGCCCATTTTTTCATTTGACCGAGAATCACAGTTCTGGCTGGAATCGTTCAATTTTTGATCGTTGCAATTTTTACACCACCTTCAACAAAAAACTGAATGTTATCCCTCTATGTAATTCGGTTCCTGTCCATCTAAAACTGAATAATTATATATGCAAAAGCTCATTTATTCTCAATTCTAAGAAAAAGAAAACTACAAGGTCTCAATAAAAAGCTCTGTGTGTTGTCTCATTTTTAAGCAACTTGTTTTTTCCTCTTTCAGTCCAAAGCATACCAGCTCATTTTTTGTTAACTTGTGGTCTGCTCTCGGGACTTTCCTCAAATGAATAATATTTACCTTTGGGTAATCTTAAGACAGTACACACAACCAATTTTCAGTCTTTTCCAGCTCCAGTTGAAGCATCATAAGACTGGGGTGGGATTAGATTTTAAGAAGAGAAACAATATATCACAAGGGGCGGAACAATAACACTTCTTGTGTCTTTTTTTATTTGCCTTTAAAGTTTGGAATTCAAACTTTTTCTTACTAGATTATTGTTTTTGAACTGTGGGGAGAATACTTCAAACATTAATCATATTTTGAAATTTTCAATGATCAAAACAATGGGAGCGCACGCACCGAAAAAAAAACAGCCTAGACAAAGAAGAAGAGGAGAGCAAAAACAAAGCACTCAAAAACAAATAAATTGAGGCATGGAAGCGATTTTGAGATGACTTGAACAGAGCAGAGAATCAAGTGTGTATGTCTCTCTGTGTTGTACTCAATCAGTTAGATTCAAATATTTGAACAGTCAGAGAAGAAGAGAGAAGGGAACTACTGTCTGCAATAATATCATGAAGATGTCTCAAACTTGTTTAAGTCAAGTAAACCGGTGGGAAACAGCAAGAAAAAAGTAAAGAAATACATACACAAATAGACACGAAAAAAAACGAGAAGCTAAATGGTAAAATGGAAAAGAAGGTCAAACAGTCGGGGTGCGAGGGCGAAAATGTTGCGATCTTTGAGCACTGAGAACACTTTTCGGAAAAGGAGTTTGGAGTGAGTTGGGGAGGGAGGAAGAAGTGATAAAAAGCGACTGTGAGTCACTGATGATTTTCTATGTTTGGTCACAGTTCCCTGGGAGGTCAATACACAATTTGTATGGTTTTCGGAGAGAGAAAATATTTCAGATAACATATGTTTCGATTTCATGGAAAACAAACTGAGAGAAAAGTAGTGAAAAATCTACCTTGAAAACATATCAAGACGAAATGCTGAATAACAAATTGAACATACTTGTTTCCAATACACTACTTCTATGTACAGCCCAAAAAATGTCTGGAAATCCTTGCGTAGGGTTTCATGGGTTTTGAAATTTTTTTTAAAAGTTGTTGCGATATTGTAATCAGCAATCAGCAATGGCTACAGTATCGGACAAATAGATTTAATTTCAGAACATTATCTGTGGAGGAAAGACATCTCTAGTTTCAGAAGAAAGAGTACAGAATTTCTAGTTTTGGTCTCCAAACTTTAGAATATAAATTCCATATATAGTATACCCTACATGGTTTTTATATACCATATACGGTTGATAGTGGACATATATGGTTAACATGGTTAAAATAATGGTTTGTTTTTGTAAATTCTTTCAAGAACTTCAAATATGGCTGTTTTCTATTGCAAATGTCAAAAAGATATCAAGTCAAACCGTTTTAAGTTAGTGTCCAATACAGTGCACAGATATCAAACTATCAGCGAGTCAATAAATTATTGAGTTCAAGTTCCGAAAAAATCACTGAAAAGGTGAGATCCGTCTTGAAACTTAAACAAAAAAGGTAAATGAAAAATGGGTCTCAAAAAGACGGTCTTGGATAGAATCATGAGATTAAATAGATACATGTCTTATGATACAAATCCAGATACCTGACAAGATGTCCACCACGTCATGGAACATCCAAATGAACGATAAATCCTTTTGTTCAAACAAAGGCTCTTTTTTTGAAGTGAATCTGTGATCCATCTACGTGAGACTCACTTGAGAGTTCTTGCCGTGTAAACAGTAAGCGGTTTGCGAACTGGACCGGCTCTTTTTTGTTTTACTAACAGACAATGTGGAGCCAATGTGCACTAAACGAGAAAAAAACGACACTTCAAAAAAAACTGAAATGGTGGTGAATGACTTTAAAAATCTTGCAAAGATCGGCAGGAGTCTGAAAATAATCCGATTGCGGTTTCAAATAAATAGAAGACGTCATGAATTCAAAAGAGTAGGTCGAGAGGGGAAAAGGAAAATGGATGGATGGAAGAGAGATGCAGTATACTGCACAAAACAACTGATAGATAGATAGGAAATAGAAACAGTTTATTCAAATTTAACATAAATCAACTGTATGGAAAATGGAAATGAGAGAACGGGTGACCTTCTGGATTTAAGAACAAGAACGATGGAACGGAATAGATGGAAAGAGTATAGGATAGGCAAATTGATTTTTCAAAGTTTTTGACTATTTGGGAGACTTCTTTTTTCAAATTATCTGGGGCACCATTTCTGACCAAGCCTTTTGGAATCCTGTGTTTTTTGATAACTTATTAGGACTGAAAAGATGATAATGAGCAGGAAAAGATATGATTGATAGATACCGTAAAACCTGTAATGGAAGAACCCCAATACTCGCAATTTATGCTAATTATTCTTGGCTCCTGTGCAAGATGTCAGAAATGTGTCTACTGATAAAACGTTTGTGATATTATGATAAACAATTCATCCGTTTACTACAATTGTATATCTTTGGCAGGAACCGAGATAAACTGGCTCAAAGTTAAACGTTAGAGGACCCTTTTATTACAGGTTTTACGGTATCTTATTGATCCCGATTTCGGAACAAATCGCAATATGGATTGGCTATGTCACAGCGACTATTTCTAATTTGAAAAAAAAAGATCGTCCAATAACGGTTAAAAGATTTCTTTTCAGTTTACCGTAAAATCTGTATTGATATTGCATGCAAGTCTATTGTTCAAGTCACCTCAAGGGGTGCAACTCTATTAGAGAGGCAATTCAAATAGAGGCTGCAATTCTATTTTTCAAACTACGAAAATTTTGAAAAAAAAGTTTTATTATGAAAATCAACAAAAAAGTAACAAATTGAACACAACAAAAGGAAAATATTCAAAAAATTGAGGCGTCACTGTCATAGTTATTGTCTTCTTCCTCGGCATGGTTCATTTCTCCATCGTCTTCCTCAATTTCAATATCTCCCAAAATCTCCTGAATTTCTTCCATTTCTCGTTCTGCTCGTCTTGTCTTCAATAACTGTACGCCTTCTGGAATTTCTCCATCTTTCTTGAAACAATGAATTGCCTCATCATCTTCGCCATTTCTTCCATTTTTTAATCCGCATCCTTTGAATGATCTTACAATGTATTCCTTCGGGATATTTTCCCACGCCAATTGAATCCATTTCAAATAAACTTCCATACTGGGAGCACGCATATTTCCCGCCGGGGTGAACGATTTCGTTCCATGAACCATCCAATCTTCATACTCTTTTCTGATGAAAGATTTAAACATTGCGTTCCAATATACATCTGGAGCCTGAAAAATCGGGTCACGCAAAGTTTCAATAAAATCTACTCACTTGTAAGAATTTTGTGCATCCTCCAGGAATCACCGCAGTGTCTAGTCTCAGTTGTTTCAATACTTTTTTAGTGTCTGTACTGATGTGGCAACGGTAAGAGTCCCATACTAACAACCTTTTTCCGAACATTGAGTGACCGAGAACTTTTTCAAGAAAAGTTTTTGTGATTTCATCGTTGAAAAATGTTCTGTCACACCAAACCAACTGCAAAGTTTTTCTAAATGTTTCCTCAATACTTTGCACTGGTCTTTTTCTTGGAAGAAGTACAAAAGGTTTGCACTTAAAACCGTCTGATCGAGCGCACAGCATTACTGTAACATGCAATTTCTCGTGTCCCGTGGTTTTCACTGAAACCTGAAATTGAAACGTTTAGCTTGTTATTTTTGAGTGTGCTGACTTGTTTAGATCCTCGATCCGCTACAGTCAAACTATTCGAACAATCCAGATAAACCGCGTCTCATCACATGCGAAAATTTTGTCATAATTATTCATGGTAATTAATCGTTCCACATAAAGGAGAAAGTCAATAATTTTCTCCACATAAAACTCTGGCGGTTTTTGACAGACTGTTGTAGCACGTCTACTCGAAAATCCATGCCGCTTCAAAAAAGAAACCAGCCATCCATTCGAGAACTGCAACATTTAATGTTTAATCTCAAGTAGGTAATCTGTTTTCAAACCTTCATATCACTACTTGAAATAGACTTGGCGCGATTCTGGATTCCAATACGAGTAATACGAAGCTTTTTTTCTCTTTGCTCTCGGACCCATTCCGCAAGTTTAGTATCAAAATCTTTATCATTCACTTTACGCCCTGCGCCATCAAGCCGTTTTTTCTTTTTTCCATTTTCAGCGATTGTTGCTATTATTTTTTCTTTCTGAGCTCTCCATTGTTGCACATTTTGTCTTGAAACTCCAAATTTCTTAGCTGCTTCCGTGTTATTTTTTGATTCTGCCCATTTCACCACCGTAAGCTTGTAATCCAAGGGGTGGGCTCCACGCTTTCTCTTTCTAGAGTTTCCACCAACTTTTTCAACGTCTTCCACGTCTTCCACGTTTTCCACGTCTTCCACGTTTTCCACGTCTTCCACGTCTTCCACATTTTCCACGTCTTCCACGTCTTCTACGTTTTCCACGTCTTCGAGGACTTCTTCAGAACTCATTGCTCGTGTTGCTCGCTTCAATAAATGGAAAATATTGTTAAAAAAACAAAGAAAAATAAAAATAAATCAGAAATTAAGTAGGTAGTTTAAAAAAAAAGAAATTCGAAAAACAACTGTGCAATTGTTCGTCACGGTGTCACAGACTAAAAATTGCACAGTACTCCCGGCGGAGCCGCAATTCTGCTGGAGATGCAATTGTATTACGGGGGCAATTCAATTAAAGGCTGCAAGTCTATTTTTCAAGTGCCCTCAAGGGGTGCAAGTCTATTAGAGGGGCAATTCAAATAGAGGCGCAATATCAATACAGATTTTACGGTAACTTCTTTCCCCAAATTCGAAAAACCGGAACTCTCTACGAGTACTCTTCTTCGCGAAAGAATTCGTTGGGGAACCATTATCCGTTTTGAAAAGAATTCATTTTTGGAGATAACAAATTGTCCCATTTCTTGTCTTCTTTCTTCTATTCGTACACTAAGACGACATCCACCTACTTTTTCTTTTCGTTTCCCAATTTTTTCCCATGTACGACTCATTCACAAATATGACAAGTTCATCGAGAATGCATACTTTCCCAACCAGATCCGTCGCTCGAATCCCACTTTCTTTTTACTCTTTTTTCACACCCCATTATAATTACTTTTACTATTTTTTTCCTTCTGAAAACAACGAGCAATCGGTGTTTTTTTCCACTTGACAATATGTCACAAATCGAATTGAAATGAGGAAAGGGGATTAGTTGAAGAAGGAGAAGAAGAAAAATAAAGCATGTTAATGAGAAGACAAAGAGGTCAGTCAACGGACCACTTGTTAACAGGAATGCCCACGACTCGGTGGTCAAATTTCAAGTTTTCTCTCATCTTGAATTCTATTTTAATTTTCGGTTATTGTTTTTATACTGTAGACTTTTAAAAATTAAGTACTCAGTGTACCAAACTTCAATTTGTCCCATAGAGTATGAGTGTTGATTTCAGTGATTCGATTTTTTCCGTGATTATTGGCTTTTAAACTGTGCACCTTCCAAAGAATGCTAGCATTGTGAAGCCAGTCAACATCTTTTTTGATACCCATAACATTTGAACAGAACGCCACAATCCTTTCGTCCATCCGGACATCGGCTAGTAATCCAAAACACTGCTCCCCGTCTGTCCATCTGAAGGCAATCAAAGAAGTTGTCAGGGTTGCTCTTTCGCTTCCGGAAGAAAGAAAGAGAGAGCTTTTTCTACTGATCGTTTTCCATGATAGAAGAACTTGAAGTCGTGATGCCCCTTGCCCCCCAGTCAATCTCTATTCTCCTATTCTCTTTTGACCAATTTTGTGCAGGAGAAAGAGTAGAAAAGTACAACTCTCTTTTCATCTAATTTTCTCAATTCTATTCGCACCTTAAAGTTGTTTTTTTTCGTGTATCTTTTCAAATCTCCGGGGAGTTTGGAAAAAGCGAAAAAAAGGATTAGTGCGTTCCGATAGATCAGTTTTCAGATGAGCATTCGATGTTTCTTTTTAAAATCGACTTTACGCGCCTTTCGTTTCTTTTTAGATTTGCAGAGTATGTTCCTCTAGCACTTCAAAGCTCTAGATAAATAATCTACATTTGTTAAAATGATTCATTTTATATCCGCTAGCAGGTTTCCACCAACTAGAATTGGAAGAGTTTTATTTTTGCAAACACTGTAATTACAGTTTTTTATTATTCAATTTGATACGTTATTCACAATTTTAGAAACTTTTGAAAAACTCAAAAGTTTCTCCTTCTCGAACCATTTCTAGTATTAAGCCTATCACAAATCTGAAAATCGTAGTTGCATAGATGCATAGTAGGGATTTTTTTCAGAATTTTCAAGGCCCGGGGTTTCAGTAATTCGTTTTCCTGTCATTTCAAAAATAAATTTCTGAGTCAAGAGAAAATGAAGAAACAATTTTGTCACAAGAAAATTCACGAAGTTTCAATTTTTCAAAATTAAAAAAACCCGTGCCCCATCAGGCCCGCGAACCGGGCACTGACTTCATAATGCTTGATCGGATCATCAATACTTCGAACCTTCCCAGTGTCTGATTTTCTCCTTTTTTTTTCTTCCTAATCCCTTTCAAAGTACATCGAACTGTTGTATTATTCTTGTCTTCTAATTGACATCGTGGTCAGAAAAACGTACAGCTCTGTTGCGCAACGAAACTTCTTCCACTGGTCCTGCAACATTTCACCCAATAACCGAATTACACCAAACATGGCGTATCTTGGCGGGGAGGCCATTTCGTTCTGATGGACCTCATTGTCTTCTGAAGAAACACATCCCTATGTGTGGATATACATACACTACGCTTCTTCTTCTTCTTCTTAATTGCATTTATTCATTTGTTCGTTGTCTCCGGCTGTCAGCTCACCGCTCCGGCTATTCAGATCTTCTACTTTTTCTCACACTTCGATTCAATCCTTTATCACTTTTTTCTTTTTTTCAGTTTCTGGAATGAAATGAGAGATGAGCCACCTCTTACTTCTTCGTCTTCTGTTTCTTACCGGCACCATTTGCCAGGCGAGGCTTATCAATTCAGAAGTTGTTAAGGATGTATCAGTCTATCTCTGCTCCCATATCTCAACGTATTCTCATGCCAATATGAATGTAGGTTACATGAGGAAGTATTGCTCATGATTTTTCACTTTCTTTCAGTTCTTTTCCTATCCGGTACAGTTTTGCGTCACACTTCGATCAGACAAGGGAATACGGTAGGCTATTTATCCTTGTAGTTATTGAAAATTGTTAGAATTTTCAGAGAAGAAATCAAGGATCTCCAATCAACAACCTCTCTACAAAGCCGAGTTTCGATATCCTGGCGACAGTTGGCAACTGCCAATTCGTGCAGATTAACATTTAAAGGATACCAAACAGAGTATCGAATATCTCCAGATCTTGGTGGTTATGAGACTTGTCAGACATCTATTTCGAGACATTTATTCAAACTATCTCAAGGAATGAATTTGGGAATCGAGCATCAGAAAAGAATCGAGTTCAATTCCACAAATCAGGATTGTCCTATTCTTAATGTACCAACTGTGTATCCAGTGAGTTATTAAAAACCTTTTTTTCCTGATTTGAGGTTTTAATTGAAACAAAAAAATTTTTCAGGAATACGTGTCTTGCAAATTTACTTCCAATGAGTGGTATCAAATAGAATGGAAGTCTACAATCCGATATGAGACATTCAGGAACGGGGAATATGGTGAGTAAAACCTGGACTCGTAACTTTTAACTTTGAGCAAATTTATCTCGGTTCCTGTCAAAGATATAAAAAATTTGTCAACTGAAGAAATGTTTATCATAATATCGAAAGTGTTTTGTTAGTTTATCTTTTTTTTTTGATAACTGACAGGAACCGAGAAAAGTTGGGTCAAAATTAAAAGGTAGGGGCCCTTATATTACAGGCTTACGGTATTCTAACTTTATATCATAACATTCTGATAACTTCAGGAACTTATTGGGCAAACGACACTCAAAACTTTATTGTTAAAATGAGTGAAGAAATGAGAAGAAATGGATCAGAACATGTTTGGCTGAAAAGGCTTTTAAAATTGGAATCAAGGTGAGGACTCTTCAGTTTCGAATATTTTTAAACGTTTTTATAATTCTAAGGTTGGAAGGATGTGATGCCACAAAACTATTAATCCGATTTGCTGATGATTGGACATATTCA
The DNA here is from genome assembly GCF_000004555.2 of Caenorhabditis briggsae. NCBI lineage: Eukaryota > Metazoa > Nematoda > Chromadorea > Rhabditida > Rhabditidae > Caenorhabditis > Caenorhabditis briggsae. The sequence goes on from NC_013489.2 coordinate 3,884,082, forward strand.
GCAAACAGTGTAAGCTTGAGCTACAGAATATTTGAAGGATCCACAAAAATCCACTCGGATCATATTGGGACGTTTAACGTTGAAGGATGGAAGGAACTGAATATTCCATTGAAACGGATTCCCGGTGATCATGAGATTTGTGCTCAGGTACTACATAGATTTATCCATGTTCTCGGATTGAAATTTTCAGCTTCTGAATCCAGCAGTCTCCCGCCACTACGTTTGTTCCAGAATCGTCGATGCACTTGATTGTCCCTTTCTTCCATTTTCATCCTCGAATTCCTGTTCTTTTTCATTTTTCATTTTGATTTCTTGTTTCGTTTTTTTTCTGTGTTTAAATAGATTTTAGGTTCAAAAAGCAATAAACAATCGAAAGTTTTTTTTCTTTATTTCTTCACACATATACATCTAAATGGGTGCTGGACACACGGCGTGATGTTGATCTGTTTCTCTAACAACTGTGGTTATGGAGGAAAGCGTTGGACATAAATTTTAGTTTATGGGAGGTGTCAGAAATGCTTCTGACGTTTTGACGTTTAGAACTTAGAAGTTGAGGTCTGTAGAGGAAGCATGAATGCTTGGAACGAAAAAACTTCTAGTGTTACAACTTTCTCTTTTTTCCATTTCCGAATAATTTTCCCTACCGTAACCCTTTTCATTTTCGAATATTTTCAACCTACACTAATCCTTTTTCATTTTCCAATGTTTTTGAACTACAGTAATATTTTTCATTTCCGTATAATTTTCCCTACAGTAAGCCTTTTCATTTTTGAATATTTTTAACCTACAGTAATATTTTTCATTTCCGTATAATTTTCCCTACAGTAATCCTTCTCATTTTTGAATATTTTTCCCCTACCGTAATCCTTTTATTTTTCGAATAGTTTTCCTCTACAGTAATCCTTTTCATATCCGAATATTAACCCCAACTGAAACATCATCAGAGACGTATATCACCAAATGACAGATATGCTTATTCCGAATCGCTATCAGTCGAGATCAACTAATTTCTTCTCCAGGTTACTTTTCTGATATTCCTTAGAAAAACAACTGTATATTTCTTCTTCTCATGGAACAATGTCTCTCTGATCCCTATCCCATCTGCCGACAGACGGAGTTTTTCCTCTTCTGATGGTTCCTTTTGTGTTTCATTTTTCTAAACATTCTCCGATCCCACAAATGAAGTTGTAGATGGTGTGCGTAAGATTAAGAGACCTTCAGAATAGGTTAAAAAATGTCAATTAATAGTGGCGCGATGCAAATCAAAGTGTCCTCTCTCTTCTCTTATAAAAACATTCTCATTGTCATTCTATTCAAAGTTCATGGCCCATAATCAATTCGTCCTTCTTCACCTCCATTCTTCTTCTTCTTCTTCTTCTTTTTCCAACCTTTTTCTTTTTTTCTCCCAGGGTGTTTTTGGGTGGAATAGAGGAGCGCGGGTGCAATCCCTCCCTTGGTCCACGCGCGCCATTCACCACGATTTATAGCCATACACATACACACACATTTTTATTGCTTTCGGACTGCTGCCCTCTCAGCGATTTGTACGCTCTCTATCCGTCTGTCGTAGTGACCCTCTCTGGTAGAAATGCTATCTGAGAAGCCGATCAGAACGACACCAGCAGTAGCAGCAGCCGGAGGAGAAGGAGGAGGAGGACCCTCACAGGATCCTTTGGACCTAACCCTTTTCGTTTGGAGTCTTAACTCTGAATATCATCGATTTCCCCTTTTCTCGCAGCGCCACTTTTGATCTCTTCCCTTGCCTTGCCTAATCGGCTGATTTATACCCTTTATCTCGAACTCGACGTCCCTCTCTTTTCCTCTTTCATTCTACCCGACTGCGTTAATTTATGAGGTTCGTAGACAGATAACAACATGGGTGTCTTTTTGAATTCTTTTTTCCCGCGTCTCCTAGAATTTTGAATGTGTCCTAACTCTTAACTTTTTCTTCGAATATGATGATCTCGGTAGAGTGTCGTGTCCACTTTTTTCCGTTGTCCCGTTCTCTATGGCGCCGTAGACAACGTCAAATAGCCATCACCTATACTCTCTCGCCTTCTCCCTCTTCTCCTTCGCTATCGAACTTCTTCTCTTTTCTTTCCCATTTTAGCCATATTTGCACTTGTACTAGTCATCGTTCCCGTCAGTTTTCGTATTCTTGTGTTAAGTTATACATTAACAACAGGCAGATAGAGAGATGATTTTTTTTTCTCAACTGACCACTCGCTCTATTGTATTCACTTTTTTCTATTGTTAAGCATATGGGTCGAAAGGGGATGATAACTGTATTGACTTTGCGAGTCTTCTATTTTAGGATTAGGTATTTTCTAAGGGAATGGTAGTTGCACAGAGTTCCAAAAGACCTGGTCAGAACTCGCGCGAACGTGAGAATGGGGCGTATTGTTTTCGTTGGCTGAGTATCTGGTGTTTTTCCCAAACAATACCCCTACTATCGTGATTTTATTACAATACAGAGTTTCAGTAAGATCCTATCGATTATCTGTTGTTCACAACTCTCAATTCCAGATCCCTTTCTTTTCCAATAATTCAATGATCCATCGCCTGTTCCAAACTATTCGTTGCCCATTCGTCTCATTGACGTTCTCGTGTTCGAAATTTGAATTTGAAAAGTTCTTGTCTTCCTTCTTTTCCTCATTCCTATTTGCACTTGTACCAGTCATTCTGCGACAATCACCTTTTGAGATGGACGTCATTTGCTCCCCCCTCTTCCGACCATCATCATTTTTTGTTCACCTAGAAATTCGTAATTCTTCTTCTTCTTTTTCCTCTCGTTCTTTTCCAGATGTGTTCATATCAATTCGTTCTTTTTCTCCCCTCTTATTCTGATACATGTGTCCGCATACACTAAACATATCGCCTATGACACGGGTCGACGTCTTGTCATAAATCTCTTAAATTTCTATAGCCAGAAGTGTCTATGTGTATCATCGATCGGTTTGGGAAGAGAAAAGACAACGGAGAGAAGAAGACGTAGTATTCTCTCCCTCGACGAACCTAATAAATCAAGACATTAAGAAACGAGAGAAGATCCCCGTGTGCGTGTGTGTGTGCGTTTGTCGCATTTGATTCAAAAGAGCCCAGTATTAATTTGAAGTTGAAATATTGCCCTGTTTTCTACTTTTCTCCTCCAACATGATTCGTCTCCCAGAAACACTTTCCTTGTCAGTTTCTCATGAGTTATGGGTCTTCAAAACTGCTTCAACGCCTTGAGCAGCATGTTTAGAGTATTTGGAGCAAGTACTTCAAAAGAAATATCTTTATGTTTTTGATAAAACTAAACAGATGTCTAAAGACGTCTGATACGAGAACTGGTGGGTTGTCAGTAGTTTCGCAGGAGAAGGGCACTGCCGAAAAACTGATAAATAACAGCTGAAGAGGCTCAAACTGGTGAATACCGTAAAACCTGCATTAGAAGGACCGGTCCTTCTATTACTGGGGGCCCTTCTATTTCCCTAAGCCCCTCTCAGAGAGCCCTTCTAATACAGGTTTTCAAGAAGAAGTGACGGGCCGTCGACGGACTGCAGAAGGACAACCAGAACCCCTTGGAAAACCGACTTGAAAGTTGTGATTGTAAATCAGCCAGCAAACAATATTTCATGCTCCAATTAGATTATAGACTGATTGAAACTAATTTCCCTTCATCGGTCCACCTCAAAAAAGTAGGGCCAGCGCGCGATTCGACTGCCGACAGTTATCTTTTCGGAAGTCAGCGCCCCGCCGGAAGTCTTGTTTTTCGACAGTGTCCCTCAACTTGTGAGAACTTGAAAGAAGCTAACACAAACTTTTCAAATCCATTGCTGTGGTTAAGCCTAAACGTCCAAGCAGTTTCTGAGAAATAAAATTTTGATTTTCTGAGCCGAAGCAGCTGGTCTTAAAGAATTCTCAATTTGAATACCCCCTCTCTCTGTAAACCTTCTCTTTAATCCCGATCCAATCGGAGCAATACTACTCTCTGCGTCGATTCCCCATAATGAAATGAGAAAGCTATTCAATACTTTCCAATAAATTAATCCATTACCACGTTATCCTTCCCTAAAATTTTGGTGGTAATCGGTGAAAGCGCGGAGTCGTAAAGGGCGAATAGGAAGAGAAAAGAGGAGAGCAGGAGCAGACGACTAGACAGTATGTTTGTGTAGGGGAAAGAGAAGAAAGACGTCTTCCCTCCGCCCCCTTTCCCCCGATGTTAACCGACCCAAACCATCCTCGAATTTATTTTTTTGGGAAGGAGCTAGTAATGGTCATTCTCGAGAACCTCCCTTTTGGATCTTCTTCTATTTTTTAACTTTAATTTTGTTCCAATAAAACCTAATCGAACATCTGTTATCAACAGCCTATCTTATCTAGTTTTAATTAAAATTTTCGATAGGTGACCAGATAGTGTTTTCATTTACTAAATCATCGGATTTCGCCTATTTTGTCATTCTATTTTTGAAATTTTCAGTCAAGCATCTCAAACATCCTTTCAATGTGTTTTTCCGAATTCTTCGATTCCAGTCAGCCGCTTTTGTTATTCCCTTCTTCTTCTTTTTTTTCGTTCTCTTCATCTTTTTTCGTAATTGACCCTAATTATTTCGTAACTTTTGTAGCTCTTCTGGCTCCAACTCAACTCATCAGATGATGCATTCGCTTGGAATACTATTATTCATTCCACTCGCCACATCATCCATCTTCGATCAGGTCCGACTCAAAAACCAATTTCCTGGGATTGAGAGCCCCTTTCTCTTCCAACGAGGAGCCCCTTGTTACCCTAAAATGAAATTGTTTTGCAGGCAGTCAAAGGGAAATGCATTCCAATCGACATAGAGCTATGCAAAGATTTACCATACAACTACACTTATTTTCCGAATACAATTTTGCATAACGATCAACACACGGTAAGCCTTCCCCTTCTTTGCATCTATTTCCATAATTTTGATTCCGAATCCTTTCCCTTCATATATACCTTAAAGTCTGAATCGATGCCTCCCATTTCCCCCAATTTCAAAAACTGACCAATTTTTTGGCGGTGTCGAGGGGACGCGGGGTGTCGGCATCTTCAAAGAGCACCATTTTTCTCGTCTCGGCGCATGTCTGTGTCTCATCGGTGTGAATGATCTCTAACTTTGGGGGGGGGGGGGGGTTTCATAGAAGTGAAATGAGACAAAGGGATGAAATGAATCGTAGAGAAAAGGAAAAATATGGCGATTCCGTGGGATGGTTGTGGTTGGAAAGAAGGAAGAAAAAACGATGAAGAAGAAGATGAACTGCATTTTTTTTTCCATCGAAAAATGCACACGGACACCTTCTCTCAGAACCGAAATGAACCGGAAAAGAGGAAGAATCAAGACTTAAATCAAAAACGAAGATTGGATGAATCAGGCATGAGAGTTGAAGGATAGTTTCTGAAACCCTCGCACTTCCAAGCAAAAATTTCAGATACTTGTTCAAATTCCCATTCAAGACAGTAGTCTGCATTTTATTTGCGAATTTAAAGCAGAGCCTTTTTATCTTCTCAGAGCTGCACGGTGGTTTTTTTTGGGAATGCCGTGTAAATGCGCTCAAACGCAAAACAACCGTAATACTGCATTGAATATATCATTGATCTCAACGCGAAAGCTCTGAATTGAACTGCTGATTCGCTACTCAGTGGTGCCTGCATTCTATCGAAAAATCGCAGGAAGATAATTATTTTTAAAAACGTTCCGGAAAACACCGTGTAGTTCTCCCATTTTTTGCTTCAAAACAATTTCAGCCCATTTGCCACTACCACCACCACCTCCATCATTTTATTTGTACTGATTGACACTGTCGCGTAGGTTTTTATGGCCCAAATCTAAAAGAACTAGCTGTGATAACGGAACTGATAACATGCACCACATGGCGGCGAATCAAAAAAGAAAAAAGAGCCGACGGACGACAAAATATGTTTCTAATTTTGCATCGGAGGGTCAATTCCACAACTTCCTCTCTCTCCCACTAACCAGCTCCAGTTTTTACGACCTCCCGTTCTTCTTCTTCTTTTCAATGGTGTCTCTTTTCTTTTCATCACATACACATTTGCATTTCGAAGGAGCAAAATAGGGGTTGGTCAGAAAAGAAAGAAAAAGAAAAGATGTTTGGGGTGGTCTCTAATTGCATTTTGGGACCACCACAATGTAACTGAAAGGGGGAATACATACACACAGATTCTCAGAAAAACCAGACAAAAAATTTGATGAAGGGATTTGTATAGAAGCCATAATCGGATTTATTTTTCAGCTACAAACACACACGGAGCACTTCAAACCGTTGATGAAAACGAAATGTCACCCACATATCCACTTTTTCATTTGCTCAGTTTTTGCTCCAATGTGTCCAGTTGGAATGCCACAAGCGGTAACTAGTTGCAAATCAGTTTGCGAGCAGGTAAGAATGAAATATGAAGCAATGGATAAATCTAGGGCGACAGATACTGTATTTTGGACATGAAGACTATCGCAAACCTAAAAACTACCGTATTCTCTCTCGCAGAAGCCCACCCAAACTTCGAGCTCACTTATTTCGATTCCTGTAAAAGATATCAAGAATTTGTCAACTAATGAAATGTAGGTGCTGTTGTGATAAACAGTTTATCAGTCAACAACTTTTTGATATCTTTCACAGGAATCGAGATAATCTAGACGGTTATTCTATTGGAGGTGAACTGTGACTGTTAATTTTGCTCCTACTCGTCCAACTGTTCGAATTTCACCGAATCCGGATGAATTCACCCAATTAAATTTGGCACTAATGATCTACTTTTTTTTTGCTTTCTCAAATGTGACTCGCGTGACTTCCGCTCGCACCTGTTCATGTTCAACCAGCTGTCTTTCCGCAGCTTCCTCCAATTAAGCACCCTATTGCTCAGCTTACACACGCATACAAGTGCGTGGCTCATTACGGTTCTAAAATCATTAAGGACAGGTGGACATCAATCATAATAGGGAAGAAAAGTTGACTGGTCTTGTCCCCTATACCTATGTGACCTAGATGGTCCATTTGGAAAGAATATTGTAAACATCTGACATGTGGTGGACGAATTGTTTGCCGATGAGATTAACACACATTTCCATATCCACATAAATTTTATTATAGGTGAAAGCTGATTGCTTTTCGATACTCGATGAGTTTGGAATTGGATGGCCTGAGCCCCTCAACTGTGCTCAATTCCCAGATCCACCGGAATTGTGCATGAAACCAACTGAAGATGAAATCACAGGAGGATTCTCGGCTCCACGTGTACCATCTAAAGTTGCCAGTTCGTCATCCAAAAAACCAACAGGATGCCCAAGTGATCTTGTTGATGTAGACCCACATGATTCAAAATCACAGTGTGCGTTCTCGTGCGAATCGAATGTTATGTTCAGCAGTAACAACAAGGTTCTCCATTTCTCGATGAAATCCAAATTTCAAACAAATAATTACAGCTTATGGTCCGTTCATGGTCAATTTGGTTTGCTGCAGCTAACGCTGGAGTCGCCATTTTCTCCTTTTTGACGTTTGCAATTGACCGAAAAAGATTCCGTTTTCCGGAGAGGTTCGTTATTATAAAAAGAGACATTTGGGATAAAAGAGCGGAGAATTGAGAAAGCAAGAGAAGGGGAATAAGTGGGTAATAACGAGAAAAGAAAATGAGTCACTTGGGGGAACAAGCTGTTGCAATTGTCTTGCCGACGATGATGAGAATAGGGGAGATCAGAAATTGAGACGAATAGTATAGTTATGAAGTAAAATGTGAGAAAAACTGACCCAAATAGTATACATGTACAGTACCGTGCAATAAGATAAACAACGACGATGTATTTTTCAATTGGTTTTCGGTCATTTTGACAATTTTCAAGAGTCTGAATCTCGGCTGTCAAGTTTCCAATCACTTTGAAAATATTGTAGCATCTAAAACAGATCTAGATTGAAAGCTTTGCATTCACAGCATTTTTTAAAAATTCCTAGTTTTTCAGATATTTTCCGATTGCTAAGAAACTCCCGTTTTCAATACAAAAACGGGCCTAAAATAAACGAAAACTACATGTTGCATTTTATCTTACTGAACGGTACTGTTTTTTTGGTAGTTTTAGGGATACTGAGAAAAACTGACTACTTAAAAAAACAATTTTCCAACACATAAGATCAATACTCAATAGAATATAACTTTCATTGAAAATTCTGATAATTTCAGATGTGTCTTCTACCTCTCCTTGTGCTTGTTCCTCTCTTCACTACCGTACCTCTCCCCATTGATTCTGGAACCTAAAATACGTTCTTGTCATGCTATGGGCAACGGAAGATCATACCTTTCAATCGGCTCTTTTGACAATTCCTATTGTCTTGCCTCATTCCTTCTCAACTACTTCTTCACCACAGCGGCCGCTCTTTGGTGGTTAATGTTCTCGTTTACGTTGTGAGTCGATTAATCCTTGAGTCATCTAATCCGTTCCTGGGAACCCCTCAACCAGATGTCTTTTCAGGTACCTGAGCGGAGGACGAAAGTGGGTGCCAGAAGGCATTGAAGCATGCAGCAGTTATGTTCATTTTGTTGCCTGGGGACTTTCGTCACTTGCAACTATCGTTGTTCTCATCTTCAACAAAGTCGATGCCAGTGAACTAACTGCTCTTTGTTCGGTGGGAAACCTGAATTCGATCGCTCTTCTCTGGTTTGTAATCGTACCAAGAACAATTTGCATTGTGATTGGAACTTGCTTTATTGTCGGAGGATTTGCGAGTATGTGCAGAGAGAGAATCAGTTTCAGAACAAGGGTGAGACTATACTTCCTGGTATTATACTTCCTGATATTATATATCCTGGAATTTTCTCCCAATAAGTGGGAAAATGAAAATTTTCTAAATATTAAAAGTTGCCAGAAAACGGACGAAAATCGATTTTAAAAAATGAAAGTAAAAATATTTGCTAATTACGGTAGTTCAGCCGTGGCCACGACCACCCAATTTTCGATAATTTTTTTCAGGGAACGGATACATCGAAGCTAGAAAAACTAATGGTCAAAATGGGTCTCTTCTGTGTGCTTTTCATTTTGCCCAACGTCGTTGAACTTGTGTGCGAGTGCTATAAATTTATGATTCTCACTCAATGGACTCGTATGACAATCGACTGCAAGCAACAACTCGGAGCATGCCATCGTCCACCTCCACCCCAAGCTGAAATTTATATGGCATCTGTGTTGTCCAGTTTGACCACTGGATTCTCGTGTCTTATGTGGGTGCTCTCAGCAAAAACTATCCACTCTTGGAAGAACTTTATCTTCTGTGGAATGTGCTCGACGGCTCCAGTTAAGGTAAAACTGACCACTTTTTGAAATTTAAACATCTTTTTATTCGTAGAATCCGATCGAACCATCAACTCGCCCACTTCTGGAGCCTCCAACTGCTCCACCACCACAACCACCGGTATACATGCAAATGACAACGACTCCTCAGAATGCGTGGAGACCTAGCAAAGTGGTCTGAATCAGATCAAGTCTCCCTTCGTACCTCAATGCTCTCAATGCCCATGACAAAACCGATGATCTATAATATTCACTCCGTCTCTTATTTGTCTGTTCTTTGCATTCGATCAATTGACAATTATCCCACCCATTCTCTCTCATTCACCTTACTTTGAAAACGGGTTTTTTCTTCATTGTTTTGCTCTATTCGAGACTGATATATTTTGATGAATAATAAAATATTTTCCAGTGATTATCATTGTTTTTGGGTCAGAAGAATAAATAAAATAATGAGTTTGAAAATCAAGGAATCAGGATCGCATTCATTTTTGTGGCTTGATTTTCGGTGGTTTGAATGCAGCTCCTTTCATGGTTTTTCCTTTATCTTCCTTCTTTGCCTTTTTTGCCTGGAAGTTCCGCCAGCTACCCGACCGCTCATCTCGAGATTCTTCGTAGTTCTTCGCGAACTCCTCAGCCAGCTTTCTCTTCTCAGCAGCTTGAGCCATTGCTTCTGTAGCACGACGTCTGGAAAATATATTGGCAATTGTTAACAAAGATTTTAACTCACTTTTCATCATTGGCTCTGTCTTCGAGCATTTTTCTCTTCTTTTCTCTGTCTGCAAACACCTTGGTTACAGTAATCCAAAGGGCTTTTTTGTAGCCATCTGGATTGTCCTCGTCTATGTCGTCTTCTTTTCCATCCTTCCGTAATTTCCTTTTCTTTTCGGACATCTGAAAATGATAAATTGGGAAACACTATGTTTCTTTATACCTACCACAATAGCCAATCTGGCTTTGGCTTCGGTGTAGCAGTCTTTGCACCGATTCAACTCGATTGGATCCTCCATTTGCTTTATAGCTTTCTTCACGATATCGAAAGCCTTGTCAGCTCTTTCACGATCATCTGGATTTTTATCGGGGTGAACAAGCAATGAAAGCTTTTTGTACTTCTTTTTCGCAGCCTCAATGTCAGTATCTAGATCGATTTGAAGGACTTCATAAGGATTTAAGTTCAAATAAGTGGATCCTGGCTTCAAAAGTCGATCAATCTGTTGTTCGGACGTGAGAGCTGCATCCTGCTGCTCCGTTGATTTGAGCTGAATAGAACGAGATTCGAATTTTGTCAAAATAAATGGAAACTTACATCTTGATAGAAGGATTCGAACTGTGACATGTGTCTATAACATACAAAACTAGTTAACAGGAATTCCTAGGAAGGATAAAAAATGTTGATATAATAGATATTGGTTGGGAGCTATGACCCAATTGAATAGTTACGATAATAAGAATTTCAAAATTAGATTTATTGCGATTTGACCAGAAAACAATGTCATTCAAATTCTATCTACATACATTGTGAACTACATTTCAAACTGCAGTTTATCAACATGTGGTTGAAGCTCATCAATCGTAGGCTGTAATCGGAAGTTTAAAACAGAGCAGAGTGGGAGCTCATAGGCTAACAAATCAGCCTTCTGTTCTCTGAGCTGATCTTCCGCCTGCTCAATGTAAGCCTTAATCGTTGGTTTTTTGTAGTCGTTCATTTTGAGTGCCACGAGTAGGGATGCTCCAGCGACACATTTGCGATTCGCTTTGGATATCAGACCCTGAAAATGTTCAAACAGTTACCAAAAAATGACCTTGTTTAAAAAATACCTTTATGATAATTTTTTCGAAGTAAACAAAAGCGGTTGCTACAGTATACACATCGATTTCGTGTGCTTTTCCTAGAGCAGCCATCTCTCTTTTCAGACTTTTCATTTTGCTCAGAGTCAAATGAATGAGTGGAAACTTTGCCTCGAAGTCCTCATTGGTTTCTTGTTTTGTTTTTTCAGCAGTTTCCCAGTGAAGCGTAGTTGCAACGAAGCCGTCATGTCGGATAATAGTCCTCTTTCCTACGCCTAACTCCGCGAAAACTGTCGGATTGTATTCTTCAATGATTTCTGATGGCTCTTCTGATCGACTTATATCTAGATCGTATTTATCATCAACGGATGTTCCTCGTTCGTAGCTCGGTTCTCTATTCACTGTTTGAGGTACTTCGATACTTTCAGCAAATGGATCTTCAGACAATTCCCCATTGCGGAAACTTTCCTGCAAACTTTTTTTGATTGTTCTTCTGCGCTTTCTTCATGAATCTCACCCTTCTTTCCTTTCTCGAAATTTGTGTTGGTGGCTTATCAAACAGCGTGAAAAATGGAGAAGGATTCCGCTTTCTTCGTGCTTGACCTAAAATCACCTGATCATCTGGATCACGAAACACGAACGGGCGGAGTTCTTCTGTGGATGCAAGTGCTTGGTGGCGCATTCGATCGGAACTAAAATAATTATATTTCATTAAAACCATTTGATCGAATTTTGAGTATTTTGCACATCTCACAAAAATGTGAACAAGCTAAATGGATTAATCTAAACCTTCCAAATATTGATTTCGACCGGAACTTTTTCTTATTGACGGTAGTGTTAGCGAAAATTGGTGCCAGAGGATCAACGTAGTCATTGTTAGGTGAAAGGTAGGAGAAGACAGCAAGAGGGTGACCACCAGAGGCAGTACAGATGAAAAACCTGGAAATGGGTTAGTGGGGAACGCGAGAGGTTTTTGACAAATTAATTGAGACTGGTGTGTAGGGTTTCGAAGTTTCACGAACCTGTCTGCATGTGTGATAGTGCTTTTCAATCTCCTTAGAAAACTGAACTGATTTGAGGAACAAGATGGAGATTCTGACCGAAACTCTAAAAAATAAAAGTTGTTAGTTCTGGTTAGGAATAGAGCATTTGACAGTAAAACGACGCATACCGAGCAGCCCACTATCCTCTCGACCCACTCCTTCTTCCAGAATCGGGGTTCGGCTATTTGTGGCTGTCATCGAATAAATTACATCGTCAGAGCTCATTATCTTTGCAATTCGTTTGAATATGGAAGTTCTGAAAAATGGAGAAAATCGTTGTTTCGGTCTAGAAGTATTATATCACTTCTTTTGAGGCGTTTCCCGAGAATTGTTGTTGAGATAAACTCCATTTTGATCACTTTCTAGATAATCGAGTGGTAGATTCGAGGAACTCTGAAGAGCGTAGTGTTAATAAATACTTGAAAATGAAAAACTAAACACTCACCAATCTGTCGCCAAGGGAAGTAGTAGTTCCAAGGGAGATGACTGATTCATTATTCCGAACGGGTGCTGATGAACTGGCACCATTTGAAAACTTCTTTTCCGAAGATAACTAAACGAAATCATAATTTAAATATCATAGATGTGCTGAATTACTTTCGGAAGTCCTTTTGCTTGAAAAATGCGTAGGTTTGTATCTTGGTGGGTGCCATCTATACTGATATTGGACAGGAAGTTTTGAGCAACAAGAATATGATAATTACTTTTCTTCTTTACCATTTATTAGATAAATATTTTTTGATTACACCGATGACCTGATAAAAGTATGTTGAATAAGGTTTCGAAACGGAGAAATTCGATTTTTTTTAGTCGACTACGGTCAACATTGAAGTACGCAAATGTCGTAATATTCGATGCATTTCGCATTGTGTTTGCGGGCGGAGGAAAATTTCGAAAAATTAATTTTCTTGTGCGAGGATTCGTTTCCATCTATCGTGTTTTGATTAAGATAATCCTTTTCAATTATTATCCTTGTCTGAGAAAAAAAAAGGTTGAGACGCAGAGAAAAAGTGTCTGTGTCTCCACCTTATGTGTGCTATTTAGGCTCTCCGCTTCGATATCGCTACCGTATTCAGACTGCAAAAAATACTCTCTAACCTTTTTTTCTCAGACAAGCATAATATCTTTCACTCTTTTTTAACTTTTGCTCAGATTCACTCGATTTGTTCTCTATTTTCTTGAGTTGAGTATATTCGATTCGAGTGCCTGACAAGAAATTTTACTGCTTCTTCTCGTCTTTGTCAGAAAATTTTTTGCTTCCTTTTAAACCGATGGTTAAGAATCTGTATTTTCAGGAAAATGAGTAAGACGCACCCACCAGAGCTCAAAAAGTACATGGACAAGGAAATCGAGCTGAAGCTCAACGGAAATCGTCACGTCTCTGGAATTCTTCGCGGATTCGATCCATTCATGAACATGGTCATTGATGTAAGTTGATACTTAGTACACCTCTTCTTTTAGATAGAAATATGCTCCATGTCTTATTTTCAATTTTCAGGAAGCTGTCGAGTATCCAAAGAACGGAAACTCCATTAACCTCGGTATGACTGTCATTCGTGGTAACTCTGTCGTCATCATGGAGCCAAAAGAAAGAGTATCTCACTCCTGAACCAACGATCTCCATGTCATTGTTACTCATTTTTCGCCTATACTATTTCCAACATTGTCTGATCTTTCTATGCGTGATAAATCCGTTTATAAGTTGAATCCATGATATTCTTTGATACTAATGGCAGAATCTACCAATAAGTCTGATGTTTATGAATCTCCAGATGAACTCTCAAAAGAAGGCTATTTTATCAGTTATTATAAAATTTACAGTCATGATTAAAAGCTCATGTAAACATCGTAGATCCGAAAGTTTGAACAAATTTTACAGAAGAGAACTCTGACAAGTCACGATTGACTAAATAAGTAGCGAGCTCGTATCTCGTCTCGATTGTATTATCCAATCCAAATGATAGTGTGACCCAAAATTTGGTATCTGCTCGGTTAAAGCATTAATTTCAAACGCAGACACTGCTTTCAGCGTTGTTCTCCTGCTTGGCCATTGACGAGAAGTAAACGCGACTGACAAAAAACACAACAACAACAAAAGCGAATATGTAAGGGTGAGAGAGAGAAGGGACTTCAGTAGCGATATTCGTCTCTCTGCGGCTGCTGGTGTGCCCGTTTCTTTCCACTATGTGCGGTCTCAACGACTCTTCGCTGTTGTTTTCCTTCTTCTTTTTTGCGCCTCTCTTACTCCTACTCTCCTTCGCGACAAAACGAATACTCTTTCCCCCACTTCTTATCTCTTTTGCCGGCGACTTGTCCCAGTTTTTCCTATCCTTCGAAAATTGTTCACCATCTTCTTCGCCTATCATCATGACTTTCATCACTCTTTGAGCATCGCCGTTTTTCTCGTTCAGAAACTATCATCATATATCCCACATCTGTGGAGAGAAGTACTCTTGGCAGATACTACGTGCATCGATATATCGCGCTCTCAAAGCTTCGAAGTAACAGTTGCCAGTATACTTTGTTGATTAGAGATTTAAATTAGACTCGAGTTTCGAACCTTTTGAGAGCTTCTCACAAAGTTACATAAACTTCGATCTCTATTCTTGCTACTTAGAATATTAACAGAACGAATTTCTGCTATTTGATCTACCGCGCGTTAAATTTAACGACCTCTAGAATGTTCCGTTTACCCGCCTTCTCTGCTGTGTCGCGCTCTCCTTACTTTGTCCGTATGCATTGTCACTTTGAAGTTGTTTCAATGACGAATCGACTGTGGATTGTGCCCTTGCCGATTTGTTAGCGCCGTGCGTCCCCTTACTATCATCGATCGATGAATTTTGTCCTCTTCTGCCGATCTATTTTCCTTTCCTTTCTGTGCACTCCTCTGTTGTGGAACGTTTGGTTATCACTCTCTTTTCTTCCTGTTTCAACTCTCCGTTCAGTCTCTGCGCCGAAACACAAAGAAGTAGCATCTACTGGCCGTTGTAGAGAAAATGACATTTGAATGTGGTGCGCACCTCGTGTATGGAAAAACGAATGAATGTAGTCACCTCTCGGCTCCCGTCTTTTTCCGATGTTTCAAATATGCCGTTCTTCATACTTGTAACGGGCCGGGCCGAACTTTTTCCCGAATTTCGGAGGCCCGGCCCGGCCCGGCGGGCCTGTCATTCCACAAGTTTTGAAAATTTCAAAAAACACATAAGGGGGGGGGCCTTATGTGATTTTTTTTTCGATCAAAAATTTTTTTTCGAGTTTTGTTGATATTTTTATATCAAACAGACAAACAATCCAAAAACACAAAAAAATAATGGAGAAAATTGTATTGAGAGCTCAAAATTTGGCTCAAAACGACAAACTTTTTGCTACCGGGCCCGGGCCTTTAAAATTTCCTCAGGCCCGGCTCGGGCCCGGGCTTTGGCGGGCCGGCCCGGAATTTTACATGTATGCCGTTCTTTCCTTTTTCGAAATCAGCTAGTGAGAAAGCACTGATGTTCTCAGAGTTAATGATATTTTTATAACCTTACGGACTTCCCCTTCTTATTTATTCGTTTTCTTTGTTTTCGCTCTACATTTTTCTTTTACAGAACCATGCCAGTTCCACCACAAGCCCAAAAGGTGTTGGACGACATTGACAAGCAGCTCCATGAGCCAAGCACTGTCACCAATGTGTTGGCTACAGTCGAGGCTAAGACCGGCTTGAAACGTCTTCATATTGTGCTCGGTGTCGTTGGTCTTCAAGCCATCTACCTCATTTTCGGACATTCCGCTCAGCTCGTTTGCAACGTCATGGGATTCGTCTATCCAGCATACATGAGGTAAGAAATACTTCGGGGATCATGCAGATTTCTGGATACATTTTTTGGGAAAGATGGGAGGAGACTAAATTTCAAGCCACCCACGCTTTTCCCGAATTTTTTCTCTTAAGTTTTGCATAAAATCGAGGAAAAAAGTGTGTTAGAAAAAAAGCGGTCTATTTCAACTCCTCCCATCTTTCCCTGGAAAGCTTCAGGTTTTAACCATAGAATCTTCTGAAACTCAGAATTCGTTGACGTAGATGGCCTCATGGTCGGCAAACATCTTCCCGCTCAAAATGACATTCCTCTGTTAAAATACATATCTTTCAGCATCAAGGCTATCGAGTCAAGTAACAAGGAAGATGACACTCAATGGTTGACTTACTGGGTTGTGTTCGCCATCCTCTCAGTTGTCGAGTTCTTCTCCGTTCAAATCGTTGCTGTTTTTCCAGTCTACTGGCTCTTCAAGTCGCTTTTCCTCCTCTACCTTTACCTTCCAACCTTCCTCGGAGCCACCAAGCTTTACCACAGGTAGAAATAGCACGCTAGACATGTACATGGCGTATAACAATTTTTTAAAGATTCGTCAAGCCTGTCGTCGCCAGACACAATCACGGATCTATCGACGCTAAGATCGGAAACTTCGCTGATAGAGTCAACAGTGCCGCCGGAAAGCTTGCAAGCGATGTTCGCGACCATTTGGAGTGATTTCGTGTGAAATTTTTTCGATGTTTTTCTCGTTTTTAAAATTACCTCCACACTCCCTTATATATTTGCAACCACCTATTCCAAGTTTATATTGCCCCAGAATTTCGCCTCCATTTCCCAAATATTTCGTTTCGGTTAGGTTCGCCCCTTACTCAGATCTGTTTGTCGCTCTCATTTTGTCTACTGCTAACTTTAACATAAATCGACATAATGAACACTCCTTATCTTCAGCCAGATAATTTATTTGTTGGTTTTTCGTAGTAGAACATTCGATATACACATGAATATCTGATTGTGAGCCCACATTGAATTCGCAACAACGTAGATAGTGATTGGTTGCAGAAAAATGGACGAATATCGAGAATTGATAAGCGTCCTACCGCTGGATACAGTGGAATATGCATTTGCGTATGGATCAGGTACTCGACGGAATCTTAGCTTACCATCATCGGATAGTTTGTAGGGGCAATTCAACAAAAAGATGAGAACAAGGCAGAAAAGATGGTGGATTTCGTTGTTGTTACAAAAGATGCACAAGAATTCCACAAAGCTAATATCGCAAAGAATCCTCAACACTACAGTCTTCTACGCCTTCTCGGACCAAAAATGCTTGAAAAGATTCAATGTAACTTTGCAGCTCGTGTTTATTACAACACTCATGTGAATGTAGGAAAAAGGAAAATTAAGTATGGTATCATCTCGTATGAAAATGTCAAGCAAGATCTACTGGATTGGCGATGGATCTACATCTCCGGTCGTCTTCATAAGCCCGTTCTCGACGTTATCAAGCCGAAAGATGACATGTGTGATTTGGTTACGGAGAATCGAAGATCTGCGCTTCATTCTGCACTTTTGTTACTTCCAGAGTCATTTACTCTAAAACAACTTTTCCATCAAATAGTAGGACTTTCCTATACTGGAGATTTTCGTATGATTGTTGGAGAGGACAAGAACAAAATCATGAAAATAGTGGAGGGTAACTATGAAGAACTTATGCGAGTTTACGAACCACTGATGAATGATGATGCTCGTCTTTCTGTGATGTCACCTGCCAAAGTTATTCAAGATGGATCCACGACGGCAATTTACCACAGGCTGAATCTGTTACCGTCAGAAGTTTTGAATCAGATTCAAAAAAATATGAACAAAGCGCAGAAGAGGCAAAGGGACGCTGAGGAGGTAGGAGTTTGATTTCACATCTAAAATTTAATGTGAACTGCTTTGAAATATTTTGGGACCATTAAGCTGGTGCGCCTCCGGCGTCACTTAACCTTGTTGTTCGGCTCC
>NC_013489.2:3908642-3952253 GCF_000004555.2 Caenorhabditis briggsae
CGGAGCCAGTTGTTCATTGGTCCGTCACTTCGCTTCTCGCTTTTTCTTGCAGAGTCACGTAAATCTATATTTATTTATTTAAGTTTTTCAAAAATCCACAGACTCACTGGGGTCCAAGGCAACGGGTCAGAAATCGCGCCCCAGTAAACGTGAGATTTTAGAAAAAATTCGCTGCTAAATTATTTGGCTGAGGATCAAACTTTTAAAGGTTGAGCGACAAAAGCACGCGTTGCAACTCGTCGATTGAAAACAGATATGTGAAATCCACATCTACTTTGAAATTATTAAATTTCTTCTGACCTAAAAGTTATTTGGGGCGCGTTTTTTGACCCGTTGCCTTGGACCCAAGTGCAGACTGATAGGGGGACCAACAGACGCGTGTAGCGTTTTATTTATAATGAAGATAGCTATGGTCGGTTTCAAAATTTTCAGTTCTTGTTCTTGTTCCAGGTCATCTTCTCCCTCGCACATCGACATGACGTAGCAGCAACAGTCGAGACTGCAATTGGAGGAATCATCCGCCCTATCTCATTCTCTCAAACGGCCAAAAATGCATTCTCAGCTGGAATGACGCGTTCTGTGATTTACAGTCTCGCCAAAATGAGCAAGTTCTTGAAAAGCAAGTAATCTAAATATGAAGAATTTTAGTTGTGGCTAGTGTGTTTTTCAATGTGATTTCAGTTTTGTTTGGTTTTTAATAAAATACATTTATTGTTCAAACTGATTTTGAGTTTCATACAAACAAAAGTGTAACAACCTGAAGATAGACCTCGTGAAGAAGGGAGAAAGTAGAAAGGACAAACGGAACAATTCGATGGAATGGCAAGTGAACCATCTGAGCACCAGTTCAAACGGGAAGAAAAGTTTTTGCACCGGGAAAGGGAAAGTAAAGGAATACACTGTTATTATAATCTTGAAATTGGTACTTGTGACGACTTCGGAATCAAATAAGGATCATTTGAATTCCTCAACAGCGTTGGAACGATTGGGGGAGGTACATGCATTGGTCCATCACGAGGAAGAGTCAGAAGTCTTGGTGGAGGTGGGCATGATGGCGGAGGACGACGTGGCATTAAAGCAGAAGTTGGTGATTCGTAAGCAGAGTCTCGAGAATCTTCTGAACTCATTGTGTAGGGGGAGTGACAGTCGAATGAGTATTCCTTATGCGAATTGAGAGCCGCAATCAGTTGGTCATTGTAAAATGCACGGTTTTTCGACGAGGAAGAACCCTTTGATGGGCGTTTGCAAGCTAACGCTAGAATGACAAGGGCTAAAAGAAGAATGAAGATAACTAGCAGGAATGGAATGAGGAGTCCTCCCAAAATAGTGCACGAGTTCAATTCATTCAACGGAGCTCCTGCCAGATTCTCAGGTCCTGCACACTTGGCATCATCGCGTGGCTTCAGGTTAGAGACTCGAAGATCACATGAGCATTGCCAGTCATTGTTCGCCAAATATAAGTTTCGAATGTTTTGCCACTGCAGCATTCCTGGTGCCAAATACCGAAGTTCGTTGTTTGAGAGATCAAGATGGGACAGTGGAGGGATCTGGTTGAATGCAGATGGATGAATGTAGGTGAGAGCAGAAGATGACACAGAGAGCCAATGAAGAGAAGATAATTGAACAAATGATGCCATCTGAAAGAAATATTAGGATTTTTAAAATCTCATTTTTAAAACTATGAAGATACCTGAATTGTTTTTAAATTTCTTGAATGGGAGATATTGAGATATTGGAGAGAAGGAAGTCCATCGAAAGAAGCAGTTTCCAATGAAACAAAAAGATTGGAAGAGAGATCCAAACACTTCAGAGAAGACAGGGACCAAGTGTTTCCAGGTAGTCGAACCAATTGGTTGTTGGTGAAATTAAGAGTTTCCAGTTTCTCGAGACCATACAGAGCTCCTTCTTCAATATCTCCAATCAAATTCTCACTAATATCGAGAAGCTTCAATTCCTTTTGAGCCACAAACATTCCAGTTTCTAACTGAAAAAATCAATATCATCATTTTTTTTATTTGAATTAAACTTACACTTGATAGCAAGTTCTGTTTCAATTTTAATGTCTCTATTCCTCCGAGATTGCTCAAAACCGATGCAGGAATTGAGAGCAGCTTGTTAGCTGACAAATCCAAACTCTTCAGTCCAGAAAGAGGTTTGAGGACTGATGGAGGAAGAAATGATAGACGGTTATCAGCCAGAGATAGTGTATGGAGTTGAGAGAGTCCAGAGAAGCATTCTGGTTCCAGTTGAACATCGTTCGATGAGATGATCAGCGTCTGAAAGAAACTTTTTTGTTGTAGTGTATTTCAATTAATTAGGACAGATCCAATTGTACTCATTGTCTCCTCCTATTTCTGGGTTTTTGTTAAGAATGAGGGGCAGACGAAGACATCTGTCAAGCGAAAAGAAGGATGGCTTGACTGAATTCGAAGACAGATGTCCTTTTCCCTATTACCTACTCATTAACATACGGAAATCATGTGTCAATCAAGTTATCGCCTTCCCTTGGCTTCTGAGATGCTGTCAACCTAATTAATAATTAAGAAGACGATGAAGCCTAATCGAGTCAACTGATGCAATGACTTACCTTCAGATTTTTCAGTTTCGAGAACACCTCATTTGGCAGTGACAATAGACTGTTTGAAGAGAGATCCAATAAACGTAGATGAGGAAGAGTCGAGAAAACATCAGCTGACAAATGTGTTATGGAGTTGTTCTTGAGGATCAGCTGTTCGAGATCTGAAGAAATTTTTTATGGTATTGATAAAATTCTTATATGAAAAATTCAAATTGTTAGTTATAACATCAATTTGTTGAGTTCAAAGAAGTCCAGAATCTACCACAAACACTATTTTAAAGCGTCACCCAAACCGTCAATTTTGAACCCATACATCTCATTCCCTGTAAAAGATACCAATTATTAGTCAACTGATAAAATGTTTATCATAATATCAAAAATATTTTGTCAGTGGACCACTTTTTGATATCTTTCACAAGAATCGAGATATATAGGCTTAAAGTTGAAAGTTAGGGATTTTATTAGACTCTATTTTAGGGACCAAGCAGAATTATTTTTTCAAATCTCAGCAGATGTTTTCTTCTTCCTGTTGCTCCACAAAATTTCTTCTCCGTAACCCCAATTTTCGGCTCTTTTCCTCGTTTTACTACGGCTTATATAATGAATGCTAAGACATAAATTACAGTTCCCTAGAAGGTTTGAGGTCAGGTCATCCATAATTAGCGGGTTGCGTCATTTCTTTCCCCAAATAAAAAAGGATGTGCTCTCCCTCTCTCGCCTTAGAATTTGAAACAATTGAACCTCCGTTGGGACGTATCTAAAAATCACCGAAAGAAAAACAATTTAGTTTTGTAACACATCTATCATTTCCCCGGGCGAAGTTGACAATTTGAGGTTCGGGAACATTTCTTTTCTCCCCGAGAAAACCGATGACTTTTCAAGCTGTTCCCTATGGACTTGTTCTTCGTCTCGAAAATTTTTTTCTATGCATAGAATCGAGAATGATGTCAATCAAATTTGCATAAGGCCCCCCTCTTTTCTTCTGTTTCAAGTGCATAATGTCCATTTTGGATACTCTCAAATCTCGAAACCAAAACTTTTGGCCATGAATGGGAAACATGAGGATCAGGGAGAACTTCTGGGAGGAGGACCATTCTAAGTCCATAATAGAATTCACTTAGGATTCCTTTTGTATTGAAAGATCCACTGACTGTTTCTCTCCTGTTGCTTTTATTATTATTATTCTAATTTGTATTGTCACACACTTGACTTTTCTTCCACGGAACGACAAGACGGCTGTCGACTTTTAGTATCCGGAGAATGATGATTTGGTCAAGGGCACCGGACGAAAAGAACGGAATTTCGCGCGGATTAGTCGCCAAGAAATCGCCCCTTTTTCTTTCTTTCGATTATATGATTATCCGTTCTTTAGAGTCTTTGGGATAATTTATCGGTCGAGTAACAACCAAATTGTTCGCTCGGAGGTGCTAAGTGGCGAACGAGATACCGACAAACAAATGTTACGTAACTTTACGGACGGTCTGAGCGGTCCGGAAGGTCAATCAATGCGACAATAAGAACAAAGAGCTCAATTATTCAATGTATTCTGAAAAGAGGACAATGGAGAACGATATAATTCCCGAGAGAAACCAATCGGCACATTTCGAAAATATTGTTGTGTCTATTAGGAGGAAACTGATAACTAATTAATCTTAATCGGTCCAATATCGCTCAAAAATCTATGCGACTCCCTGGAGTATTCTGTTCAAAAGGACATCGGATACTTCAAAAGCAAATTGTAGATTCGAATTCTTTCTATGTCCCCCCCCCCTTTCATTCTTTCCACTCAACAATCGAATTATGCATTCTGAAAACGCTTCCCCTCTCTTCTCCCCCATTTTAGGAACATCATCTTCAAAATTCCATTATCCACTCGAGCGAGCGCCCGTGCTGCTCCGAAGAGCAAAACGAGATGTTGAGCTTCCGAATTACACAGAATTAGAATTTAGAGGATCCCCCCTATCTACTTGAAAATGATGAGGATGCCGATAAATTTAGGCGGTTAAGCAATCGTTTTTGATGACTGTCTTTTCGAAGGACAATGCGTCGTTAAAATTGTGGGTGGCAATGATAAAGATCTTGGAGAAAAGGATTATGGGGAGTTATGGTTTTTTTGGTGGTGAGAAAAACGAATAAAACTGCGAATAATGGTAATAACTTACTCGGATAAAGACTCAATTCATCGGCAGAAAGACGGGAGATTCGATTGTTTGAAAGATCGAGGATTGTTGTACGTGGATCCAGAAGAATTGGAATTGATCGTAGGGAAGATCCTGAAATTTGAAATTTAGATTTTTTTGGGAGATCATACTTCGAGCACTGTGAACTTTTCTGAAAATTCAATCCACCATATTCCATCTAATAGAAGCTCACACAATCCGTCAGTTTTGAGCTCAATTATCTCGATTCCTGTGAATGATATCAGGAATTTGTTAACTGATAAAATATTGATAATATTATGAGGAAGAAGTTATTAGTTTACAACTTGTTGATATCTTTCACAGGAATCGAGATAATTGAGCTCAAAGTTGACGCTTTCATTGAGCTTCTTGCTAAGAGTACCGTACAAAAATTCTGATTTTTATAAGCCTGTATGACTGGAAGTTTTCAATTTCAATAATATCAGATACTTTTTTAATAAATGGCTAGTTGAGATAGATACGCATCTGTTTCGTGACAATTGCACTTTTACAGCTTTAGGACCACCAACAACACAAGGTAGGCTCGCTTTGAATCAGCCGCCATTTACAATTGCGGTGAGAATTTATGTACCTTTGCAGACTGCCGTCGTTCTCGTCGGACACTTGCATCCTGATTGACAAGCAAAAAGTTGTTGGCAAAGCAGGAGTAGAGTTATCAGTGGTAATCTCATTTTTGAGAATGATATCTGAAAATAGAAACTTCGGTGGACCAGAGACGAGAACAGGACGACAAAAAGATGAGAAATGAGACGAGGGAATGATGTGGGTCGGCGACGGGATTGATGGTTTTTGAGAAGAGATTCGTGAAGAACCCAGCAGGATAAGAGAGCAACTTGTTGGTATATTTCCCAAGAGAAGTCTCCAAAAAGGGAAGATATTGTTGAAACTTTCGACTCTTTTGGAAAGCAATACTTTAAGATTGTAGTCAGATAGAGAAGTAGAAAGCATAGTAAGAAGTGTTCATTCATATCTGAGAGGAAGAAGAAGAAGGAAATTGAGACGAGATTTTGGGGACAGAAGTAGTAGTTGACATAGTAATAAACACGGAGGCAATAATAACATAACCCGTATCGAGCCACCCGAAAATGATATTAAAAATTTAGGCGTTGATTGAGAAATGAAATGATTTGTTTTCGAGAATCAACAACAATTTTACAACATCATTATCCGTATTTGAGGGTTTGTTTGTTGTGGATGAAGAGGGTAGAAGACACCCACTGTCTCCAGATGAAGATGCGCGATAAAAAGGGCGGGACACTCTCTGGAGGAGAGAAAGGAGGACACGCCCCATTGGGATGGGAACGGGGGAGCACCTTTTTTGAAGTTTTCAGAAAATAGACACGAGCTTTGGATCGATATAATTTTCAAAGCAGAGGAAAAATTTTGCAGTCATTTCCATTTAAACTACCAGATATGTACACATATACCTAAAATTTGTTCAATTATCTACAATATCTGTTAATGTGGGTCTCAATGTGTTTCTAAAAACTGGAAAGCCTTCTGAAATACTGAAAAGTCTGAGTGACTTATGGGGTTCTGTTTCCAGCAATTGCCGAATTCCCATACCGTCAACTTTGTGCCCATATATCTCATCCTCTGCCAACGGTATCAAAAATGTGTCACCCGATTAAATATTGCTGGTATTATGATAATTATTTTGTTAGTTTACCATTTTTCGATACCTTTTACAGGAATCGAGATAATTGAGCTCAAAGTTGACTGTTCGGATGAGCTATAATAGAATTAGAGAAAACACGATAGTTCGAAAATCTAACTGGTCCCAATTTGCTTATTTTAATACTGCTATTTACCATTAACAACAAAATAATACTGACATCTTTCCCATGCTCTTGACTGCTCCGACCTCAATTAACTAGTTCTTTTCAAATGGGACGTTTATCTCTAATTGATTCAAATCCCAAAGAACCGAACACGCAACGTCCTCTATCGGAAAAAAGATCTACCTGCAATTTTCGGATTAACATTTGTGATACCCAAAAGAAAAGGCTGAAATGGTGTGAACAAAGAAAAAAGGAAGCGGAAGGATCAAAGGAAGAATTTGTAATGACTGTATGGAGAGCCCTGTACAAAATGAGATGGACAGAGCACAGTGGATGGCTATCTCTACCAAAACTTTTGGAAATGTGACAAGATGTATTTTCTGAAGAAGAGACAACGGACCACCTGGGTTGCCTAATCCTGTGACAGAAACGATTCTTCCCTTCCTGTCATGTCAACGACAATCGGACTGCAGTTTATATTCATAAACAATTCGAAAAAGGGCAAATTTTGGAGAAGAAGTCCGAAACAGAGTGACAGGGATAGTGTGAAATATGTAAATCATCCCGAGCTCTCTTGTGTGGTCGATCGGATAAACCAAGGGAATGCTCTCTCTCGGAGACTCTTGACGGGATGGGACCGGGGCGGCGGCATTGCCTTACGGTGAACAGTGAGAGCAAACAGGAGCCCATGCAATATGCACAAAACAATGCACAAGCTACCGGGCGCCTCAATTGTTTTTTTGATTGTGTCTTCTCCTTCCGGTGAGCACGTCAAACATGTCAAAAAGGGTGCCGAATTGAATGTGTGCGCGAAATTGAAAGAGTTGATGACTTTAGAATGTAAACTCATGTTTCATATTTTACGATTGGTTACGGTAGTTTTCGTGTCGAAAGCGGAAGCACTTATGACTTAGTGTATCTAGTATTTGTTTTTTGTTTTTATTACTGTTGGGAATATTTTTCCCACTATCCCACCCGATATTTTTTCATTACACACCGCCTTCTGGCCTCCTAATGCTATCAATTTTTCATGTCATTGTTCTGTCACCTCCCTTACCCGTTTCCAATTTCTTTTATTCTATTTTCTACAGTATCTATCCAAAATAGTCTCAATTTTGGGGTCTTCTGCATAGTGTCGCCTTCTTTGAAACGAAGGAAAACAAAGGAGAATTGGATGACCATTTCTCTTTTTTTTTCAAAAACCTTCGATAAAAAATAATTGTGCATTTCTTCATAATTGCCCTTTTCAATTGCTGCTGCTCATTTTTCTTCTTCTATTCATATAATAATTATAATAGCGAGTGGCGGATACACCACCTACAGTAGCATTTTGCTATATATGTACATTCATTTTAGTATTAGTAATCAAGGAAGAACAGGAGGAGGCAAACATAAACTTTCGAATGGGAAACGGGGAAAAAAACATCGATATAAATACTGTAGGAATTGAAGAGATCGGGACGAAATTAGTCACAAAGTCAGACATCCGAAAAGTGACTTTTACATTAGAAACTTGTAAAAAAATATGACGGACGTAAGGGGGATGGACGACGACAGTTATGTAAATAAAACCACACTGAACGACTGTATAATAGTCTATCCGGAAGAATGAAAGACAAGAAAAAAGTGGAGAATATATGTGTCAGAAAATTAGGAAAAACAGGTCATACACTAGGATGAGATGGAGGAATTAACAGTGGAAGCAGTGATGAAATTGGAGGGGAAAGATGCTCAAAAACAAAAAGAATTGTCAAGCGGAAAAAGAAATGCATTTTTGAATTTTTCGAATTGAGAAGATGAATGTTTAGTTAATGAGCACGGGAAGAGATAATTTAGCAGGCATGTACAGACTTCGAAAACTAAGATACTGTGAAACCTGTAATAGAAGGGCCCCTAACTTTGAGCTAATTTATCTCGATTCTTGTCAGATATAAAAAGTTGTCAACTAATAAAATGTTTGACATAATATCATAAACATTTTATTAGTTGACACACTTTTGATATTTCTTATAAAAATTGAGATAACTGCGCTCAAAGTGCAAGGGTGGCCTTTTACTGTGATTTGACAAGCTCGTCCAAACTTTAAAAATTGAGATGATTCAAAATGGTTTTTTGTATTATATAGATCATTTCAAGTTTTTATTACACACTCTGGTTGCAAATTTGAACATGCATCTTCAAAATTATCCAGACCGTCCAATGAATGACATTTTTTGATCAATGCAATGTTTTCCTAATGGGTGGGTTAGAGTGAAAAAGAAACGATTTAGATAAGATATTTTTGAAGTTCTTATGTTGCCTATAAACTCAAAAACAACACAATATTCAGATCATCTCCCAAAGTGTGAAAGTGTCACGTTTCGGCGATTCTCTCACTTAATTACAGTACGGTACCCACTTTGAAATACGAGACAATTGAAGGCATAGGTGTGTGTGCATACGGTCACAGCTAAACGTGTCTATTCTACTACTAATTACGGTTGTGAGTTGCCGACGACGATGGTTACCCGAGAAAAATCGATGTACGAGAGAACGAAAAAAAGGCAGAAGCCATTCGAAAGAAAATAGAGATGAAGAGAAGAAGACGAAGACTTCGCAAATCAAATCAATTCGTCTTCGTTTCGTTTTATCATTCACTAATCACTCGAGGAACCGGTTTTGCGGAGGAATTGGCGGTGGAGAAGTTATGCGAATTCCATTTTAAAAAGTATTCGAGATGAGACTGGAATTGAAGAAGCGAGTGGTCACTAAATAAAATAACTGCTGATTGCTCCTGATAGAGGCTCTCCAGCTGATAATGAAATTGATAGCATTTGCACAAGTTGTATAATAAAATAGTTGCAATTCGAAAAGACAAATATTCAATTTTTATTATATTTTTCTTTTGTATGATAATACTGGAGGAAGAAACCAAACAGAATATTATTTTAGTATTTAGAAATCCAAATCCAGATGCTGCGGGATGTTAACCATAAATCATGGCACGAGTGGGCGATAATGAAAGTACAACCTGCCCATCTGGCACGTCATTTACATAGGGATAGTGTCAAAACCCAAAATATTTATTATCAGATTTGTCAATCTCATCTACCAGCTCAATCATTTTTAGGGGGTATATGGGAAAAAAGGTACCTAGATGAAGGCAAGACCTTCTACTAGGTTTGGTAGAAAGGCTGTCAACTAGGATTCATGTAAAACCTGTAATAGAAGGACCCCTTAACTTTTAATTTCAAGTCAATTTATCTCGTTTCCAGTTAAAGATTTAAAAAAATGTTGTCAATTGTTGAATTTTTATCACTATACCACAAATCATATTTTTTATATCTACAAATCATATTTTTCATATCTACGGTAATCGCTTTTTGAACATTTTCCCATAGAGTTTGGTAGTTGGGGAGCAGGTGAAGGTTAGTGTTACTGAACCCAATAGACATTACTATAGGTGCTGTCACAGAAGGTATCGTACAGGTTGTGTAATTGCCACGTCACTCTTGACATGACGGGTGGATTATCTTTGAAATACAAAATAATTGGATACTATATGCCATATATTTAGATTTGCAGATTACTAAAATGGGGGAAAAGAAGAAAAAAGTATAGGTTGTTGTTTTTGGTTTTGCTCTTCTTTTCATGGAGGTCTAATGAGGAGGGAAATAAGAAAGCGAGAGCATGATTTGAGCCAATTATTAACAACACAAGTAATAATAATAATTCTGAAGCCATGTGCGCATTAATTGTGCAGGACAGAAAAAGAAAAAAGAAGAAGACAAAGTCTCAGGATATCAATGTCACTTTTTTGTTTATTTTCGACCAGGTGGCGCCCTGAATGGTAGAAAGACATAAGAGCCTTGAAATGTCTTCTGCTGCTAAGACACTAACAAGTTATGATTGATAATCGAGTGAAGATGAAGATGAAGGAGACATTGTCATTGTCGTCCTCAATGAGTATGGTGCCATCTGCCCTGAGGCGCACAGGCGCAAACAAGTAGTCGACAGAAGGCCGTAGTGAAGAGATTTTCGAAAAAAAAGTGCCTCGGGGTTGAATAAGGCTGAAGAAAAAAACGAAGAAGACAAAAAAAGGTTTGGAGTTGTTTCGTTTTAATTTATTCAACCCCAAAGACACACTTTTTTGTTAGTAAGGACATGAGTGAACTCATTTGGAAGAAGTACAAGAAGAAGGAGTTATCGGGAAGGACATCTAAGGTTAGAGGATATAATCATATGGTTGTTCTGTTGGGCAACAACCTGGTGTGAGGAGATCAGACAACCGGAGGAAAGGAACACGGAGGTAATCTAGTGTCAAAGTAGGTTGCCGTTACTCACCGGGAAACTTCCGAGGGAATGAGTGAAAATTCAAATACTTCCTTGTGATAGTAGAAGAAGGGGGAAGACTGTCAGTGAGAAGAGTAAATATTAGGATGCGTTTTCTCACTGATGGGAAAACAATACTGTTGGTTATTCAAATCTTTTGGGGTGAGAAGAATATAAAATAGGTAGTTGAAATTAAAGTTGGTGAAGAATTATACCAAAAATAATTCAGATGCTTCTCAGAGATACCTGGAATGTATTTTTTGAGAAACCGAGTCCGGAATCCGGACATCTCTGGTGCTTCTACCTAAAAACCAACGGAAATTCGAATCTCTTGACCTCGAACGACCTGGCTACCATACTCTGATCGAACCCTCTAATTAAATCGTAATCCATCATTCGTATGGTCCTATCCGGAATTCGAATACAGGCTGCAGGACCATTCGCCTTCCATATAATAATCCTTTATTGTTTCTTCTTCTTCTCATTTTTGTATCTCCCGGAGAATTATGGTGCCGAAAGCAGCTGCTCGAGGAGGACATGCGCAACCGTCGTCTTTTGCGGTACCCAATTCGAGTGGTGCTTCTGTTGGCAACATAGGAAACCGCCAAAAAAATAGGGGACATGGAAAAAAGACGTTTTGTTAATGAGCCAAGATGGTGGGAATTGAGCTATTGATTTCAATCATTTTGGGTAAGATCTTTATAGAAATGGATGGAGTTCAAGTGGCTGAAGCTTGGTGTCAATTCAAGGTTTTCAGAATAAATTCAGATAAATAAGAAACCGTAAAACCTGTAATAGGAAACCCCGTACTTTTCAACTTTGAGCTAATTTTTCTCGGTTTCTGTCTGAGATATAAAACAGTAGTCGATTGATAAATTCTTTATCATAGTATCAGAAGTAATTTACCAGTCGACACATTTTTGATATCTTGCATAGGAGCCAAGAAAAATGAGCTCAAACTTTATAATGCAGGACCCTTCTATTACAGGTGGTACAGTAGCCAAAAACATTCTGATGGCATATATTTCTAATGGTCTAGACTGAAGAAAAAACCAGGCTATTCAGAGAATCAAATTTTACTAAACTATTAGAAAAAATCAAACAATGCGATGTAAGCAAAAGCGCAAAAAAAATGGTGCCAAAAATTGACAAGTCGATGATCCCCATGAGCATTTGAGCACACAGTCTGCACCTCTTGTAAGGAAATTGGCTGAGAGATACTGTACAAGCGGAAGAGACGCGGATCTGAGCATGACAGACGGCACACGCACTTGAAATGTTGCGAAAAACAAATTGATGGTCTTATGGAAAGCAACCACTGAGAATAGATGCCAGAATGCACCGGAAGTCGCACAAGATAAAACAGGAAATTTGATATTCTACCAAAACATGTTTTTTACAACATCTCCGTTTTTTTTCGTACGATACTAAAAAGTATCTGGAGAAGGGGGAAACAGACCACTTGAGTAATACTGAAGCAAGGGGAAAATGGAGTGAAAGAGCCAGTGAGATTTTTCAAATGGAGAATAATATGGAGGTCAAACTGAGTGACGAGATAATTTGACGAGCGGAACGGCGAAAAGAGAGCCTATACATCATTTTAATTTCTTTTGTGTGTGGGGGAGACCCCAATGGGAGCACAGGTGAAGTGAGAGCAAGATGGAGAAGACGTTTCCGGGAGCAGAGTGGAACCGGCTGGACGGCGGTCACACAACACTTGAGAATTGAGAAGAATGGGTAACTTGAGGAGTGGGGAACGGTGGTTCGTTTCTTAATTGGGCAGTTTTGGAATTCTCGATGAGTACGTGTTCACCTGAGGAAAAGAGAACGAAGAGTTTTCGGGAAGCGATAATGGCTCAGTTTAATAACTCGTGCAGTCGTTAAATCAGAACGTTCCGTTCGGAACATATGTATGAATTATTTTCAGGATTCTTAAATTTTTTTACTAATCATAACGTAGTATGCTGTTATAAAAAATCGGAGCTGTGGAAGAGAAGCCTGTGGCTGGAGCAGAGATGACCGGAATTACTTTTTTGAGAAACGGAATCCGGACAAATAAAAATTTCACGGAATCCGGAATCCGGAATGAAAAAATATCGGAATCCGGAATACAGAAATCGGAATTTTGAGCGCTCCGATGGGCATAAAAAATTTTTAAAAAACTCATTTTGTGCTTTATTTTTGCATTATAAATCGCTGAAGTTCAAAAACGGCAGAGAATTCATGCAGATTAACAAATGTCTGAAAAATCCGGAATAAAAAATTTTCTCGGAATCTGGAATACGGAATCCGGACAAAAATATTTTTTACGCAATCCGGAATCCGGACATCTCTGGTCCCAAAACGACAACTACCGTAACCTAGAAGTATGTTTATTTTCCGGATTTATTTCTCGATTTTTGTGCGTTTTCAGCCAATATTTTCAGTTTTTTTTCAGTATCAAAAATTTTTATTTCCACCTCTCTTGGGGAAAAAACATCGAAATTGACAAAAAGCAGTGAAAAACGAAACATTAAATACGTAAAATGAAAATATTTTTAGGTTACGGTAATTTTCGCTGTGAGACATCTGGCTACGGCCATCGGCGTTTTTCTTCCACAGCTCCGACGTTTTTTTGTACCAGAATAATAGCCTAATTAGAACAAAGTGCAACTTTAAAAGCTCTCATCATTCACCAGGTTCCCATAAAGAAATTGAAAATAATCGCTTTTGTGATTTTTCGGTCGAACACCGATTTAACAGACATCAGCCGAATTTGGTAAACAATAACTTCGACGAAAGAGGGTAGCATGGAGTCGTATCTTTTCGAAGTTTGAATAAAAAGAAAGAAAGATGAAGCGAGGGGAAAATAAAACGAGGTGAATCGGATTTGACCAAGCTGCGGAAGTTGAAAGAGAAGTGAAGAAGTGCTTGATAAGATTTCGTTTTCTAAAGCAAACTTTTACTCGCTTCTCAATACAACGACCCTGTCTCAATCTTTCATTTGTTTTCTGATGGTTAGTAGTAGAACTCTCATCCAATTGCCATATACAGGGTGGCTGAAAAGTATTGAGACACTTGTTTTTTGTTGTATTTTCAAAAATGGAGTTTCAACAAAAGAACCAGATTTATTTTTTCAACAAATGATAGTAATAGAAAAGATATCAGAGGAGATATTCGAAGTTTGAGCCTTCGGCCTTGATGCACGCCTTCAAACGAGCTGGAACAGAAGCGACGGTGCGCCGGAGGTAGTCATCGTCAAGATCATCCCATGCTTTGAGCAAAGCGGCCTTCAGTGAATCCACATTTGGGTGCGATCGAGCCATCACCTTTTCCTCCAAATATCCCCAAACGGAAAAGTCGAGTGGATTCAGATCGGGCGAGGAAGCGGGCCACATGTCCTTGCCCCAGTAGCCAGGGAAATGAGCGTCGAGAACAGCTTTCGTAGATTTCGAGCCATGGGACGGGGCCCAATCTTGTTGAAGAATGAAGGGTTGCTGGCCAAAGTGGCTAGTGACCCACGGACGTAAAACATCCATCAACACCAACTTTTGGTACACATCCGAGTTGATTTTCACATTTCTATCAATGAAAACCAATGGGACTTTACCTTCCGACGTCAATCCAGCCCACACCATCACTGACTTTGGAAAAAGTCTCTTGTAGGCCAGACGACGTTTTGGGGACTTTGCTTCGTCCTTTGACAACAATTACCGAGCATTCTATCGGTGCGGCTCAACCGTAAAAATTTTCTCATCAGTCCAAATGACTTCAGAGAGGCGGCGCACCTTGAGTGCGTCGAGCAACTTTTTCGCTTTTTCGAGCCGATTCTTCTTGGACTGTTCTGTGAGGTATTGGCCACGAAGGAGCCGATAACTGTTCAGACCCAAGTCCTTTTTCACAATGGATTGAACCGATTGTCTTGAGATTCCGAGCGATGAAGCCATTTGGTTCATGCTGACCGCATCATTTCGTGTGATTCTCTTCTTGATGATGCCACGAGTCCGGCGAGTGTTGACAGTACGAGGTCTTCCGCTTTTCTTAAGCTCCAACACATGTCCTCGATCTTTCAATTGTTGCACAACTCGATAGACAGTTGCTCTCGGAAGAAGAAGTCTTCGAGCGATGTCACCGGTGGAGATGCCGTCGTTGAACAGCTTGGCAATGGTTTGGCGATGAGGAGAAGCTCGCATAACTTCGTGAAGAGATAAAGTGATGGGAAATGGCTCTAATGTCGGCTTATATACGCTCCCTATTTTCGAAATAATACGAAACTTTTCGAAAATACGACTTGGCACGGTGCCAAGAGCCATCATAACAAGTGTCTCAATACTTTTCAGCCACCCTGTATGTTTCTCTTTCGCTCCCAAATTCGATTAGAACGCTGATGAGCACAATGCTCCTACTGTCCCTATAAATTAAAAGTAGGCCGGATGTGGCCTAAAGAGAAAAAGAATAAGAAACTAAATGGAGCACATCATAATTAATTTTTTAAAAACATTCAGAAGAACACATATTGAAATACGGGGAAACTAGACACAGAAAAATGTGTGTATTCAAAAGAAAAAAATTTCCAAGGAGAACGATAAAAAGAAGACATGGGAAGAAAAAGAAATGGGCACAAGTCAATACAAAAAAAACTACCGGTCCCGAGGAATGACAAGACTTTTCATACAGAGATTTATTAACAGGAGGTATTTAACGACGAGAAGAGATCGAAGATACTCCAATAGATGCAATATCGGTAGCGGTGATAAGACGAACGTTACTTGATGTAGATGGAATACGTGCAGCGTTCACAGTATCAGTTACTGGTCTGGATCCGGAAGAAGGTTTTTCGAGTTCTTTTGTTGATTCCGCCATGAGCCGCTCAATCATAGTCTTCGCATATTTGATGCGATGTAGGAACTTCTCCGGACACCCATTCAATTCCAAATTTGAGAATTTGAAGGTCAGCATACGCTTATTTTGATCAATGAATGTAACGGCTTGCATGAGTGGACACAACATCATCTTTATATGATCCTGAAAAGAAAACAAAAATAATATGCTTCCGGTTTTTACTCCCTACCGTGAAAAAGTTTATTTGAACAGTGCCATTGGAGAGATGCAATACAATTGCAGATTTCGTTCTGAACCAAACACGAAGAGTAGGAAGACGCGCCAAGTCATCCCCAGCTCTCTCAGAACTCCGGTCTCCGGCTTTCAATAAATGGTCGTTCATGTAGGATCTGAAGTACTGAAGAAGAGTGATCTTCTTCTTCAATGTGACGGGCATCTGGTTTTGCATGTTGAAATAATGCTCTTTATTGTTCTTCTCAATATAAGACAATTGATTTCCAGCAGAGTCCAACATGATCCTTGAATTGTCATTGAAAAGCACTCCCACCTGAAAATGCAGTCAGTTGTAAGAAACGTAATAATGCAAAAAAAAAAACCGAGTTATCACAGAGTTGATATCCAATGCCGTATTTGTCCGAATAGTCGACCCATTTCGAAATCCAAAATACAGGCAGTGCTTCTGGTGACTGATAGGTATCAAGTGTCGCTTCTATCTCATCCATCTGAATAACAAGTTATTTATTTGCACAAAACGAATCAAACTTACGTCGGCAGTGACTTTGAGTAGCAAGTCCCCGACTTGTGAATTCAACTGAGATAGGTAACAATCATTTGGAATTCGAATTGTCGCTTCGAGAGCCATTCTGTGCGCACGTTCTCTTTCAGCGTGTTCGGAAATTCGGCGCGATGGTACATGTGATGTCCCTGGGATTCCGGTGTGTTGAGTGCTTTCCGAGTCGGAAGAGACAGCCGGAGCGACATTCTCTTCATTCAGAACAGTGTCGTTGAAATGCGGAACCATCGTAAGGCAAGAAACTGGAAGACGAGTTGGCATGTAACCAGATTTGAAGAAAACATCCCGGAAGACGATTTTCGCAGTGGGGCGGCGTCCTGGCACTGGATCAAGAAGCTTCCGGATGAGCTGAGAAGCTGTTGAGCTTGTTTCTGTTGGAATTGTGTAATTGTTGTTTTTGATACGAGAATATGTCTCCTGAAAGAATAATTGTTTTTTCTGCAATATGGGAATCTAAACCTCTAAAGTCTTCGATTCAAAGGGAGGATGTCCAACTAATAGAATGAAAAGGATGCATCCAATAGCCCAAATATCCACTTCAAATGAATGTCCCATTTTACTGAGAACTTCAGCTGAAATATCAAAATTACAGTCTGCTATAATAATTACGAACATGAAAGATTAGAATAACTAACGAGCTATATAGTTCGGGGTTCCACAAAGAGTTTTCTTGCGTTCATCATTTTCCACGGTTGTAGCCAAACCGAAATCGCCAATTTTGACTTGCAACTCGTCGTTGAGGAAAAGGTTTCCAAGCTTCAGATCTCGATGGACGATTTTCAAATCGTGCAAATATAGAACTCCTTCGACAACTTGGTGTGTAAAGTATCGAGCTTCTGGTTCAGTAACCGACTTTCTCCTCTTGTGAAGTTCCATCAGCGACCGCCTGGGGCATAGTTCCAAGG
Source organism: Caenorhabditis briggsae (assembly GCF_000004555.2). Classification (NCBI taxonomy): domain Eukaryota; kingdom Metazoa; phylum Nematoda; class Chromadorea; order Rhabditida; family Rhabditidae; genus Caenorhabditis; species Caenorhabditis briggsae. The sequence continues at coordinate 3,926,033 of NC_013489.2, forward strand.
TGATGTACACATTCGATCGGTCCTGAAGCAATTATAGAAGTAATCAAAACGATCATTTTCTTACCTCAAAGAAATGGAACAACTTAACAACGTTTGGATGAGAAAGATTGCGATGGATTTGAACCTCTTGAGCCATCTTGTCTCTCTGATATTGTTTGACGAGCAAGTGTTTGGGAACAACTTTTCCGGCTAGTGTTTCTCCACTGGCCGTATTACGTATCTCGTAGCAGTGGGCAAATCCTCCCTTTCCAAGAAACTTTCCTTTCTCATAACGAATATGTCTTTCTGGATCGATGATGATATCAGGCACCTCCGGTGGTGGCTTGTCTTTCCTTTGAGTTTTTGATCTGGCTGGAGCGGGCGGAGCACGTTGCATCTGAAAAATTAACCTAGAACTGTATTCGCGCACGGAAAGAACCGACTACGAAAGCGCGAGAGCGCTGCACGATTAGAAGATGAAACGTAGAGAACGATGAAAAAGGCAATTAATCTAGTCGACCTTCACCCGGTATTCAACGAAAAAAAAAACGGGCTGAGAACAACGAGAACAATGATAAATTGTCAGCTGTTTATAGGCCATTCCGGCGACGGAATGTTAACTTTAGGACATATTGTCGAATTAAAAAAAGTGACACCAGAGAATTTGAAAACTTTTGCTTTTTTTTTGATCTACGAAAAAGTGCGGCAAAAAGTAATATTTCAGAATTTCGGCTCGTTCGAGCTACTTTCGCGTTTGAGTTTAGTTTTTTGCTGAAAAATAAATTCTAGAGATGCTAGCGATCATTTTTATACCAAGAAGTCAAAATTTTGTTCAGAAAATCCCACTACATTCACATGAATAAATTTGTTATCTACAGTATCCGTTTTCGCTCCGCCCCCTCGTAAATCGACACGAGCGCCGTCTCCGAGATTTTCAGGTGTCACTTTTTTTAATCCGACAATAAATTCACATGAATAAATTTGTTATCTATCCGCCCCCTCATAAATCGACACGAGCGCCGTCTCCGAGATTTCCAGGTGTCACTTTTTTTAATCCGACAATAGCGCAAGCGCACGACATAAACGGAGTAATTTATTGAATCGCGGTATCATCGGAAAGAATGAGATTCTGTGCTGAAAATTATCAGCTCAATCCTAAATATTTTTTAAACGTAGCGCGCTTTTGTGGGTCTCGCGACGATGAAGCGAGATACTGTAGCCTTGTAGATTTACGCACGCTGGTGGTGCGACGAACAAATCGGGGAAATGTCGGAATATTCCTATATTCAGAATTTCGGAGTTTTTCAACATTCAGATTTTGAAGCAGAAATCACATTGTACCCTCACAAAAGTGCTGTAAATTGGTGGAAAAGTGACAAAAAAAAAAACTCAAAACGCAAAAAAAGTAATTCCGCTCCAAGTCCACAAGAAAACTTTTCGCGTTCGCCTTTAACTACTGTAGTCCAAAACTCTAATTGCGGACAAACAGCTTCGGAAATATTTAATTTTCAAAATTTTTCCTCCAAATTTGCAATTACTGCATGCGTTTTTTCAAAGTGTGCACATGACCGTTCTTGCGCGTTCGTTTCTTCCGGTCTCGTTGCTTGCCGTTTCCGAACTTCAAACATTTCGTTCTGATGAGTGTTCCCCTGTTTTTTAATGTCAAAAAATAAGTCATCGGTATTTTAATAAGTAAGAATATCTATTAGGTTTCATATTGAAACAACGAAATATCAATTTGTATTAAAACTTCAACGCTTTTTTGAGCTTCGCAATCTCGATGAGCTTAGCTTCTCTTTCTGCCTGATATCCACGTATATTGGCCACAGCCATCTTTTTTTCCAGATCATTTTCGAGTTTTTGGATGACCGATTCGTCAGAAAAGTCTGGGACTGGTCCCATATCATTCAGAACCTAAAAGACGATGTAGTGATTCACTTTCTTCTGATTTCCACTTACGGTAGTAGCACCATTTCCATATCTTCTGAAGTAGTCTCTTACTCCGAAGGCATTCAAATGCACTGTCTCACACGGTCCGTTGAATGCGTATCGTGGGCCTAGCCCTGCTGACATGACTACATCTATATCATCTACTCCAATAACATCGTCTGCCACAAGTCGCCATGTTTCAGCGAGGAGCGCGAACTGAATCCGGTTCACAGCAAACCCAAGTACTTCCTTCTTCAGCTTTACGGGTGTTTGCTTCACCGACTTCATTATCTCGGCTGATCTATCAACCGTATCCTGAGATGTCCATGGAGCAGGCACAAGTTCAGTGAGCGGAAGGAAGAGTGGAGGGTTTACCGGGTGAACGATTATGCATCGCTCTCTGAACTCTGTTTTGGTTTGAATTGACTGATAAGGAGAAAGTTGTTTACCTATTGACCAGACCCTCGGTAAACTTCGATGCAGGAATAGTCGATGTACTACTGGCTAGAATTGTATTTGGTCCTGCCAATTCATCGAGCTTCTTGTAGAATTCAATTCTAAAGTTTAAATCTTCCAACGCGGATTCCTGCACATAAACTGCATTTGTCATAACTTCCTTTAAACTGGTAGTAGTTGAAACTAACTTCAAAGCTACATCGGTCAAGATTGGTCCTCTTTGGAGAGCGTGTTTCTGAGTAAAACTATTATATTTTCGAACCTAATGCTGCTTGCTTACATCTAGTTTCTGAAGATTTTTCTCTACCAATATCTTTGCTGCTACTAGCTGTTGCTCAGAAATATCATACATTTGGACTTGATAGCCTGAGCTAGCAAAAATTGTTGCCCAGCTCGAGCCCACTAAGCCACTGAAAATGAAACATGAATAGCTGAAAACAAGCACTTGAACAAACCTGCCAACGATGGCGATTTTGCCCTTTCCATTTTCTGAGGACATGTTGATAGCGTTGATGGACACGACTAACGACTGAGTGATACGAACAACACTCATTTATTATCAATGTTATCATTTGACAGTCAGATATTCATAGCAACATTAGACGCAGAGATGCATCGTGATCTGGCGCTTCTTATTCCTTTCTATTCTAGATATGTCCTAAGGATCGTCATGTAAGCAGAACAAAGAACAAAATGTTAAATAGAATTTTATGAATCAAGGAAAATACAAAGTAAATATATACAACACTTAATAAATATACAGTTTGTTTCATTGGACAGAATTCTAGATCGAAAAAATTGATTTCTAAATATTTAGATTCCTCATTTTTCACTCGTCATCGATGCGAAGTGTTCCTTCTTCTGGACTATCAGGTCCGTTGTCGCCGCCCCCTCGAGCTCTGCTGTCCCTGTGCGGTCTCGAAGGAGGAGCAAGCGGCGGAGGAGGATTTTCTTTAGGCAGTGGTATCATTTGCGGCGGCGGTGGCGGCTGTTCTCTTTGGGAGATCTGTGGTGGTCCAAGAGTCGGCATTCCGCTGAAAAAAGCAGTTCAGTTGAAATCTAAATGCGTGTCGTTGGCAAGCAATTACAAGGCGATTCGTGCAGGCAGGGAATAATTCTTGGTGGCATGTAGCAGGAGAATGTTGTCGTTTTAGAAATGTGCATTGTTGATCCTTTTCAAAAAAAAGTGTGCTCTATTTGAAAACTAAAATCTATGTGTTCTGGCATGCAACCTCCTAAAAAACTCTTTTTTCCAAACGATACAAACAACTGTGACAAGTTAAAAGAGCGATCGCGATCTAGAAAACTGACTGATAGCTGTGCGAGTCCCTGTGCGTGGGTGGCCTGACCCACTGCGACGCCTGATAGGAATTTCCATGTGGCTTGGCTGCCGGAGGTCCCATACCAGGCGGAAGACCCTGTGCGTAAGAGGCCACTTGTTTGCTGCCACCACTTCCACCGCTTCCGTGATAATGAGAAGATGGTGGAAATCCCCGCATGCTTCCTGTTCGCTCTCGATACATTTGATCTGATGGTGGACCTCTGGAATAATACATTTTGTTTTTTGTTCCGCTTGTATGAAAACGAACCTCATCGGAAGTGCTGGTGGCGGAAGTACTGGTGGCTTTCGACTTCCACCATTGCCACTTCCCCGACTACTGCTTGAAATGGGACCTGCATTCGAGGAACCTGAATAAGATCCCTGAGCGGGTCCACTTATTGGAGGCGGTTTCTTCTTCGGAGGCTCTCGATGGTATTCAGACGGAGGGAATGCTCCGGATTGAGATGTAAACGATTCTTTCCGTTGTAATGGCGCAACAGATGACGTCGTTGATTCTTTTCTAGATATAGGAGCAGGAGCAACTTCTTTCCTGGTAGAGGATTCTGATGATGTGGATGGCCCAGGGATACTTTCATCCTTCGGTTCTTTTTTGTCCTCGTCTACAGTATCTTTTTTAGGTATTCTAAAGTTCTTCAGTGTTCTCGTAGGAATCATTGGTAATACTGATTTGGTTGTTGTCTTGGATAGTTCCTTTCCCTCCTTCTTCTCCTTTTTCCGATCGGGCTCTCTTTTGTCTTTCTCTTCACTTTTCTCTCGTTTTCGTTTCTTCGACTCCTTTTCTCTTGTGCCCGATGAGTCTTTTTCTTTTTTAGCTTCTGTTCGATCTCGATCTCTCCGTTTCCTTTCCTTGTCTCGCTCTTTTTTATCCTTTTCTCGTTGAGATTTGTCCTCTTTCTCGTATCTGTCTCGTTCTCTATCTCCATCACGGTCACGATCGCGATCACGATCTCTCTCTTTTTCTCTTCTCTCATCTCTTCGGTCATCTACCTTCAAGATCTTTGGAATCTGAAAATTACAAGTTACTAACGTATTTTTGTATGATATTGCAACTGTTGAAAACAACAACCTTAACGATAAGCTTCTCCTTCTCCCGCTCTGGTGGCTGCTCTTCTACTTCTTTCTTCAAACTTGGCATCACTCCTGAAGGTTGAGCAATGTTAGAAGATGTGCCAGGAGTAGTAGGATCCACAACAATTGACCCAGTAGACTTTTGAAGTGATGCCAGTGATGGTTTGATGTCGGAGGTATTTGTGGAACTTCCTGCCTCGTCATCAAAAGCGTTGCTCATATTCCTGAAAAAAACTTTTCCATAAACATTTTAACATAAAAATCTTTTATTTAAATCTTACATCACTCGGTTGACCTGATTTGGGGCCAGGGGCGGGCCAGGCTGTTGGCTAAACTGTGGTTGCGGAGTTGGTTGCTCGGAATTCGTAGAATCAACAGAATCTTGTTGTTGGATCCTCTGCTGTTCCTGCTTCTGTAAAGCTTGTTCCTGTACTCCTCGTAATTTTGAAAGCGTAGCCTCGAGGCCTAATTTCTTTTTAGGTGTCTGTGCAGTTGTAGGGGGTTTCATGAGTGGTGCAGAACTGGCGCTTTCCGTAGCATTAGACGATTCTCCAGAAGTCGAGGGATCAGATGAGGAGGAAGTAGCTGCAGTACCAAGAACAGGTCCACACGAAGAACTAGCTGCCATTTGCTGTTTCAGTTTTTCGATATCTGGTTTCACATCAATATTACGTTCGGCTTCTTTCCAATAGGCATTATCCCGCATCTTTGTACCAAAATGATGTTGCTCAGGACTGAATGGTTTCGGAGGGGCAGACAATGGGGAAGGTGTGAGGGGTAGATGATTAGGACTTTGTAGTGGCATTCCCGGGTATCCAACCATTGGATTTCCAAGCTGATGGGGTGGAGGGAGAGACGGTCGAGAAACAGCAGCACTAACCTGCGGCTTTGGAAGTCGGGGCGGGTCAACATCCTCATCTGCAATTTTTACGGATTCTTTTTCGTAGAAACTTTGTTCTTTTGATAAATTCTTACCAGAATCTTCATCTGTTAATCTTTGGCTTTTCGGAGTATTCATTCCAGATTGTTGTTGAGGAGACTGCATTTGCTGTTGCTGGAGTTGTTGCTGTTGCATATGCATACGGTATTGTTGGTTTTGCTGATACTGCTGATTTTGCTGATACTGTTGCATTTGTTGGTACTGTTGCATATTCTGCATTTGATGCATTTGTTGCATATGCTGCATGTGTTGAGCATACTGTGGCATGTGTTGTGGATTCATTGGGTTTTCTGAATAAAAGAAACATTTATATGTCAAAGTGAGAATTCAACATACGGAAGTCGCTGTAGCTTCTTTGTAGCTGTGGTCTCATTTGATCCATACCATACTGATTTTCACCCACAACGCCGCTGCTTTTCCTCCCGCTACCAGCGCCAACTGCAGCAGCCCCACGGCCTTTTCGACCTTTTCCTCTCCCTGATGGAGCAGCAACTTCTTCCCCTGGTTGTTTCTTAGCACGCGGCTTCCTTTGCTTGCCCTTCCCGAATGCAGCAGCATCGGGGAATGGAACGCTGGCAGGAATGTTCGGCCCGTAGAACCCTGGAGAATCGTAAGAACCGCCCATATAAGGATGATGTCTCATAGGGCCTGGAGAAGTGAATGACTGGTGACTCGCAAGCCCGACAGCATGTGCTGCCCCTATAGATTGCCTCATCTGGATACGAGCAGATTCAAGGTTGCTCAGTTCTCGCAGATCTTGCGGTCTTGGGTGCATCGCATGTTCCATGCTCTGACGATTTCTTGCCATATCTAGTTCGGCAGACATCATGCCCATGCTAGCCAATTGACTCGGCTCTCGTTTCGGGCGTGGTTGAGGTCCAGTTTTGCCAATTGTCGAAGTCTGCACATAATACTGGTCCACTTCGCCAAAACTGGATAAAAGAGAACCGCACAGCTCTTCATCTTCTTGTCTAGTATAAACTAGTTCTTTTGGTTCGATGACAGGCCCTAAAGTATTGCTCAATCCTATCTTACAACTCATAGCTAATTTCACTCACCAATTTCTAGTACTATACGCTTCTTAACCTTCTCAACTGTAATGTTTGTATGTGTTTTATTCGCACCCAACCACCATTGTTGACGTTTATCAGAATCAAAAGGATTTGAAGGTTTGACATAATTGAGAGGAGAAAGCAAAGAATTGAGACGACAATTGAGAGTAGAAAGCGCGAATGTCAGAGAGATTGGAATGCTCCAGGTGCTGCAAACATTTTGAATGTTTTCTTTTCCTTTCCCATTTCAACCTAATTACCTGTTAAGTTTTTCCGTCAGAAGATTGTCGAGATCAGAAGAAGGAGTATCACCAGTGAGCTGAGAAACTGTTCGGATGAAATATCGCCTAGGCTCTTTTTCCGAGATTTGCACTGCAACAATTAACCGCCTAATAATTTATATGAAAAAAAAACTCACTGGACATGTTTCCAAACTCAGTATCGAATTTCAAATTGAATTCATTGCGACGAAGCAAGAGTTCCAAATTCGCAGCACGGACTTCTTTTTTCACAGCATCCTGATTCGGTTCACACATAGCTACAATGGACTCCCACAAACTGGCATGCATCCATTCGCTGCGCAGCGTCTCGATAAGTTTGGGTAGCTCTCTCAAGTCACCTAAGAACATCTCGACTACAAGCGAGTCACTGTCACTCGCCAGTTTTGATGAGTCCACATTGTAGTGTTGCTGGATATCTGTTTCGTTAGGAAACTGGGTCAGAAGCTCCAAGTTCTTCTTGACAGTTGGGCGGCCGGTCGCATACCGGTAAAAGTTAACGTAGCTACGAACGACTGGTGATTTTGGTACAGTTTTCGCTAGTTTTCGAATTGTATGTTGGGAAAACAAAAACGCGTGTTTGAATCGGATACATATGCAGACTTTAGCATCATTGAAAGTGGTCCACTCTCCACTTTGATTGAAGACTGGTAGTTTGCTCTTCTTATTACTTTTGACGAAAAAAATTTCGATATACGGCAACGAGTCGAGATCTGAATAAAAGAAATAACCCATTTCCGTATATGCTTCTCTTAAACATACGCGAATTATCGGCATGCATTTTTCCTTCTTTTTCTGCGACTCTTATCAACATCGGTTCAGCAATGTAATACAAACGACCAGGACGCAACTCGTTCCGTGGAGAGTAGAATCCGTATTTGTTATTGTTGATGGCTGAGAACGAGGAGTCGGCGGCATCTCTGATGAGTACGTGCTCCAAAGCTCGAAGTGCATCTTTGCATGCGTTTTTATCGCTTCTGAAAAATTGGATTATCGGGATAGAAGTTACTATTGCTGCTGATTACGGATATCCGCAGGAAAAAATCGGGATATTCAGAAATTTTGAATTTTTACAGATCTTCCATATCTCATGAAGCTTAGACTCATACTCCGGGGAATACAACCTTAGGGGTACATCATGTGAATACATTGCTTCCTGCTTGCCTTGTTAGCTAGCCAGAATCTACCTCTTCTTTCAACAGAAATGTGTCACTTATTATGAAATAATTCATAGACACACTCTCCCAAAGACAAATTCAAACTGCACTACTAAAATTGATCTACCTTAAAAATTTTAGATTTTACAATGATAAACATAGACCCGAAAAGACTAATTTGACCGTTTTAGATAGCGCTTTGCTAAATTTCTTTTTGATATGATCAGAAGCAACTCGCCATTATTTTTAGAAAATTTCTAAATACTCCTATTTTTTTAATCATTCCTACTTTCGGAAATTTCTAATGACCTTGTATTTTCTATCGTTGTTATCACACTACAACATACAACTATCTGGTGTGGTTCGCTGTCTCTCTCTCTATCTGCGTCTCCAAAATGTCTTCTCCTTTTTCATCACTTTTTTCTTTCCCAGCCGGTTTCGTTAAACTTTGCTAAATTCTAAAGTGGTTATACTTTACTTCACTCTCCTTTCAATACTTTGGTTAATAATAATAATAATAACACATTCAGAAGAGCTAATTTTCAGAATGATTCTACGCGTCGTTGAAGCTATTTTGGGATTGGCTCTCCTTGGATATAGTCTTTCTGAAATTGGCACCAATCCCGTCTGGTGGGCATATGTGCCAGTGTACATCGTTCCAGCTGTACTTGCGATAATTCAAATGCCTAGAAATGTTACATGGCGCACACTCTCATCTATCTCAATCGTCGTCGGAGGTTTCTACTTAACTTTTTTGATGTGGACATTTTCTTCAGTTGAATCCACGCCGACTATCAATTTGGAAGAAGCTAAAAATATTCCCCCGGTAAGCTCAACTCTCGTAGTTTCAATAATGAAATGCCACTGTTTTTAGATTGCGCTCGGAGCGTTCCTCATAAGTTTCATACGACTCACCAACGACAAAGTTACGCAGCCTGTACACTATGTCAGAACTTCTATTATTTTATTTGTAGCCATTATTACTCTTTACGCGTTCATCGCTTATTTCAAGTTTTGAGCTGGATAAAGATATCACCTTTTTGATACTTAAAGTTTCTTAAATAAATATATTCAACTTACAAAGATATTTCTTTTGGAATCAAAGACAAAACTTCGGCAATTGAATCTCTCAACTTGGAAAACTCGTCTGACTTCAACAAAGCTAGTGCTTCTGGTGCATCGAAAAGTGGCTGGCCGAAATATCCTATTTTACACGATACGATCTGTAAATTTGTTTTTGAGTTTTGGAAGATATTTGAAGAAAAGACTGACAGCTTCCTCAGCGATTCCAATATCAACGGAAACATCATGACTTTTGATACTAATCCCACCAATATGAGCAGCGACGACACAATTTTCCCTGAAGAGTATTGCGTTGAAAGAAATTTACAACCGAGCAACTGACCCCAAACCATCGGCTAGACTTTGAATTTTTCGATTGAGACTTTCATCTTTATCAATTGGTAAATGTGCTTTCATAAAAGCGAGAGAACCGAGAACATCGAGTCGAATACTAGCTTCCAAAGTGTGATGTTTCTCCTGTTAAAATCGAACAACCGTTCAGTTTTCTTGAACGTTGAGCTTCTCACCTGTAAATTCCGACGAACCGATCTGGCAAAATGATCCCATCCAAGCTTTTCTGCATTTTGTCGAACACTTTCCAATCTTAAATCATTATCGATCGACTCCAGGTTCAACTCATGACTTTTCCGCTCCTCAATTATCATGATAGGCTCTCCTACCTGAAAACATTCAGAAAATCTACAATTCTGCTTGAAAAAACGAAAAAAAACCACAAAAATTGATTTACTTTCTATTCAGAGAAGTGTAAACTGCCAACGACACTCCGCTATCCCGCCGGAAGAGGACTAGTCCGCGGAGTTTTCTAGGTCACCAAGTAGGCAAAATAGCGGTCGCTTGAAATATGTGTCTGTAGTTATACTCATACTTGTAACGGGCCGGGCCGGGCTTTTTCCCGAATTTCGGAGGCCCGGCCCGGCCCGGCGGGCCTGTCATTCCACAAGTTTTGAATATTTCAAATTTTTTTTCGAGTTTTGTTGATATTTTTTTTATCAAACAGACAAACAATCCAAAAACACAAAAAATAATAGAGAAAATTGTATAGAGAGCTCAAAATTTGGCTCAAAATGACAAAATGTTTGCTACCGGGCCTTCCGGGCCGGGCCGGAATTTTACAAGTATGGTTATACTCTCCTTACCCAGCTTTCTACAACATCAAGTAAATACAGTTATGATTCCGAAAAGAAACCTGATCAAAAGTATTCAGTACTCAAGGCATTCTAATAGTGTTTTTAATTCGATGAAAACTTCCATTTTGTGCTTGTGATGTCTGTCAGTGGCTAATGTTTTATTCCTTAGTATTTCTCTGATTTATAATTACAAGATCAAAGTGAGATTATTAGAAAAAGTTAACAAATTGGTAGTTGAGATGTCTATTGACTAATCCTCGTCGTGGTGCCTGGTACGATGACGCCGAAGCGTCTTGATATCCTGATCACGTTGAGACATCTGTTCAGCTGCCATATCTCGATCGCGACGATACTCTTTGTAATTCTGGAAATAGGATTTTGTATCAATCAACATATTATCCTAGAAACAAACCAAATAGGCTTGGGGTCTTTGTCCCGTGCTCGCGCGAACACAATAGAACAAATCATGAAGACAAGTTGGAAGATACGTTTGTTGAAGTCCAATGTTAACAATGTTATCTGCCCTGAACATAGTTTCAATAATTCTTTTGTATAATGGATTATCCCCTCACCGATTGTATGGGTAATGTCCCGAGCGAGCAAACTTATAATCGTTTTCCAGTTGAGCCATACTCGCAGGTCTTCCATCGAAGAACCCAAGATAGGTGGGTGGATAGTAGTTCGGATAATACCAGTTTCCAAACTGACCATAGTCTCGAGCTGTATTTTCATTATAGTAGATATACTTGGGAAGAACTCGTGGGAAGTTTTCATATGTTCTCTGATAAAATGTGTCTGCCACTTGTCTATTTGTAGTGTCAGCAAGTTTTCCAGGACCAGGACCCCCTCCACTGAAGTTGCAGTCAGCGACAAACTGAAAATTGAAAGATTCATAATCGAACAGTTCACTTCAATCTGTATCTGTTTGATGTTTTCGTGTTTTTAAGGATTACAATGATTCTAAAAGTTGTTACCCACAAAAACTATCATAATGTCGTTATTGTCTATTCAAAATAATCGCGCGGGTGGACGAGTAAAAATGTCTGCGTCTCTACAGCGCCTCTACAGGTTTGGAGACTCTCTACATGTTTTTTTACTCGTTCACCCGCGCGATTATTTTGAATAGACAATATTCGGGTACCTCCAAAACTCAAAAGGTCTTCGCGAAAAGTCGGAGAATGAGCCAATCTGACTGAAACTTTGGGGAAAACTAGAGAAAAGTATAGAAAACATATTGTCTAAATATGGGATCAAAATATTCACTTTGAAAATTTGACTGGAATTATAGACAAATTTTTAAACCGCCATAAGAATATCTTCACACACCTGTACCACATCTTCGCATGACATATCTCTGGGTCTTGGTTGAATTTTGTCACAATTATTTTTAGACCACGAGAGAAGTGTCTCCGGAAGTGGATTCCATCGTTCAGCAAACTTTGCAAAAGAAGCACACATTCTGGGAGATGGAGCGGCGGAAGTGATTGCCACGTGGCATATAAGAAGTGTTAAGAGATGTATGATCATCTGTAACTGATTTTTTAGGTTAAAAAGGTTCTCAATCAAAGATGGTCATGAGATGGAAAAGTTAAGAAAGGAATCAGAAAAAAAAGAAAACCAGGCGAAGAAGAGAGAAGTAAAAGGAGAAAGAGAATAAGATGTAATCAAACGAGAAAAATAATCGAGAAGATAGAAAAATAGGTGATGAAGAAGAAGAAAACCGATGATTGCGGTCTTGATTAGAACAGTTTAAAGACACTACGAAACTACAAAAATGACTTAGGCATTAAACACTCTAATAGAGTGACACCGAAATTTGCACCTTTGAGCCGATGTAGCTCATTCCCTGCTAAAGATATAAAAAAGTAGTCAACTGATAAAATAATTTTTATGTTATGATAAACATTTTCTCAGTTGACTAATACTTGATATCTTTCGCAGGAAATGAAATATATGAGCTCAAAGTGGACTGTTTGGGAGACACTCTATTAGACTGTTTACTTTATTTTTGTTTAACTATAAGTGAAAGAAGTTTGATGGTCGGTATGTTAAAAACATGTACAAAAAAAAACATGGTGGGTGCTTCTATTAGAGATGCTTCTATTAGAGGAAATACGGTCCTTGGGTTCAATAAAAATGTTTACGAGATTTCTGTGCCTTCAGGAAAAAAGACCAAAAACAGTCGTCTGTAAAGATAGACATGATTCCAAAAATGTTCAACACGAAATTTATTGACACCTCCAGTACTCCAGTAATAGGAATAGGAACATAACTCAATTTAGGAAAAGTCGAAAAAAAAGCCAAAAATGTCAAAATCAAGTCTTGTGCCCCCCAAAAATCGACCTCCCTTTCAACCTCAAGAAACGGGTTCCTCTCACAAAAAAAAAGAAAAAGAAGAAAAAGAAAAGGAAGAAAGTTTTTCAGAATTGTTACAGCGCGGACCGCCAAAGAACACGAAATTCTAAGGCATTGTCTTTTAAGTTTAACTAAAATATCGAGAAATGGGTTGTGAGGTCATGCTATTAGAATTAGGGTAGTATCCAAAAGAAGCACGCAAACGTAATCAATTCATTTTGAATAAAGTTTACAAAATATATTCCCAATTAAAACTTCAAAAAAGAATGAGTGACGAAGGAGGAAACGGATTGGGTCAAAGATTCATCAATTTAACCGACGGAATTGATTCTGAGAAAATTGATTACGGTATATTCTTAACTACCGTGAGACCTGTGATAGAAAAGTCCCCAGACTGTCAAGTTTGAGCTCAATTATCTCCGCTCATATATGAGATATCAAAAATGAGTCAACTAATAAAATGTTTGTGATATTATGATGAACAATTTATTAGTTAAAAACTTTTTTATATCTCTCACATGAACCGAGATAAATTGTCTCAAAGTGAAAAATCAGGGACTCTTCTATTACAGATTTTACGGTGCCTTTGATGAGAACCAATGCAATATGTTTTAGCTAAACTGGTTAGTAGTATCTGGAATTATATTCGTAGCTACACTCCCGATAGTCCACGTCCTCAGTTCAATCCTGAAGTGCTTGTAAAACTACTTCAAAAAAGCCAAGATGTCTTCAAACATGATGATATGGTTGTAAAAGTCAATGGACCTGCTTTAGTTTTTGGTCCAATTTACGGTGAAGGAGATTCAATGATAACTCTGATGAGCCAAGCAAAGAAGATTCCCCCGAATATCACTTATATCTTTCTTGGCTGTTATCTGGGTCATGGTTTTGCGCAACTCGAATGCATTTTCTTTCTGATTGCCTACAAAATGTTGTACCCGGATAAAATTATCCTTCTGAAAGGACATCACGAAGAATCGATTTCAATGGAAATGTTGAAAGTGAAGGATTGGCTATACGCAAGAGGAATCACTCAAGAAGTTCATCTGGAAGAAATTCTAGTTGAAATGAAAAAGGCGTGCAGCATGATGTCCGCAGCTGCTCTTATCAACTCAAAAATTCTCTGTATGCCCGGAGGACCTGGTCTGACACTGAGAGAAAGAGGACTTAAACCATTAATGTCTTTGAAGAAAGGAATGCAATCCATTGCAGATAAGAAGTTGATGATGGAGGCAGCCTGGTCTGTTTTACTTGTGAATGAAGCACAGAAGGATATGCATGGAATGCCTTTTTTCACTGCTGTAAGTTAAAACATCATCCAAATCAGTGACATCTGAAGGTTTTCCATGAATCACATATGTTTCGAATGGGTCTAACTATATTTGTTTTAATTCTTTTAGCAACAAGCCACCGATTTCTGCAAGAAGAATCGTCTGAAGTGTATCATCCGCGGACGTCAGATGGTGGACGAAGGATACTTGAATAAGCCAAAAGAAGTGATCACTCTGATCTCTGCAGTTGCCTATTTGGACAATTTCCGTAACTACGCAGCTGCATTGCACATTGACAAAGACAAAGTAGTTTTGAACTTCGTTGAATTTCGAAAGATTTTAATTTGTAGGGAAAAGTGATTCGCTACAAGATGGAGGAAGGTGAACAACTATCATTGGAATTGGTGAAGCCAGGAATGGGAAGAAATGCGGTGGTTTGATTGATGATTGAACTTATTTATTTTATAAATGAAATTGATGCCTTGAATTTTTAACAAAATTTAACTCCATTCTGCTCGTTGCATCCAGTTGAATCAGTCATCATGAGAACCTAAATTTCTGAATTATTCTTTCGACTAGAAATATTCTTACGAAGCATAATAGAAGAGTTACAAGAAGACGGAATACTTCAGAGATTCTATTATTCATGTTGACACTGTCAGTGAAGAACCAATATGATGTACCTATTTATAATGGCAGGAAAGTTATTGCATCGTTAACTATTTATTACTTTCATAAATTGAAATATAAAAAATGCAAATAAAATGGATGATTGAACAGAAATATGACAATCGAAAATTAAAAACCATTAGGAGCTAAACCGAGATCTTCTCCCCGAAGAAACTCATCGCCTCTAAAGTAGTTACTATCATCGATATAATTATCATATCGATGTTCTCCTGTTGTAGCTTGATCCGATACCTCGCCCTCCTCTTGTTTGCAGATGTTGGCACATTGTTGAGCAACAGATTTTTCATACACAACTTGCCTGATTTCATCCAGCAATGTATTTCTCTTTTCCTGCCGTTTATGTTCAGAAACTCTGTTCAGATAATTGTTGCACTTTTCGTGAGCATCGAACCTGATGGACGCACGGATGTGATGACTGAAAATCATTTTTATTTAACAGTTTGACAATAAAATATATGATGCTTACGTAAATGGCTTTTCCCATAGTAGAGCTTCGGGAAGCTTCTCGCGCTTGTCAAAAAGTGCAGGATGATAATTTTTCACCATAGATCGACTTGAGCCATGAATTGATTTATACGAACTGAAAAATGGTTGTTTTAAAACGAAATTTTCTAGAGATTTTCATTTACTTATAGCTCGCTAGTTTCTCGGAGTAAGGAATATTTTTAAGCTCGGTCATCTGCGAAACTCGTTCTCTGGCATTTCGCGATTGGTAATATGCGAAACTGTGTGAAATGATGTCAGCCTCATCTTCCGATTCATCTGTAAAATCGTCATCCAACTTCATTTCTTCAAACATCTTTCTCAAGGCTTTTGAATTGATTTCAGCGTCGTTCCAATCGATTTCAGTTGTGATTTCCTTGAAAACAGTCATTCGAAAAATTAATGTATTCTAAAAATTAATGTCACTAACCCGTTGGGAAGTACCAAAGCTGGTAAATGTATCACAACTGTACTCAATAGCCATTTCCGGATGAAGTCGATTTATTCTACGTCTTTTGTTGTTTCCAGCTACTTTCACCTGCAAAATTGAATTTAAAACTGAGAGAAAGGGGCTACACTGACCGTTTTTCTACGATAAAGGCGTCTCCTTCTCTGCTTGGGAAGACCAGCAGACTCGTAATCACATACGATTTCATCGGTATTTGATGCTTGCTGGTAATACTTCTTTTCTTTCTTCAACAGTCGTTCCTTTTTCGTTTTGCGATCGACATTAGTCTGAGCCAGTCTAATTCTCTGCAAGAATATCATAAGAGAGCTTCTCACTCATCCAGTTTTACAGTTTCATCATTTTTTTCTTCATCTGAAGAATCGGTATCCAAACGTTGTCTTCTTGAGGGATTTTTCTCAATTTCTCTTTCATAGTCATCCTCACTATCCTCCGCGCTGCTGCTGCTTATGCCATCCGAATCAGTATCCGAAAGAAGAATACCCTGATTGTCATTCAATACCACATCTTTAACATCGTCTTCCCCCAAATTATCATCAGTGGGGTTGTATTCTGTTGGTTGTACAGATTTCTTCCCGGCTCTTTGAGTCAGCAGTGCACACCATTTGGGATTGGTCTTGTATTGAAGATTATTGAATTTCCTTGTCTTCGGGATAGTGTTTCTGACAGTTTTTAAATCTTTGAGAGCAATTTTTGCCAGGCGAGAACTGCTCCGGGTGGCGATTGACTTCTGTGAAAGTGCTTCCTGTTTACCAGTTTTTGGTTTTTTTATTGTACATGAGTTCACTGAATTTTTTCGGTTTGGTGGCATCTGAAAATTATGGTGTTTAGTATTAGAAATCAGTTGTCATAAAATTAAGTGGAAACATGGAAATATTTGTTTTCAGACGAACAATACCAAATTAAAGGCACATCAGTTCGAAAGGCGCGCGGGTCTCGAAGCGGTTTCAAAGATTACCGTATTTGTATTTTGCGCAGCTCGATCGAGATGAGAAGACTGTTTTTTTTTCAGTAGTTAAATACCTATTACCTATTAAAGACCAGCAATATTTATAATAAAAAATGTACAGTCCAAATGACGAATTCCGACAAAACGAGGTAAATCAAATATGCATTGATACAACAATCATACTTTTTCAGTCTCTTTTCAACGACGAGACGCTGAAGGCCAAAAACAAAGTGGACTCCCTAATGGTTCTAGGAAACTGTGTTTGGGTAGTGACTTCTACGATTTTACGCGAAAGAAAACTGTTTCCTGCTGACACTTTTTCCCGCTTATGTGTTTACGGCAAGTTTTCAGAAGTTGGACCGGAATATAAAGTATTTTTCAGATAATGTTTACGGGTACGTGGTGAATGAAACATCGCCGGGAGGTGAAAAGCTGGCAGCAAAAATGTCGTTATTGTTGGATGCAATAAAAGCTGAGCGAATTCATGTAAGGTTTTAATTCATGCTACAATTTTAAGCTCTCATTTCAGAAACTTGCACTCGTTTTCGAAAAAACACTGAATACGGACGCTTTGGAAACATTTGTTTGGAACTTCGCATACGGTGATTCAGTGCTGGCTGAATTTGAGTCTCCTGGGTATGTTTCTTTCTGGTATTCCATTTCAATGCACATATCTGTTAAGGGGAAAGCAACGTTTCAAAGTCAACTGTCAGGATATGAAAGATACCTGCAGACAATTCTGCGATCTTTTCTCCAAGCTACGAAGTGTTCTCAAAAGTTTGGAACCGCTTCCAAAAGGACTGATTCCCTCTTTCCGAGTTGCTCATCGAGGAGGTGAGAAGTCCATAAAAAAGGTTTGTAAAACCCATTTTTCAGACAATGGCGCTATTGAAGGGTTTGAGCAAGTCCCGGAGTTTGTGAACTTGGATACAATCGAACTCGGCAATGTTCATTACCCTGCTGATATAAAGTTGGTTCTGATACGTGTTTTTAAATAATAGTTATACAGGTTCCATTTGGCATATGCGTCAAAGTTCAAAAAAACAGCCGAACCATGCGAGCCTCCGTTCGAGAACAACGCCGGTTCTCACAATAACGTTGACATGAAATTATATCAAGATGACAATGACGAGGAAATGGAGGTACATGATGACCAAATCGAAACCATCCGAGAAAACACGATGGGCCATCAAGATGAAGATGATGATTTCCAACAGCCTATTGATCACGGTAATATTTTTTAACGATGGTTCTGAATTAGAACTTCTGAATACCTTTTTGTATTACACGGGGTTGCAGCAGGGTACATAAAATTTGAATTCTCAGTGCTCTTGGGCACGTTGCGCCACGCGACGCGTGCCAAATCATCATTTTTGAATTGAAAATTCCAAAATTCAGCCGCGTCGCGCGGCGCCCAAGAGCACTGAGAATTCAAATTTTATGTATTGTCGAATTAAAAAAAGTGGACCTCACATGGGTTCAAGCGAGGGGGTCAGAAAGCGCGCCCCAGTAAATTTAGGAAAAATTCTAAATTCCCTGCCGAATTTCGTTGGCAGAGTTTCACGGTTTTAAATGAAGAGCGAAAAAGCGCGCCTTGCAACCAGTTGATTTTGAAGAAATAGATCATGATCTAGATCAAACCCGCGTCCACTTTAAATTTCTTAAATCTCTTCTGGCCTACAAGTTTGCTGGGGCGCGCTTTCTGACCCCCTCGCTTGAAACCAAGTGGGACCTGCGAATTTGAAAGGCGTCGCTTTTTTTGATCTACGTAAAGTGCGACAAAAACGTAATATTTCAGAATTTTGGCTCGTTCGAGCTGCTTTGCAATTAAGTTCGGTTTTTCGATGAAAAACAGATTCTAGAGATGCTAGCGATCATATTCATACCAAGAAATCTAAATTTTGTTCAGAAAATCCCATTGAATTCACAGAAATAAGTTTCGTTTACTACTGTAGTGATTTTGAGGCAAGGCCTCGAAAATTGACCGGGAAGCCGCCCGCGAAATTTTCCAGGTCCCACTTTTTTTAATTCGACAATACCCTACTGCAACCCCGTGACCGAATGTTATCTGCACAGACATCAACGTTATCAGCGAAATTCTCATCCAATCTCTCTGGTAACAACTCTGCAGTTTCTGCTTCAGAAGACTTGTGAGCGGACGCGCTAATGCGATTACTCCGGCGAGAACTTTTCTGAAGTTATAATGTACTAAACTACCGTAAAACCTCTAATAGAACGACACCCGGATCGTCCACTTTGAGCCTATATATCTCACTTCTTTTGAAAGATATCAAAAAGTGGTTAACTAGTAAAATGTTTATCAGGATATCAGCAACATTTTACTAGTTAGCCACTTTTTGATATCTTTCACAGAAAATGAGATATATAGGCTCAAAGTGGACGATCCGGGTGTCGTTCTATTAGAGGTTTTACGGTAAATACTATTTTGTAACTTACTCTTTGGGGATTTGCTTCTTTTTTATTGCGCAAGAGAGATTTCTTGGATTATCTCCTTCCGTAATACTTATTACAGAATATTACAGAATAATACGTATTACAGAAGGAGATAATCGCATAGTTGAAGAACCTGACAACTCAACCATGGATGAAGCACAAATAAATCCAGTAAACGACGCACCTGCTGATGAAATTCATGAAAGCGGAGAACCAATGGACGAGGAAACTACTTATTGTAACCCCAACATTGGCGATGAAATATCTCACCAGGCGAAAAACGAAGATAATGAGAATTTCCGAGACAATGGATTATCCCCGACTCATACTAGTCCAGTGGGCTCTAAACTCCGTAAAGACTCGATGAAGAAAAAGAGGGAGGTGAAATCGAAAGAGAAGACGTCAAATGCCAAGAAATCTCTCTTGCGCAATAAAAAAGAAGCAAATCCCCAAAGAGTAAGTTACAAAACAGTATTTAGTTTAGTACATTATAACTTCAGAAAAGTTCTCGCCGAAGTAATCGCATTATCGCGTCCGCTCACAAGTCTTCTGAAGCAGAAACTGCAGAGTTGTTACCAGAGAGATTGGATGAGAATTTCGCTGATAACGTTGATGTCTGTGCAGATAACATTCGGGAGTTTGGACGAGTCAAGAGCGTTTTTGCAAACGAAGAAGCTACGACAGAACATCCTGAGACCAAACAAGAAAAAAGCATGAAGGTCTCGGATCAATTAACGTCTGCGGATAAAAGATATGGGTCTAGCGCAGTTTTTGGGACTCAGTGTCGCGAAGAACACGAAGAGTCGGAGCCACGTGCTCATACAACGCCTCCGGAGGACACACCCAGACGTTACGGTCGCATCTCAAGCATCCTCAACGAGTCAGGAATTATTTCTATTCGAGAAAAACCCAGCGATAGTAACCCTCGCGTAACTTCAAAACGAAAGTTCGGTCGTTTTGCGAGTGTTCGTAGTCTCCAAACTAGCAAAGAGAAAGCAGCAGAGGGTCAAGTCATGCCAATGTTAGCTCAAAAGGACGTTCAACACGCTGCTGCAAACGAAGAAAATGAGCAAATGGAGATCGGAGACATGGTATCTGTTCTTGATGATGAAAATGTCCAGCAACCAGCAGTTGCCAACGATGAAGTTCGGATTGAAGCTTCCGCCAGATACGGGAGAGTTTCCGTCCTATCAACTGAGACAAAGTTAAAGTACAGCCAATCCGCTTCTCTTCGACCAAAATAACTATTAATGTCTCAGGTTATCTGTGCTATCTTAGCTCTGTTTTATTTGTTTTTTTCACCATTATTTTTATTGTAGTTATGCATTCATATAGTAAAGCTTTGATTAATTTTTATTGACCCGAAGTTTCAATACAAATCCATTAGATTTGCTTTCCTCGTGTAGGCAGAACTGCACCTCGCTGAAAATAAAATTGAAATTCTTTAGAATTAGTTACACTAAAGATAATACCAACCTTGACTTCTCCTATTTGTTTCGCTTTCAATTCTTTTGCTCTCTCCAGTTGTTCAGTCAATTGTGTTGCATCCACTCCAGTGAGCTTTTGAAACATTTGGACCAGATGTACGGGATCCACTGTTTGGAGAGCGGCCGGTCCCCACTCATATCGGAATACTTCTTCCTCGTTTTCATTCATAGCTTTGGTGAAAGCAAGATAACCCTTTCTGATGAAATCTGCACGTGCGTTGGGAGCGATCTGTTTCGTCAGAAGTTCCATGTGCTCACTGGTTAGCTTATGGTCAGGGTGAGTCGACATCGATGCTTCCTGTTTATTACTGTTTTGCTAGTATCAAAGAAACAACTCACCATGTAGCTCATTAGTTCCTCATGTGTCACTCCTGGATGTGTTGAATTCGGTTTGGTGGCCACAAAAATGTACATAAGCGCATTTTTAAGAACTCCAAGAGTTCTTTCAGTTTCACTCGCCACGTTCGCCTTGAAAGTCTTCTGTTCGTTCAAATTCACATAAGTTAGACGATCGTCTTGCAACACTGCCTGAAAATTAGTTCTAAATACTGAAGCCTAACAAATATTCTCTAACATCCCATCCTTGCCACTGGGCCAAATTTTTGTTAACGATCTTCAACATTTCCTGGAGGCTTCGATATTGAATTGATCTGTTCTTCATGACGGCTTTTTGATAGAGCTTTCGTAGCTCGCTGACCTTCACAACTCCTTTATCGCTCTGGACATGGTCTTATCAGTTAGAACAATGTAAGCATTGAGAAAACTGACCATGCCGTGAATGATCCAAAAGAATATTTCGTAAGCAAGAACGTCTTCCTGAAAGAACATCATTTTGCGAGATATTTCGCAACAAGTCTTACTTCTCTCGAAGTTTGAGCTTCATCATCAGTTTCACTCATCTTCCCGACTATGAAAATTGTACTTTTATCGTAATCGAGGAATTAAAGCTTTTCGGAATAAGATATTCACAAATGGGGGGGTTATGCATGATTTGTTTTTTAAATACAAAAAAATACGAAAAAATACATAAAATACTTTTTTTCGCATGCATGCATTAACTTTTTGTGTTAAAAAATTCCAAAAAAAATACATTTTTTTTGTCATGAATAACCCCACAAAAGACACAAGCGAAAAGCTCCCTTCCGGGTGGAATTATTTCCAGTTTTTTTTTCGTTTTCCAAATATCTGTGTCAATTTTTTACCAATTTTTGCGCTTTTGTGATGAGAAAGTAGGTTTTCGCAGCTGTTTCTTGAGAAGGATATGCTGAGCTCTAAATGAGCATCGCGATCTAAATTTGCAAAATTTTGCCAATAAAAAGCAGAAGCAAAACTTTTTTGAAAACTCGATTTTTAGCGCGGTTGCGTACGAATGTATCGGAAACGACGCAATGGTGCAGACAACTGTTGTAAACTTGAGAAGCCTTTTTGGAGTTCTTTTCACCGGAGTTTTTTCCCTTTTTCCCTGAATCCCTTTGCTTCCTGAATTTCATTTTTGACGTTAAAAACGATACAGCTTTCCGCGAAAACAGCTAGTGGGTGTGTTGAATGAAACCACTCTTCATTGTATTTGTTGTCTGTTGAATTTAACAAACAATTCAAGCTGTGCTTAATCAAACATTTCGAGCTTTCATATTCAATAATAGTTTTAATAAGCGAGAGAAACGAATTTTAAAAATCTTCAGAGGCTGCTTCAGTTGTATTTTATAACATCTCCGGCAGTGTGTGCTATCGGTAAGGTTTCGGTAAATTTACCGGTAACTTACCGGTAAAATACCAGTAAATTTTTACCCGTAAATTACCGGTAGAGTTATCGGTAAATTTACCGAAAACTACCGGTAATTTTTAGGAAAAATTTATGTTTTTTTTCAAAATTGTAACCGCGACTTTTTAGAACCGCGAAGTTTTAAAACCGCGACATTTTAGAACCGCGACAATTTAGAACCGCGACGTTTCAGAACTGCGACGTTTTAGAACCGCGACGTTTCAGAACTGACCATTTCAGAACTGTTGCAAAACTGTCAAAAAAAAATAGTGAAACAGCAGAAAAAAAACATTCGTGTAGTCCTCGAGAAAAGTAAAAATTTTACCGGTACTTTACCGGTAATTTACCGATAAAATACCGGTAAATTTTCGGTAGCTTTCAAATTTACCGGTAGGTTACCGGTAAATTTCGGTAAATTTTTACCGGTAAATGTTGAGGTACTGTATTAAAGGCACGTGCAATAATTTTAAAAATACAGTAAGGTTCTCTCTGTGGGAGCTAAGCTCCGCCCACCGTTGTTTTCTCGGCCGCAACGTGCATTGATTTCGGACAAGAGTAATAAGTGAAAATCGGAAGTCACACACTGATCTCCGCCATCGTTAAACTCAATTCCTTCTGACTTGAACCGCTATATTAGATGCTCGATTCAAAGTTCGTGACTTTTCGCTCAAACACTGCTCTCTTTCCGCGCGGTTCAATGCGCTCATCACACATCGTTTATGTTTTCTGTCTCATTCCCTCTCATTGTTCTCATTCAACTTTAAACCTAAATTTCTTTTGATGTCCTTCACATTCATCCGTTCTCCTATCCTCCTGACTCTTGAAATCCGTAGTTCTAGGAACACAGTTTTTTTACATCGGAATTATTTTCTCTCTCTGTGAGGTAAATGATCATTGTGAAACAGCTGGCAATACTATTGCAATAAGCAAGTATAGCAAGAGCGTCAGCTGAGAGATGATGTAATAGGAAGCGCTGTTCTCGTCAGTTTTATTTGGGTTTGCGATGCATGGAAAGTAAGCGTAAAGATTTATCATTCTTCCCCTGCTCAGTACGTTCTTAGAATAGTAGTGAATATTAAAATATTCTCATGAAATTTCAGTCGTTCTGATCTGATGTCGCCTTCAAAGTTTATTATTTCTCTTTATCAGATACACATAAAGAATCGCAGTGATAAGAAAAAGGATAAGCTGGTTTATGATGCGTTACACGGCTACCAAGCTAGCGATAGCAATTTTCGCACCTCTGTGTATCAGTTCCTTATAGTCCAACTTTACAACTCTTGTATTTCTAACAATATGTTTATTTTCATATATTATCATCAACTTTGTTCTCCTCATGACTTTTGTTTCCTAAACTTTTTCATAAATTCCTCGCACACTATTTATTGAGATCTGTTCTTATTTTGTCATCGAACTGCAAACAGCTGTTTCACTGTCCATTTTCTCTTCCTTGCTTGCACTGTCTCTTCATTGCGTCCAGCGCTTTCCAATCTGTCTTTATAGAAAACCGCTTCTTCTCTAGGCGTTTTCATTGCTGTCTCCGAAGTCAGGCACAACGCGTTCGAAAAACTTGGTCCGTCTTGTGTTCGCGACGATTAATCGCAACAAGACGCAGAATCTTATCCCAATCAACCTTCTGCAATTGCGAAGTCACCAAACTTGCGGCATAATGGATCCGAATTTGAGACCAGGTAAAAAACTTTTTTGTTCAGAAATTCCGTTATCAATAATTTCATTACAGTTGCCGTCAAACGGTCCCAAAAACAATGGGATCAACCGAAAAATGCCTCGCCGCCACCTCAATTAACAGTTTACAACAGCTTGACTCGTCAGAAGGAAGTTTTTGTTCCAAATGAGGGGAAACGAGTGAGTTATAGACGACATGATTGACGTAAATGCTGTCCCGTTTCAGGTCAGATGGTACATTTGCGGACCAACAGTTTATGACTCATCTCATATGGGACATGCACGGTCCTATCTGTCCCTGGACATTCTTCGACGAGTTTTTCGAGATTATTTTGGGTATGATGTGGAGTTCATCATGAACATCACAGACGTCGACGATAAAATCATCAAGAGAGCTCGTCAGAGTCATTTGCTCAAGTCTTACTTCAACGAGTCGCAAGCTCCATCGGTTGTCAAAGTCTGTGAAGATGTGGTTGCTGCACTTGAACACTTTGACAAGAAGTTTGAGAATGAAACTGATCCCGACAAAAAGAAAATGCTTGAAGTTATGATCAAAAAAGTCAAAGAACAATCTGATGCTCTCGAGAAAGCAATGGAGGCTCAGGATCCTATCGCCACGGAAGAAGCTAAGGTATTTTACTAGACATTTCCATTTAATTTTTGGAATATAATTTATACATATTCAAGGGTCGTCTGCTCAATGAGTCTCGTGATGTTCTTTCGGAATGGCTGGATCACAATCATGGAAAAGATGTCAGAGACCACAGTGTTTTTGATGATCTTGCTAAGACGTAATTATTCAATGTCTCATATTGTTTTTATGAATATCTCGTTGCAGTTACGAAAAAGAGTTCCTTGCTGATATGGCTCGATTGAACGTTCTCCCTGTCGACGTCTTGACTCGTGTCTCTGAATACGTTCCGGAAGTTATCACCTATGTGAAGAAAATCATCAACAATGGCTATGCATACGCTGCTGAAGACGGAAGTGTCTATTTCGATACAAAAGCTTTCGAGCAGAATCCAAAACATTTCTATGCAAAACTTGTACCAGAAGCTTACGGTGATGACAGTGAATTGCTGCTGAAGAACATGCGTGAAGGTGAAGGGGAATTGAGTATGTCTGACGAACGGCTCAAATCAAAGCGTAACCCGACAGATTTCGCTCTTTGGAAGTCATCAAAAGATGGTGAACCTTTCTGGCCATCAGAATGGGGAAATGGAAGACCGGGTTGGCATATCGAGTGCTCGGTCATGTCTTCCGCCATTTGCGGATCGAAGCTTGATATTCACGCTGGTGGCTTCGATCTGAAATTCCCTCATCACGATAACGAAATCGCTCAAGTTGAGGCACATTATGATGATCCTCACTGGGTCAACTATTTCCTTCATTGTGGAACTCTTCGTATTCAAGGAATGAAAATGTCCAAGTCTCTGAAAAACTTCA
Organism: Caenorhabditis briggsae; assembly: GCF_000004555.2. NCBI lineage: Eukaryota > Metazoa > Nematoda > Chromadorea > Rhabditida > Rhabditidae > Caenorhabditis > Caenorhabditis briggsae. The sequence goes on from NC_013489.2 coordinate 3,951,493, forward strand.
TTACTATTCGCAAAGCTCTGGAAGATTACACTCCACGACAACTGCGCCTTCTTTTCTTGATGCACAATTGGGCAGATGTCCTGGACTACAGGTATTAAAAATTTCAATTCGAGAAACTTATTTCCAATTTATGTTTTAGTTCTTCAACTATGGAGCGTGCTCTGCAGTTTGAAAAAATCACCAATGAGTTCTTCCTCCTCGTCAAGGACTTTTTGAGAAGACACTACAAACCAGACAGATCAGAAGGATATCAAAAATATCAAGCCAGAGAACTGAAACTCATGGCTGAGTTTGGCAATCTAAAGTCAGAAGTCCATGCGGCCCTCTGCGATTCTGTCGATACTAGAACTGTCATTGAGAAGTTCCGTGAGCTTATTGGTCTTGGAAATGCCTACATTGCTGAAAAGGAGAAAGAAGGACTTGTTCCCAATTGCCTTCTCTTGAGAAATATCGCCGCCTACATCACGAATCTTCTCAAAATTTTCGGAGCCATTCCGCAAAGCAATCAAGAAATCGGATTCATTTCCGAAGACGAGTGAGTTTTATGGGGTTATTCATGTAGCGAAAATATGTATTAAAATGCATTTCCGCGCCCTCGAAATTCAATGCATGAGCGTCGCGAAACGTATTTCAAAGCATTTCGCGACATAACTGTAAATGCATTTCAATACATCGCGTGACGAGATATCTTTTCTGGAAAAAGGGATGCGCCTTTGAACTTTGTGCAGGATGGGGAAAATCTTTCAAGGCGCATACCTTTT
>NC_013489.2:3952353-4011906 GCF_000004555.2 Caenorhabditis briggsae
TCAGAGCTTTTCGGACTACGAAAAGTTTCCTTGTGGGTCTCGGGCGGAATAATTGATAATATTTTTTTTTGAGTTTTTGAAATAGGTTTGCTAATTTTCCAATTTCTCGCATGTTTGTGATGGGAAAATTGGCCTTTAATTTGAATCTTGAAAATCGGAGAATTCCGAAATTTCGAAACTTTGAAAATCGAAAATTTTGAAATTCAAAACCCCATGTTTCCTTGGAGTCAATGTATCCTAAGAACTAAATGTACTATTGGATCCTGGGCCTGAAAATCGGGAAATTTCGAAAATTTCAAAATTGGAATGTTCAATAATCCCAAAATTTTGTAACTCGGAATTTTCGACATTCTTAAAAAACTCCGAATAAGTCATTCCAAACGTCTTTGAGAACTACAGCGAACTAGCTTCTAGATAAGCTTTGTAATTGCTTAAAAGAGAAATCGGTCACAACACTTTATTGTTTTTCATTTCAATTCAGTTCACTTTGCTATCCATTTAACAGTGACAAGTCCTCCAGTTGGCTTGGTGACCTGCTTAAACAATTCGGCGACCTTCTTCTCGTCCCCAGTCAACTGAAAGTTTTCCAAATTTAAAATATATAGCATATATTTTCAGTTTCATATCTTACCACTGTATTCACAATAACCATTTTGCCCTCTTTCGGTGCCGCCTCGGAATCCGGTGGAGTCTCCTAATTTTTGTACTGAGTCTGCAAACACGGACTGACAGTTTTTTATCCTGACAATAATCCGAGGAAAAAATATGGAAAATACGGAAATACGGAATATATTTCTAGGTTACGGTAGTTGTCGCTGTGGGACTCGCAACCACTGGCGTTTCTCTTCCACAGCTCCGATTTTTAGTGCCAGAATAATAATAATAATAATAATAATAATAATATTAATAATAACAGAATCACTTTTTAATATATCTTGAATGATACAAGTTTTGAATATTCATAAAATATCAAAAATATTTATTGAGTTCTATCAAATAAGTTACATAAGTCCATCAACCAGAACCATCAGAGTGATTGCAACTGAAGCGAAAACAAGAACCGCGCTGAAGATCATCTGCCATTTGAAAGAGCTCAACGATGGAAGTGGTTCAGATGATTCATGAGATCTTGATCCTGTCGAACGCTTTGTTTTTTTCTTTTTTGGTTTTCCTGATTCTCTCGATTTGCTTTTCGATTTGGAATCCTTCGTTGCTAGGGCGGGTTGTACTTGGAATCTGAGTTTCGAGGGTTTTCAGAGCAACTTTTTCTCAGAATTTCTAACTTTTCAGCTGCCGATACTGGAGCCAACTCATTCACAGGGGTTTGTGGTGCCTCGTTGACAGGAGCACCACCAGCAGCAGGGACATTTACAGGTGGTGGGGGAGCAAGCTGAAAATCGGAAGAACAAATCCAAGACTACATATTCTGAATTTTTCTCTCACTAAATCTGGGCTCAGGAACTCGTAAGCATCATCAGCCATGGTTTTGAGAAATCGGGAAGAAGCGACGTAGAAGATCAAAAAGAAATGAGAAATACTAGAAAATGAGTTTTTGAATGACGTGGGTAAAAACTCGAAAACCCCCCTTTTCGATTTCTGCTGAGCTGTTTTATTTTCTGAAGTTTGAAAACGAATTGGGTCATAAATTACTTCATTTTTGCTTGCAATCTTTTGTTCTGGTAAACGAAAAAAAACGGGGAATTTTGGAACATGAAGAAGAGGAGGGGCGTAAAAAGGGGCAGGGAAGAAAGAATTTGAGAGAAAAAAAACAACGGAAATTATGATACAGTCATCGTAATGATGAAAACAGTGATTATGAAAAAGACGAGGTTATTTCTAATCAACACACATGATGTTATTATGAGGTAACAATTTTACATAAAAAATGGGAAGGTTGTCTAAAATTCTTTGGTCCTTAGTGGCGAATTTTATAAAAATTTTCATAAGTGAATCTTCAAAATGCTCAATTGGAACAAATGAGAGAATGAGAGGAAAGGACGCCGATCACGATGAACCCGCACAATTCAAAGACGATAAACTTAAATTACTCCAATATTAATCCTAAAATGATATAGTGTGTCAGAAGAGAGAAGAAGATCAATGGTATGAGAAAAGAAGGGTACAAATGAAAGCTTTAAGGGAAAAAGAGAGATGATTGAGCACTCGGAAAGTGAGAGAGGAAACGAGGGTTTAACTACTGTAGCAGATCTAATTAGATCGAGAAAACTTGTTTTTATTGCACAATTGAAACTAAAAACTGGTTTTTGGAGGGTTTTCTCAATTTCGCGATCTCTTAAAGAGTACAAACAGATTCCTGCATAATGTATTCTTGCGTCTGCTGCGTGATCGTTGGATCGATATCCTCGTCTTCATCAACGTCCGATTCAGAATCTGAGGGATTCGCGACCGGTGGACTTGTTCCAGAAGATCCCGTTGAATGGGACGATGCAAGATGAGCAGACTGACCAATTTGCATTCCCATTAGCATCGCATGCATCGCAGCTACCGTTTGTGGAGCGTTCATTGGCATCGGTTGATTATTGTTCGGAGATGAAGACTCTGAGCTACTACTGCATCCGCCACTTGTACCTCTGCCGTCATGTCCGTCATTCAATTCGGAACCGGAACGATCTGTGGCATATATGCACTTCTTCTTTCGCTGGCACGGCTTGCACCACATTGATGTATTCGTCACTCCAAACCGAGCTCGACATTTCTTCTGATCGTTATTCTCAGATCCTGAAACTGAAAATTTTCATTGCACGGGAACTAAGAACATGTCATCACACTAAAGGCATGAGAACTCTTAAAAACTTACCAACGCTCTTATCTCTCTTTCTCTTTGGCTTTTTCTTGTTGACGGCGTAGTTTTCCCGAGCCGACCACTGTGGATACTTTTCCTTGTGTGATTCCCGATCCTTTTTAGCCATTTCAAAGTACTTCTGTTGTTCTTCTTTCGGCAAATCATGCCACCTCTTTCCAAGTTCTTTGTTCAGCTCTGCACTCTGCTTCTGATCATTTCCAACTTCCTCCAGCAACTTTGGCCTGTTCTCTTTCATATACCACATGAAAGCGTTCAGTGGCTTTTTGATGTGATCCTCTTTCTTAACTTTGCCTCCTCCATGTCCTCTTCGCTCATTGTGTTGTGGCATCATTTGGTGAGGCATGTATGGAGGCATTTTCATGTGATTCAATGAGGATAATGGTCCAGCTCGCATATGCATAGGCATCGTATTCTCAAGATGTTGCTTAGCTACAACTCCAGGGAAGGGGAACAATGGATTCGGCGAGAACATGGCTGGAAACGCAGGACTCAATGGGGCGCCTGCCATAGCTGCTCGCATCGTCATCATATTCATCATGTTGATATTTGGATTCGGCGATAAGTACTGTGGCTGAAAGGAAACGAATTATTTTTCACGAAATTTCCCGACTCATTCATTTGTTCATATATCCGTCTCTTTTACTGAAATACTTGTCCTCAAGTGCTTATTTTGTGTATTGGCGGGTGATAAAATACAATACAGCGATTTTGAGGAGCTGCGAACAATTACAAAACAAATATCAATTCTGTGGGGCCGCTGATTGGCGCAGCACTTGAGACAAGCTTTCATTATCCGGCTACTGTAACTGGGTGGAGAAAGCTCTAATTGGCCAATTATCATGATTGGTAAATATCTACAAGCGAAATCCAGAATTCCAAAAACAACTACTGCGACTTGTAGAATTTTTACAATTCAGAAAAAAAATCATCCATATTTGTTTTGCCGGATATCCTATTGTTTTTCATAGGAAGTAACACCAATCATGTACCGGAAGCAATTAGAGCTTTCATTCACCAAACGCGTGAGGTCATCATCTCCCGTTCAAATGAACAAAAGATGATAACTCAACGAACAGCGAAAGACACCTTTTTGAACACATTGTTTTGTCTCTTTTTACGTCGGTGGGGTGCCCAAACACGTTAAAAAGTGGTCTGTATAGGAGTCGGTTGCCCCCACCACCGAGGTGTCTAATTGTGTGTTGTATCGGAGTCTCGAGAACACGATAGTAGGAGACGATAATTACAAAAAAGAGGAAATAATTTGAAGGCGAAAGAAGGGGCTCTTGACATGTTTTGTGTTTGAGACGAAACAAATTGACTACAGACACGCCGAAGTTTTTGAAAAATCCGTGTCGGAACTGAATAAGCCGGAAAAGCTAATTGTTCGAAGAAACGTACCACAACCATAGGAAACATTATCGGCAATCCAGAAAACGGACTGTACGGACCACAAGGCAGCATGCTGGGCATCGGGAACGAGGGAGACGGTTCCGCTTTAATTTCCGCTTTCAAGCCTGTAATTAAGTATTTATTTAAAAAATTTCTCTTTTTTTTAAAATTTAATTATATGTATCGAGAGACCATATGGGCTCTCTATCGCTCTCTTTAATCCATCGAACCATTATTCTTTTAGATTTTCTTTATACAGTTTTCCCCGAAGCATACACATAAGAGAGAACCAACTTGTTCAAGTAGGTGTACTTGCCGGATTAGCACACACGGCGAGAATGGAGATAAGCCGAATACCATATAAGATGAAGAGACACAGGCACTGTTCGAAACAGATTGCGCAACATCCTTTTCCGTCATTATGCTGTTGCGCAATCGCATCCATTATCATGGACATGTTGTTTTGCGACCTACACATCACGAACTACTGTGTCATTTTATCCGCTTTTCAGATTTTTTGAGGAAGTTTCAAGATTTCCCCAGGAGATGTTTGGACTAAGTGTGTAATATTGGTGGATGCGAGAGGTTGTACGTTCTCAGAGATAGAAAAGTGGCCGTTGGTGGTCCATAAAACTTTGTGTGATAATAGATTGAGACCCCCCCGTCTTTCAAATCAAATTTATGAGACGTTTCATCCGATTTTCTCGATATTTTCAAACGAAAAACTCACCACCAATCAACGGAACTCGCCCAGCACCGTCCAATTCTGCTTCCATCACTGCATCTTTTTTGTCATCTGCAAGCTGTTGCTCTGACGTTTCTCCACTGATCATAGGATCATCGTCAGCGTCTTCATCTCGGCGAAACACCTTCACCTCATCGCCGAGCTCTTCGTCGGCCATCATTCTTGATATCTGGAATCAAGAAAGTTTTTGAAAAATGTGTTAACAACAAAAACTTAAACAACGGACTTCACGAGCAACGATTAATTATTGAAAGCAGCGAACATTTGTACAGCGGTGCAAAACATAACTCATTAAAACAGTAATCCATTAAATCTTAGGTAACTAACAGAAAAAGAAAGCATCCACTTGCAAAAGCTTCGAAAAAAGTTCAAAAATTGAGCCCCAGCGGACCATTTTATCGAGGGACTAGTTTTTGCGACCCTTGAAAAAGTTCGGCCGCCGAGAAAAAGTGGTGGGAGTTTTGAATGTGTCTCCTTTTTATCCAGAATTCTTATTCAGAAAGTGAAGAACAGAAAACAAAAATTCGATAGAAGTCAGTGCCAAACAGCTGTTTGGGACAACATATGGAATGGTCTTCTACAGGAAAAAAAATTAGGCCATGAGGAAAAATGAAAATAAAAAAGAAGTTCCCAATTATAAAATGCAAATAAATGGGAAGTAGGAACCCAGCAGGAGGTGAAAGAAGAATTAGGCAGGAAAATAGTCGAACGAAAAGAGGCGAAAAGGATCCATAAAATTCAAATAAATGACGGGGCGGACGAGCGGGAGGCGAGTGGCGGTGTGCGCGGTCTGCACCATGGCCCTCCACCCAAATCATCTGCGTCTCTTCTATTTCTCTCATCAAGGGGCCGCCCATGCTAAATGGTGTGTGAGAAGGGTTTGTGTGTGCGCAGGTGGCCGACAATAATAGCTGGAGAAGAAGAATAAGAAGAGGTCAAAAGAGAGCATTATAGAACCTGACGAGAGAAATGGTGGGCGAGAAAAAAGAAAAGAAAAAGTAAGGAAAGTTGATGATAAGAACTAATCGAAAGTGTTCATCTCAAATTGAAAAAGTGACTCGCCGTCTTGTTGCGTCTAAGCATCCCAACTTCATACACTGTTCACGGAACAAAATGGCAGCGAGGGTGTAGAAAGAAAAAGGAGGGATAGAGACACAGTGGGTTGTGTTCTTCTTCCTTTCATTCTTCATTGTGAGGAAGAGTATGTGACCCTCACCAGGAGGAAAAAAAACGGAAAAAAGAGAAAACGGAGATGGCAGAACTACCAAAATTAGTAGAAAACTTTGATGTGAAACACGCCCAAAACTGTACATTCTTTCAATTTCGAGTCAATAACATGTTTTAGAAAAATAGGGTTACGGTAGTTTAGATGAAGACCTTCGCGATATTAAACTTTTTAAGTGAGAAATGTTTTCGGTTAGAGTTCTCGGCCTACGGACTGCTCCGCTAGGCGCGGCGCTAGTTTAAATCTACAGTAGTCAGAGCGAATGAGAGTCAAGAGAAAGAAAAATTAATGTCCCAAAACAAAGTAGTGGCAGTGAATGTAGGACGAATGAGAGTGCAAGTTGCTAGTAGATACATCACCTAGCAGGTGGGTCTTTGTCTCTAGAAAAGAAGAGAACAGATGTGGATATGAACTAAAAAAGTGCAATCTGATCGATTTTGGAAACCTACTCTTCGTGGGAATGATGCTATTCAGATAAATACAATTAGTGTGTTTCCTGTTGTCACCTTTCATGTCAACTCGTAGACAGTTATGAGAACGAAAGGTGCGAGTGTAATATGGGACAGATACAGGTGTCACAATAAAAAGAGATTAGGTGAAGAGCTACTATGGCGAATGAGGTAGAGAGCAATTAGAAAACAGTGGTTGTAAATATGGGGACATTGTTGGGATTCTGGAAAGACAATAGCAGGAGATCTGGCTTTTCAGAAAAGTGGAGTTTCAGAAAATTATGTAAAAATTTAGCAAAGTATTATGCTGGCATTCAAAATTCGGAGCCCTGGAAGAGAAAATCTGGTGGCCGCTTTTCGTCCGTTAGCCACGCCCACAAGAAAAACGAATAGTACTCTCTAATATCCAACAAGGCCTAGAATGAAAAGATTCAAATGAAACAGCCCTAATGAGTAAACTGAAAGTTATCCCCGACCGCAATATGGAACTCTCGATAATAATCTTAATCCCGCCTATTTTTCTTTTGCATCTCCCAAAATTTCGCCCATTTTTCTTCATCTCTCGTAGTGCCTGCCTAATTTGAAAATTGCGTGGCGACAGACGCCGTCGTCCCCTATCCACACTTCCCATCGTCGTCCTCCCTCCATACGGCCCCATATCTTAAGATGGAGGGACGCGGACGAGTGTCAATAATTTATGTAGAAATATTGGGATAAATGGAGTGATACAAGGAAACGAAGAAGAAGAGGACGGAGGTCTAAGGAAAAACATCGATTGATCATCAATTGACATGCAACCATCCTCTTCCCGCCTACCATTCAGAAACGAACAAACTGGGAGGAGGGGATTAGCGTGAAAAAGGAAAAATGGAGACGGAACGTTTGAATTTTTGGAGGACATTCATACATGAAAGATGGAGAGAGAGTATAGGAAAGGAGTAAAGGCAAGCATTTGTTTATATATGAAAAAAGGAAAGCAATGTTTTGATTCATTTAGGCGTGAAACATCGAAGGCAGCACTTCTCCAGATGAGAACTACAGTATCCCCAGAATATCTAGAAGCGATATTCAAAAGCCTAAACAGTAACAAGCCGTTCAATTCGAATGCTCCCTTTCTCTCTATTGCCTCTTCTCAACCTCCAGTCAGTCAACTGTCTTTGTCATAAATATAATAGATCATCTTCTTCATCTTCATTGAAAATGATCTCAGTAACCTCTGTTGCTCTGGTGGTATGGGGCATCTCACTTTTGTTTAGATTCAACTGTGTCACTTGGATATGGCCTACTTATTTTCACACTTTTCTGTCAAAGTGCTGAATGGTGGCTCACTGGAGATGAGATGTTGGACGAGTAGGCCAGTTGTGAAGGAATGAAAAGTCTATGGTTTAGATCGAAAAAGTGGGATGACAAGACCGAAGCACTCTCAGAACCCTTTTGGGGTTTTACAAACGTTTAACTTTTACACCTCTTACTCTTACTCTTATTGTGGTTTAAAAGAAAAAAAAATCGGAGCTGTGGAAGAGAAACGCCGGTGGCGGGGGCCGAAGGTCCCACCGCGATAACTACCGTAACCTAACAAAATTTCGTATTTTATCACTGGTTTTTGTCGAGTTTTTTTTGGATAGCGAAAAAATTGACTGAAACCCCACAAAAATCGAGATAAAATCCGGAAATTAAAAATCTTTTTTAGGTTACGGTAGTTGTCGTTGTGGGACCTCAGCTAGCTCCGATTTTTCATACCAGAAAAACAACAGGGTGGTGTCTGAAAAAAACTAGATCAGCGCCAAAAATAGAAGAAAAATATTGATTGTTAAAGCCCATAAACGAATGGAGAAGCTATGATAGGAAAAATAAGTGGATAAGATGTAAACAGCCATCATCAATCCTCTAGATCATTAAGAGTGTACTACACCTGACTGACTAATTGACCCGTCCTGTTCTTCTCTTATCGGTTTCCTCTTATCGTCTCCAGCACGCCCCCAGCTTTGGAGCAGCTGGAATAAGTGACCTCTACTAGAGACGAAGGTATTGTTATCAGGTTATCAGTAATGTAATTTATACTAGCTAGAACACGGGTTTACCTCAATATTGGGTGGGACTACAGTAATGAATAAGAGTTCTAGAGAAGGGAAAAACTCGAGAGAAGTTTAGTGAAAAGAGCTGGTTGAGATGGAAGATTGAAATTGGAGTAAGCTAAAATAATAAAAAACGAGTGAAGGAGTAAGAAAAAAACGGGGGTCTTCTTTTCTGAAGGGTGGGTGATGGTGGGGCAGTAAATCATTTGCCGCCCGAAGACCCCTTCGTAGAAGAAGACGTTGTCGTTGTCGTTTTCTCCCTATTTGTCTACGATCCCTCTTTTTCGTTGTCCCCTCCCTTCTGCTTCGTTTTTTTGTGTCCATACTCTTACATATGAGATGCTTCTTGACGTTTGTGTCGTTTCCAAGCCCCCCTGTTCATCATAATGTTCACTGTGACGTGGAATGCCCGAGGCAAAGTGCCAAGATTACTGTAGTTGGGATCACAGTTGGGTGACAACAGATGTAGAAATTTTGAAAGATGCTATTTGTGGGAATGGGAAAATAAACGGTTTCAGAGATTGAATCGTATGAATATGAATTAAAGAAAAAGTTAAATGGATCTTCGAGATCTGTGATAATTATCATCTATCCTCACAACATTGATAGATATCGAAACAGCTCGATCAAGAAAAAACATCGACAACTAGAAGAACCAAACCTTAACGACGTCTGTAAGAAACGATTCTCGGTAATAAAAGCTCTTCGATGTCTGTTTCCCGGGCTCGTATAACTGGCACATTCACACGGTATGATGATGGCGGTAAAGATGAAAGGATAAATCGGACAGGAAGAATGTCATATAACTGTATGTATATGGAAGAAGACGATAAATAAGGAGAAAACCTTCATTTTACGAAAGGTTAGAAGGCTTATGGATATCTTCGATGAAAAGGTCATCCGAGTTTCGGATCGGAGTGGACCGGGTAATTACAGGATTTGAGGATTGTAAAATTTAAGTGTTTCTTCTAAAAAAACCTCAACGACCTATTAAAAAAACATAATCCATACCATTAATTTCAGCATTCCAGTAATACAATAGATTAGAAAAATAGTACTGTATTGCTCAAAGGGTAAAAATGAAAGCGGATTTTGTCAAAAGGGGTGGGTCCTTTTTAGAATACAGTATCCCACACAAGGATCCATCCATTTTCAAGTGATCCACTTCAGACACACAATGCTCTCCTATCAACTGCTCGTTTCACTTCGTTTATCACCACTGTTTCATTCTCTTTCAAGGCAAAAGGCGGCAAAAGGATTACGGTAGATAGAATGAGGGGGGAACCGCTCATTTTCTGTCTTCTCGCAGCGGGCTCATTTCTATTTGTTGACAGATAGAGATACCGACAACAAACGAGAGAGATGAAGAGACTCGTTTGTATAATTAGCATATGTATTACAAGAGGGGGAACAACTCAAAAGTGATAAGGTGTGTCTTAAGTGGAAGAGAAAGAGCACTTCACTATCACTTTCCAATCACGGACAATGATGTTCGTATTATTGTTATTAGGTAGAGAAGCATTCTACCTAGACCTTATGCGGTTATTCAGAGGGAGCCGGCAGCCAAAAAAGCTCGATTTTTCTAGGCCATTTGTGAACTCCACGGCAAGCCAACCGAGACGTTTGAAGGAAATTCCATGCGCCTTTAATGTTGAAGCGATTAACGAGCTCAAAAGTTCAAGGCGCATGGTCCTGGAGTCCACGTGGACAAGCAAATGGCCTAGAAAACTCAAGAACTGTTGGCAGCCTCGGCTGCAGCAAAGTACTGTTTTTTTTCCTTCCGGATAACCGAAACACTGAACATGAAATACTGAACTGAAACAAAGGAGAAGCTAGAATTAAAGAAAAGGATTCTAGAATATCTCCAAATCAGCCTTTACTACACAAAAAACTCACCAGAGATGAAATACTTAAATTTCGTTTTCGGAATAAAGTATTTATACAACCCAAACAACAAGCTATACAGATGTATTGAACGAAAATTATTTTTTTTTCGAAAAATGGGTCATAATAGGCGCGAAATAGATGCATCTCGTGTTCTTCCGCTAGGGGCTCTATTGTCTTCATTGTTTTGGGGGCTTTTTTTTATGATCGGACCGTTTAGAAAATGGGAACAAAAGCGGGTGGAACAATTTCAAGACACAGCTTCTACAGTATACCCATTTAGTTTTGTTTTGATGCTGCTATCCATCTACCTGGGAAGTAAAAAAAAGAGATTTCAATAATATTCAAAACGAGGAGCACATTTTTTGAAAAACTACTTGAATGGGAGACAGAGACGTCATGTTTCTTTTTTTTTTCGGCGCCGGCTGTCAAAAAACGAAAAGAAAAGTAGGGAAGTAGTGAATCAGTAATTGTTTGATGTTGCCGGTGAAGAAAGGTGGCGCAGCTGAGATTTGAATGGAAAATGGAGACGGCACGCGTCAAATTTGAGGTCAAATTGGGGGTGAAAACAGAGGGAAACGCAGGAAAAATTGAGATGGGCGAGGCATGCAAAATCAAGTGACAAATTGAGTGAAATCCGAATAAAAAAAGGGGTGAGAGAGGAAAGGAGATCCAGGTGAAAACTGTGGGAATCTGGAGATAAATCCGATGAAAACGGATATTAGTGTCGACAATATTCAAATTGAGAATGAATCTATCTTGAGTTGCACTCCACATATTGCTCCAGTTGCACTCAAGAAAAAGCACCGCTCAAATTTTAGCTTGCGTTGAAAATATCCAAATTTGAAAGTAGTTAGCATATGTCTAGTTGTCTTTCAACAGAAAATTTAAATTTGCATTTCCTTATTAGAATATCTTATACTTCTGTTTTTTCGTTAATCTCCAAAAAAAAGTTGCCACTGAAATCATTTTAAGCGGCTTCAAAATTTTGAATCATCGTCACCGCAGCGAACCTTGATTTGAAATATGGCACCTAGCAATTTGACAATTTTGAATTTCCAAAAAAATGGAAAATTCAAAAACTGTGTTGTAGCCAAATTTTGCGCCAAGAAGTTGCGACAAGCCTCACTTTCTTCAGGTGCCAGTTTGAGGTTCCGTGCATCGTCCGTATTTTATCCAAGAAAACGTAGACATTTTGGCAGTTAGTCTTCAGGATGTTTATTTCTAGAATGTAAATAACAAAGTGAATTCTAGAGACGAACACATGGGATTATAGTTGCCCAGATGATAAACCTGTTTCCCGGTAGAAGATGTTAAAACCATGAACATTTTCTCAGCATCAGAAATAAGGGTATCATGATATCCATACTCCTATCGTTCCCTTCTGTTTATTCTCATTCACACACACAACAGGAAGCTCACCACCTTTCATAACTTTCTGGCTAGCTCTTTATGAATCATTGCGTCTGCTGCTCATTCAGACTACTACTGCTCTGTCTCACTCTTTTTCTTCATTACCAAACAGAAACACAGAATAAACAAATGTGACATTGATACCTCTCCCCCTCTCTATCTTTAAAAAAAAAGCGCTTCTGGTGACCCCGAAAGACAGGCGGTCCCGTCTTGTGTGGGACCGTATCGAAATCTGATACCTCGCCCCGTACATTTTCCCGACGAACGGACCTGTGTCAAATGACCATAATACCCTCTATTTCTCTTCTTGTGTTTATTTGATCCGAAAGGACGAGGATAATGGATTATTCGAGGGACCTGGTGGAATGGATAGTGGAAAAGAAGGGACAAGAGGATCATGATGGATTGACAACTTATGATGTATACTGATTAGGTAATTTAGTGGACCGGAAACGGAAGAAGAGCTGAGAGTGTTTGTATTTATGGTCAAGTAGAGGAAGAAATCGAATCGGAAGATTTGAATATGTTTATATTGGAAAATTAATTACAACAAGAACACATGAAACCGATTGTTTGCAAAGGAAAATAACGATGAAATATTCAAAAATTGTAGAATAGCTGATTTAGAAGAGCCAATGTAATTTCTAATTGCCGTTAACACTATGATAGAATAACATCCCTAGTTTTCAACTTTGAACCCATATATCTCGATTCCTGTGAATAATATCAAAAAGTTAGTAACTAACAAAATATTTTTGATATTATGAAAAACATTTTGTCAGTTGACCACTTTTTAATATATTTTACAGAAAATGAGCTATATCAAAGTTGACGATTTGGGGCGTTAGATTTTTCTTTAAATTTCGCAATTCAAATTTTCAATTTTTAAGTTTTTGTAAGATAACCTGAATTACCTAATCTAGTTGTAATCTCATTAGCGAAAAGTAAAGAATGGCGTAACCTTTTTCTCAGATGTTTATCAAAGAAAATATCGACGAGATTGCGACGGGTGAGAATGAGATTAGGTCGATCGTTGGGTGGTAATTGAGGTGGTAATTCAAAAGATTTATAAAAGTATTAAATAACGCAGTTGGAGAGACAAAATGAGAAAATTTGAAAGTAGACAAATAAGAACAAGCAGTCAAAGGTTTAATGTCATCGCTGAACAAAAACTATTGTCAATAGAGGAAGATTATATAATGAGGAGCGAATTCATTTGGAGCAGAAGACTTAGCTCATTGTACATTTCAAGAAAATATCATAGAAAAAAAGGAAGACAATTTTGATTAGAACTCGGATTTCTTATTGAAAAGTTTGTTGGTTCAGTGAATTTCCCAAACTCTACAGTAGTGACTAAGCAAACTTAAAAGGTTCCACTCTAGTTGTATTTCAATTTTAACTTTTTCAACATGAGCTTTTCAGCCGTTTTTGGGCAATTCATACCAGAACCCGTTACAAGGCGACAGCCGAGGACTCTATGCTTGACAGTTCAAACTTCATCATCAGCAAAACGAATCTTATGAGGCTCTCAGGTGGAACACCATCTGAACTCTAAGTAGTGACAAATGAGTGGTTGCCATCGCAATTGTTTTGAGATCTGAAGCTAATTAACATGTCAAATAATGAGGGAGCTCGTGGAGAACACTTCATAGGTGGCAGACCGAGGAGAAAGAATGCAATTATATATTTGAATCACTCTCCCTCATGTCGGACCTTTGAGAGAGAAGAGGACATCTTTCGGGGGGGACATGCACAATGCTAATTGCGACCCAGATGGTGATGTCTTACGCATTCAAACAGTCTCCGGCCCTCCTCTTCATACATACGCAGCTGTCTGTGTCACGCAAGAGGGAAGAAGGAGAAACCGATTTGAATTTCGCACCACCACCGCCACACCCTATCTCATCATTTTCGGGGTGTAGGTATAAGGAAAACATGAAGACTTAAATTGAAAAAAGAAAGAATTCATATCTTGATTTTGTTGTAACAACTCATGTTGGGGGTGATGGTTCAAGGAAACTTGACAAGATGGTAATCTCTTTGAAGAGATGAGAGGGTAAACGGAGATGTCCAATTTTGAATGTGAAACGAAATGAGAAAGATGGAGATGAGATCATTTCTAATCGAGACGACAGCAGACCCAATGGCGGTTTTTGAAATTTATTCAGAAGGCGAACGGGTGAAACTGAGGGATGTGGAGAATCGACAGTGAGTTGTGGTTCAAAGGGAAGAACATTTAAAATTGAACTCGATTGTGAAAAGGCCCATGTGACCTCAAAATATGTGTTATGAAGCTACGAATGGCAGATGATCAGATGGAAGTCACCTTTTTTCCTAATTGATTGCCCTCTTTCCTTCATTTGCCCTGGGCTTGTTCCAGAACGAAACACCTGTCGGTTACCATAAAATAAGCCCCCCCCCCTTTTCCTCAATCTCATCTGCTGTCTATCATTTTTCTTTTGAACGTGACACCTGGGCAAATGCCGGAAAAGAGGTCCGATGGATCTGGTATCCAATCAAGCAGAAGCCGGTCCCGGAAAAAAAATTTACCGACTAACGAACCGAATCGCAATTCGATTTGAACCCAGAAAGAGGACCAAAAAGAATATGGGGGAATATGGTTAGGAGAAATAAGAAACAAACGAACCTTTGTTTAGTTTTGGTGTGCATCTTTTCACTGATTGTAAGCGTCGAGCCGCGCTCGTCGAAGACGCTCATATATCTTCACACGCGCATTCCCAGAGGATACATTTTTCGAGGTAAGTACCAAAAAGATGGATATTTCTCAATCCATAGAGAATCCAACATCCGATTTCTATTCTGAATTCTATAGGACCAACAAGCTTTTTTCAGATTTCAAAAATGCATAGCGTGGCAAGAGAAAATCTACAAGCCTATCTCCATTCATACAAATTATCTTCTAATGAGGTTTCCTATATTCTTGAATTTCTTGATTTGAACCCTTTTTTCAGCCTGGAATAAAATTAATGCACAATTCTCAGAAGGATGATCAACACAAGAAAGACGTAGAGCATTTTTCAGCTTTGAGAGCATTGCAACATGCGAAGGTTAGATTAAAGTTTATTTTCAAAACTCCCTGACCTGAATTTTAGAGAAAACATGTAGCGTTTGCGGTACAAGCAATGAGGGATTACGACGGGAGTTTGGATGAAAAGAGCCCATTGAAAGACCACACAATATCGTTTCAGACCAATGATTTTATTCATATTCATGCGGTGAGTAAAAGTTTTTCTTTAATATTCAATGGAAGTAATCGGAGTGAGCAGGTGGAAAGGAATTCAGAACTTTCGTAGACGTTAGGTTCTAATCTTTAGGATTGCTACTAATGAGTTTGCTTCAGAGCTGGAGCACTTTGTTGTTTGTTCAGATTCTGTTCAAAAAAACACTAATTGCTTCAGAAATTCAACTCTGATTGGTGGATTGGTCGAATCGTAAGGTCTCACAGCAACTTTGGTTTTGTTCCAACTGCTCGACGTCTGGCTAACTACATGGTATCAGATGAGGATCCAACTACAGTAACCGCATCTCAAAGCACATCCGAACATCCGGGACAGGATAGATCGAGAAGTATTTGGGAACCAAAATGCCCATACAAAGTTGTTCCTTCAAGTCGACCCATTATTCTTCTCGGGCCAACACTCCAGCATTCTCGACTAACACAGTTATTGCATTTGGCTTTAAGAGAAGAAATTTTGAAATACTTTGGAAAGAAGATCAAATATGTGAAATCAGATATTGGAAGTGGACAACAAACCGGTGATCGGAAAGGAGCAAGATGGTTACGTGGATTGAGAGATTCTGAATATGATAGAGGACAAGATGAAAACCAAGAAGTGGAATTAATAATGAGAATGACATCGAGATTGCATCTTTTGTTGGTTGATTCACCACATATTCATACTCCAGATGACGTTCAACATTTGCCATTGTCACCGATATTTTTTCTTATCAGAGTGTCTGATAATAAGGTAAGGCCATTGATTTGATACCATGGGATTGTGTTCTTGGGTCAATTGTGATAGTGGTGAGGATTGTTAACTGAAATAGGGACTCCGACTGAGGATTCTTATTGAATTAAAGTGTTCGAAAAGTTTTCTATTTTCCAAAAAGTGTTTCGGAAAATTCCAAAACAAATCAGAAATTTTCGAACCCCCCCCCTTTTTTTGCAAAATGTTCACTCTAAACGACATTTTTCGGGAGTTTGGGATTGTTTCCGTAACAATATTAGGAATATAGAAAATTAGGAATATAACAAGTAGTGATTTTCAAAAGTTTTAATTTTGGGAAAAATATTCAGAAAGTGTTAATATTTCTGTTATATTTGTTGAAAAAACACGTTGCTCCCAAAAACTTAACGGTGCATTTTTTGGGAGATTCAAAAGATTCACGTGGCTCACAAAATTTTTTGAAATTTCAGTACTTTGATGTGAAAATTAAAACTTTTGAAATTCACTACTTGTTATATATGTATTAGGTTGTTCGGAAAGTTTTTTTTAGCGTCAGATTCATTCGATATAAAAAAGGTCAAAACGATGTCAGATAAATTGAAGATAATGACCATTGTTATCAGTGACTATCTGCCAACGTCCCACCAAATTGTGGATGCCTTCCTTCCAGAACTCCGGTCACAGCGAGTTCAAAATCAGGTCAACCCATTTTTGACATCATGCTTTGAAGTAAATTTTTTTTCAATCAAGATGTCGGTAGAAATGGCTGGATAGGCGGTAGTCAGACAGTACAAGGTTTGGACTATACTGTAGATAAGACAGAACCGTTTAGCCGTATCCAGTGAGATCGGTCTTCGTTCTCCTTCCCGCATGAGGTTGCGAATTTCGATTTTGAAAATGAGTCTTTGTGTTTCTCTCCAATGGAGATCCACATGGAGTCTGAGTTATGTCACCTGACAAAAATAGGTATCGGTCATAAAAGTGACACCATTATCTGGCAGCTCCCAATACTCCACTCCTTGGTAGACATCCATGCCGAAAACATTCCATTTTTAACGTTAGTTTCACGTTTCGGGACATCTGGTGGTTGAGTGCCTTGGTCAACCCCTTTGTATTGTTGTTTATAGTAATCATACATTACCCATTTATCGCCACTAGTAATGATTTAACTTCAACATTCATGTGTGCAACGCAGGATGAGAAGATTCAAACAGGTGCCCACACATGAAACAAAGTTGCTTTGAGCGAAAAGGTGTGATTCATATTTTCCCACTTTTTTTACTTTGCCGAGAGTTCCCAATTTATGGCTTTTTGATGAAAGGCTTGCCACGGATGAACTTGATATATCCCGCACAGTTTGAGACGGGTCCCTTTCAATCCCGGTTTTTAATGCGTCCAAATCTGAGCCCGTATGCTTTTTTGGAGGGGGATTTCGTCCAACGAGAATTTTCATTTTTCAAATTGATGAATCCAGGTTGTGAAGTTTGTTCGAAAGGGTGCATCTTCGTTGTTAACCTCCACAAATTGGTGATTGATTTCAGTTGATCTGAGGTCAGATAGAAATACAAATAAAATGGTAGTCCAAAAATGGAAATTATTAGAGGCGAAAACAGTGGGCATATCTCACTGCACGAAAAGAGGAGAATGATCTCCGTTGGGGTGTAGACACTATTAGACCTCACTAGCATACTGATAAAACGACAACTTCGTCGCTTTTATCCCCTCCAAGAAAACGAAGTTTGAAAACAACATATCAAAAGTGAAAAGGACTTTCCGAACAAAACAATACACCAGGTCATGACCTAAAAAATCTAGGTCACGGCCCAAAAAATCCAGATAACGGCCTAAAAAATTAAGTCATGACCTAAAAAATCCAGGTCATGACCTAAAAAATCAAGGTAATGACCCAAAAAATCTAGGTCACTACCTAAAAAATCTAGGCCACAACCTAAAAAAATCCAGATCATGACCCAAAAAATCTAGACCATGACCTAAAAAATCCAGGTCACGACCCAAAAATCCAGATCACGACCTAAAAAATCTAGGTCATGACCTAAAAATCTAGGTCACGACCTAAAAAATCTAGGTCATAACATAAAAAATGTAGGTCATGACCCAAAAAGTTTTTTTGCTGGTTCGTCGATTCACTTCTCACGTTTAATTAAATTGCTATTCTACTGAATCAATATTTTTCAGATATTGGCAAAACTGCTCCGTAACACAGGAACAACCCGAATGGCGGCTGAAATCGAAGTTGCAAATGTTCTGAAGACTATGAACGACGATAGAGTAGGTGGTCATGACGATGTACAGCTCATTGCGAGAGGAGTGAGTTAGAAAGTGTTGAAATGAGTGATAGCGAGGAGATAACAAAACATGAATTGAAATTAAGATGTTGACATAATTAACTTTCAGTTCGAAATGGTAATCGAGGAAAATGGATTAAAAGAAGCGACATGGAGAATAATCTCTTACCTGGAAAAATATATCCATGCTCTTCATTATCATTATAAGGACGAAGAGAAATAATTCAGAGAATGATGCTTTCTTGTAGAGGATATAAAATGTTTTAATTTTCAAATGACATCCAAGAAGAACACCTTGTCAAATCATTATCAAACCAAAGTCATCAAAGTGATTGTATGAGAGAGAAATGACACAAAAATAAAAGAATCAAAACGAAAAAAGATCCCATTTCTCTTCATCTTCTCCTCTTTGCTTCTCACACCTTTTTCATGGAATCTCTCTCGATACCACACTATTTTTCAGTTTCAACAGATGAGCGTATCTATCAAGTCCCTTTCTTCTTCTTTTTATTCTTGAACTTCAAAAGAATTTCGCCGACAAGGATACAAAAAATAATTGATTACTGTACATCCACCCATTTTTCTTATTTCTCTTCTATTTAATTTATTAATGGCTTTTTTTCGTTATCATCGGAACCCAGAGGTTGAATTCGATTGCTGATTACTGTTGTAAATGTTTTCTTTAAAAGTATCTAGTTAGACACTGACCAGTTCAGATCTTTTCAAAGTTCAAAACTTTTGCGGCTTTCTTTTTTCAGACCTTGTAGATGATTGCCTTCATGGCCTTCAGTATGTTTCCAAAATATAAAATTCAAGGAAACACTGTGATTTTCAGATATTTGAGATCCAGATTGACGGTTTGGGCAGCTTTTTATTACATCAAATATGATAATTTTTGGATTAGATAATGGTTAAGTAGACCAGAATCAAAGTAACCAAGAGCTCAAAAATAGCAACATTGAATTCATTTTCTAGGGATTTCTTTTTTTCGGATTTCAAAACTTCTGAAAAAAAATCTGAAGGCAAGTTCGGAATCGTTTTATTTAACATTAAATTTGAAAAAAAGCAACAAATTGAAAACGAAGATTAGAAAAAGGAATCGGATCTTCCTTGAATGTATGGACGAATGTGTGGAAGAGACTCAAACACTTGACAGAATGTGCGAAGTTTTTCGAAATGAGCCAGATAGAAACTATCATAGCATTGTTGGCAACGAGTCAAGAACTCAACGAGAGCAATATCAGCCCAGGTGTACTGTAAAAATTTCATAAGGGGTTTTCGTGATTACATTCCCCCTACCTGGTTTCCAGTCAAGAATTTTTGCTCGCCGAGCAACTCTTCATACTTTCGGAGAAGGGGGAACAAGGATTCTTCCTTGAACACGTTCCAGCATTCCTTCTGAAATGAAAGTAGTGGAAGAAATTTCCAAAAACCAAACAATCTACCCTAGCATCATAGTTTTTGGTGATAGTGGCTCTGAGAATTGGATTCATCGCAGTATTCAACTCTTCCAACTTCTGAATCACCTCATCGACCTTCTCCTGATCAACACTGGAACTTCCATAAAGTCCTGAAAACTTCAAAACTGACTCAAAACTATTTTCAAAAATACAGACCATATTGAAGAGCAATGTGTCTGCAGATGTCGATGACACCAATAATTGTTCTTGTTTCGTTGATTTTCATCACTGGCAATTTAGTATCGTCGTTGAATCCCGCTGGAATTTTTTCGAGTTTTTTGATTTCCTTACTTCTTAAAACAAACCCATTTTCCTTTTGGCCTTCCATTGAGCAAGCGTCAAACGAGTATCAGTAAACTTTCTGTGAGTGAAGACCAATCTGAAGTTAAACTTTGAAAAAAAATTT
Source organism: Caenorhabditis briggsae (assembly GCF_000004555.2). NCBI lineage: Eukaryota > Metazoa > Nematoda > Chromadorea > Rhabditida > Rhabditidae > Caenorhabditis > Caenorhabditis briggsae. The sequence continues at coordinate 3,972,498 of NC_013489.2, forward strand.
TTTGAAAGTCAATTCAATGAATCCAAACATACAGCAATCTTATGGTCTCAGCTCTCCCTCTTCCAGGAAGAGATATTAATTCAAGCTTTGTTGGAGCTGCCATCGTTATCTGAAAGTATTACAATAAAACATCATAGTTTTTGTAATAGAAGAGCTTCCTGTAATAGAAGAGCTTCCACACTGTCATGTATGAACTCAATTATTTCAGTTCCTATGAAAGATATCAAAATTTTGTCAACTGAAAACACTTCTGATGTTATGGTAAACAATTTATTAGTTGACAACTTTTTTATATCTTTGACGGGGACCGATATAAATTGGTGCAATGTTAAAAGTTAGAGACCCTTCTATTAGAATCTATACAGTAACTAAAATATCTAGAAAAGTGCACGAAAAAATATGTAAAGTCAAGCTGAAAACAGAAGAAAACAGTAGAGCTTTTCGTAAAGAGTATGGAAGTTAGGGGGCGCCGATTGAGGCGGCGCCTCAACGAGCAAACATGGGCTCAAGTGTCTCTGTGTGAAAGAAGTTAACCGAGCACGGGTAACAATACTAGGGATTAAAGAAGAGAAAAAAAGAAAGAAAGAATCATTCTACTACCATTTATTTATCAAAAATAAACACATAAATAATATTTCATTTGTTCTGATGGTTACGAGTGGTTCTCTATATATCGAATTCAATAGATTACTTCTCTTTCTCTTCCATCTCAATCAACTTCTTCACACCGTCATACATCTGTTTCACAGCTTGGTACTCCGAAAGTCCCAGACGAGCCTGTAAAAAAACAATTTTCATTTTTTCGAAAGTTATTTGTTTGTTTTAGGAACGGCAAAAGGAACACACTATTTCTTTTCTTTCTACTTTTTGTTTCCTATTTACCTTGTTGGAAATATCATAGACTCCGCCAACCGATTCCGAATGTTCTCCGTGAATTCCACGGACTTGGAGGTTAAGTTTCTCGCAGATTTCAATGAAGTCTTTGCGAGCAGCGAGTTTTGGTAGAGCAATGTGAACCGATGCACGGACGGTGGATCCGAGATTCGTTGGGCAGAAGGTCAACCATCCGAGACGATCGTCACGAGAGAATGGAACCTGAAATAGGATACATATATAAACTATCCTGATTGTTTAAGAACTAGCCTGCTTCTCAATTCCACGAACTCCCTTGATAAGTCTGTCCAAAACTTTTCCAACATCTGATCCTTCTTGCATGGAGATGATTCTCATGTGATCCTCCTCATTCACCCAGATCAAGAAGGTCTTGTCGTTGTTGTGGAAAATTCCACGTCCCTTTGGCCAGAAGTTGCAGGCGTTGGCATACTGAAGATGTCTGTCTCCCTCCTTGAACAAGAAGTGATCAGCAATCAATTGTTTTTGAGTGTCTTTGCTCATTCCATCCAATGGATAGTATTTTCCCTTGAGCTCCTTGTCCGAGTATTCAGAGAAAGCCTTCTTCACCTTTCCTTCCATCTCAAGATAGTTGTCTTGAGTCAGACATGGATTGAATGGATATCCTTTCAATGAACGTCCACAACGAATTCTAGTCGACTTTATGTATTTTCCTTTTGGATCCAATGGTGGGAACTCCTTTGTCTTTCCTTCTCCGAGATCAACTGGTGGTTGTTTTTGTTTTGGAGTAAATCCGTGGTACTCCTCAATAATCTTGTCGAAGAGTGGAGCGAAGAGAGTGTATGCTTCAGCATCTGGAGCATAAACTCCAACTCCAGCATCCAAATTATAAACTCCCGAACGGATGCAGTCGTAGAGAGTGGCTCCAAGATTAGTCTTCTTTGTCTTCAGTTTGTCGACGACATCCTTCGTCAGATGTTTCTTCAAAAGAGATTTGCACTTGGCTCCTTCTGGACCGTTCAGCTTAGCATAGGCCTCTTCGATCTTCTTGATGGTAGCAGAATCAACCTCAGACTTTGCTTGGATTTGCTGAAAATTCAAAAAAATATAAAATCTCCAATATTCAGATTTTCACCAAGGATTTCGGGGGCTCTTCCCTGAAGGAACTCCACCAAGCTACAAGTTGATCCCAATACTCCTGATAATATGAAAGATGATCGAATTAATCGAGTACTTTCAAGTATTATCGAGTAATGGAACCACTGCAGTGGTTGCTAATTCAGTGATTGCATTTCTTACCTGTGGAGTGAGGGTGTAGAGAGCAGATCCGGCTCCGAGAGCAGCGAGAACTCCAGCTACGTAACGCGAGTTGGTGGAACGGAGAAATTGCGATGCCATTTCGAGAGAGAGTTGATTGAGAGGAGAATTCGATTCTCCGTCGCGGAATAACCACTCTGCGATTTATAATCAACTCGTCAATATTTTAAACACGTGGAAATGAAGTAGAATTAACGTATTCATTAAAAAATCGATCACGCAGAAATTATGAAAAAATATCTGACGAAGAGGAACGCGGGAGACCGTAGTAGAAGGTCCCACAGCTACAGTAACCTAAAAATTTTTCGGGATTTAATATCTCGATTTTCATGCGTTTTCAGTCGAATTGTTTCACTATCTAATCAAATGACATTTTTTCCGACTTTTTTCCAAAAATCAGTTAATAACGAGGAAATAAATCTTGAAAATAAAAATATTTTTAGGTTACTGTAGTTGTCGTTGTGGGACCTTTTGTCACGGCCACAGGCGTTCCTCTTCCACAACCCTTTTTACAAGAATAATATTGTGAATGAGCTTGTTCTCAGGGAACACAATAACACTTGAATGCAGCTCTGAACAATTGGAAAAAACGAATATGAAAAGAAGTGAAAATTCTCGTTTCGAACCGCCCATTTTCTCGTTTGAAGGGATGAAAATCGGGGTAGTGGCTCGGAAGAGCAGAAGTAAACGTGCAAATGGAGGAAATCGTTCCCAAAAGTTGTTTGTATTTCGAAGAAAAAGACGAAAAGATAGTTTTGTAAACAGTTTGGTTTCGAAAGTTCTATTTTAATAATCTGATACTTTTCTCAGTTATGATACACATTTAATTACTCGGCGGAATGTCCATGATAATGTTAAAAGACAGTAATCTAAAATTTGGAATACCAATCTTGAGATAAGGTTCAAATAGGAATCATGAAGTACAAAACATAACATTCACAAGAAATTGAGTTTGAAAAATCATACTTGTCATCCGGGCCTTTGCCGGGCCTTCGCGGGCCCTGCCATAACTTCTTTCAGAATCAATTTTTTCGAACCAACTCAATCAGATATGATAGAGCTCCACGAGTACTACAAAACGGTATCATTTAGAATACTGTACCGTGTCTATGAACAGAGTTACAGAGGAAAAGGAACAAAAAGAGTAGGCCCGGCCCGGGCTTGCCGGGCCCTGCGAGAAAAGTCACTTTATGATCTGTAACTTTGTTCATAGTAAAGATATAGTATTCCAAATAATACCTTTTTGTAGTACTCGTAGAGCTCTATCATATCTGATTTACATGGTTCAAAAATATTGATTCTGAAAGAAATTATGGCAGGGCCCGCCAAGGCCCGGCAAAGGCCCGGATTACAAGTATGCGAAAAATGATTCCTGTAGATCCAGATAAAAGTGGGACGTGAGAAAGAGGAAAAAATCTAAAAATGACGTTCGAATTGACCGCCCGAAACGTTATCATCCATCGGTTGCCTCCTCTCGTCAGGCCGCCTCTTTCTTTTTTTCGCATTACACAAGAGAACTTTCGGTCACATAAACAAGATGCCGCCCGTTCAAACAATCAACAAAAACACAAAACTGATTTATCGTTAATTCAATACAAATTCAATTAGCCCCATTAAATATGTACAGTACCGCTCAAAAGAATTTTAAATTTACTTAATTTCAACTGGAATTATTATTTTAGTACAAAAAATGGAGCTGTGAAAGAGAAGCACCGGAGGCTGTTGCCAAATGTTCCACAACGACAACTACAGTAACCTAAAATTATTATTCATTTTTCGAATTCATTTTGTAGTCTTAAGCAGTGAAAAACGAGAAAATGAATCCGGAAAATAGAAACAATTTCGACTCTTGTCGGTTATTTCGGTCTTTAGAATTTTTTAAAAAATGAAAGAAATTTAGGGGACACTTTGGATACCGCCCTCGTAAGACTAAAAGCTGAAAATTAATATAGATATTTAAAAGTTTTCTAATTGTAAGGGCGAAAAAGTTCTAAGAACCAAAACAAAAATCTAACAAAGGACCAAAAAAAGTTTCAAGAATCAAAATAACCGAAAAGAGCCAAAATTTCTAGTTTACTGTGGTTGTCGCTGTGGGACCTTCGATCACGGCCACCGGCGTTTCTCTTCCACGGCTCCGGTTTTTTGGATAAATTCGTACAGAATAATTGACAACTACAAAATCGAATATATTTTTGCTTTGGAATGCCTGAACACTTTCATACCAATATAATACAATATATTCTTTCAGGCACCTAAAGATGGTTAATTTTGAACTGAAAATATGACAATCGGTACAGTATAAAATCTCTTCATTTATAACAACATAGTACAAAGTAGACAAATAAAACAATTTCGAAATAAATTGATTTAGATGCGATTTGTGAGTTCTGCTCTCACTTCATGTTCTCTTCCTCTAATGAAACAGAACCACACGGCATGACAGTAAGAAGGTAGAATCAGGAAAATGTAAAGAAGAATGTTTAGACAAACGTAGCTGGTGCATCCACGGGATTTGAAGAAAACAGCCAATGGCTGAAATTAGTTTTAGGTTGAGAACTCTACTGTTTTACAGTCTCATTGTGGTTTAGTTTCAAATAAATACACTTCTGATTATATAAATGAGCTTTTAACAAAATGGATTCATCCAAGAATCACAGCATGTTTCATATTCTAAAAAAGAAAATTTGTCATTCTTACCGGAAGAAAAATGAGCAAGATAACCATGATGAGACGGTCGTTATCAGTCTCAATGTATCCATTCTTCGTGTCAACCGACACCACAGTCATTCTCGAATTTTGAGAGAAATTTGTTCAATTTGGATGTCAGAAAAAAAAGCGATGTCGATTTGACGAGTGGCTCAGTCACTCTCTAAATATCTACATTTTTTCGTTCCATTATTTGCTATTGTCTGATGACATTACTCCGCCTACTTTAGTCTTTTTTTGTGTTCCTTTACTATTTTCTCCCCGAGCTATTTACCAAGTTCAAAATGTCTTCTTACAAGTTGTTTGTTTCTAGGGAACATTGACAGAAAATTTTCTCCTTGAAGGAAGAGTTGGAAAAATTGAAAATATTTATGATTTTTGGTGTCGATGCCCCAAACAGTAAGAGATCGTAAACCAGTTTCTGGAAGAAATTCTGGAACTTTTGACTTTTTAGAGCTCTTGAGGGATCGTGATGAAACTTGCTAATGCCAGTTGGACACCGAATTTAATACTAAGATGGTCCTTATACGAGCTAGAACACTGAAGAAGCAAACGAATTTTTTTTTCTGAAATTAGGACAACAGAGAATGGTATAACAGACAATAGCTAATGAGCGAAAAGTAACGCATAACAATCCAGTATTAGTCCAAGCGTTTGCATAGAACATGAGTATTTGCCCAAAATCACTATTTCAAATACCGTATTCGTAATTCTGCGTATTTTTTCGTTCTGGACCCTCTGAATTGGTTTTTTGTCTAGATTTGGAAAAATTTATACATTTCTTTGCTTTATTTATTACATTCCGGATTACGAGATTTTTTTCCCTGGATTCCGGCTTCAAGATTTCAAAAGTTTTTCTGAATTGTGGTTTAATCGTGAAGTCTGAATTGCCAAACCGTATGATTTTTTTAAAGGCGCAACGACTGATTTGTAATTGCGCTGCGTGACAAACAAAACGGCAGTTTGCGCCTTTAAAACCGTAGTTGGATGAGCTCAAAAACATACTTGTAACGGGCCGGGCCGAGCTTTTTCCGGAATTTCGGAGGCCCGGCCCGGCGGGCCCGTCATTTCACTAGTTTCGAAATTTTCAAAAAACACATAAGGGTGGACCCTTATGTGATTTTTTTCGACAAAAAAAATTTTTTTTCGAGTTTTTCGATCTGTTTTGATCAGACAGACAAACAATCCGAAATACGGAAAAAAAATGGAAAAAATTATATTGAGAGCTCAAAATTTGACTCAAAAATACAGAATTTTTGACACCGGGCCTTCCGGGCCGGGCCCGGGTCTTGAAAATTTCCTCAGGCCCGGGCCCGGGCCCGGAATTTTACAAGTATGCTCAAAAACCATGTTTTGCAGGTTTTTTTTTCAGTTTTTCTTTCAATATGTCCTTTCCTTTAGGGGTTTATTCACCAAAATGTAGAAAAATTCGGAGAAATGGAGAAAATTTCGCAAAACCGCGGAGAATGAACCAATCTCGCTGAAATTTCGGAGAAAATCGGAGAAAATTATAGAGAGCATATTCACAAAATTTTGGGTCAAAATATCCACGTTGACCATTTTGTCTGAAATTCCAGCCAAAACTTCAAAGTTAATTTTGCGACCCCAAATTTTGTGAATATGCTCTCTATAATTTTCTCCGAAATTTCAGCTAGATTGGTTCATTCTCCGCGGTTTCGCGGAATTTTCTCCATTTCTCCGAATTTTTCTACATGTTGGTGAATAACTCCATTATCAGAAATGCTATTCTTTTTTCAACTTTTGCTCATTTTAACTCATAATTGTTTCTGCTATTCCCATTATTCGAACGTTATCTCTATGCTCAACCGCCCGTCTATTATTATAACTATAAAGTGTGAACGATGAAGAGAAATAGAGAAATAGAAATGGCAGGTGTACGTATTACAAGACAGCCGTTCCTCAAACAACTTGGGAGAGAAGATAATGAACACTAGGTTCTTTCGAATTTTGACCTTCTTTTGAATATTTGATTACTTCGCAAAAAAAGTAAACTGGATTTTCTTTCTCCTTTTCAAAAAGCAGATTTCTAAAGTCATATCCAACTCAACGACTTCTGTCAAGTACTCAAGATTCTTGACGACTTTGCACTTTTTGTTCTCTTCAGTTTCTCGCAACTGCTGACACTACCGCTTTTATGATCATTCCCACTAGCCTTCTGCCTTCTTTTCGTTTGGTGCACAGCTTCGGAAATGCCGATTCTTTAGTTAGTTGTCCGTATGAAAATAGGTAAAATTGTAATCTACGGGATCATCAATTCAGTATTTTTGACCTGAAAACAGTTTGTTTTCTCCGCGTGCTTTAAATACTTCACTCGTGATTTTTTGGTCTCCCATCTTTTTTTCTCTCCACTTTTTTGTTTAATAAATATCATCAACAGAATTTTTAATTGTTTTTGATTTTGATCCATCTTTAGAATTCGCATAAAAACGGAAACTTTTTGACATAGGTATCATTTTTCACTGCTGCAAGTTTGAACCTTTTTCCATGCATCTTTATGCATTTCAGTAGATATCATTAGATCCCAATATGCATTTGTAATATATGTGAATCGTTGAATTTATCAGAGCGTAACCATAATTCGTTGAAAAACTGGATTTTTAGTGGTTTCGTGCCTAGCAGGAAGTTTAATTGGTTTCGAAAGAATAATAATAGTTTCTATGAGTTAAATATCAAATAGAAAAGTAATCTCGACTCATAATTTTGATCGTCTTGAAGATCTTATGGGGTTATTCATGAATTATTTTCCAAACACAGAAAATAAATTGAAAAACAGCTGTCGATTTCGTTATAGTGCTCGATATCAAAGCTAAATTTATTGGATCCCTGATTTCTTTTCATAAATTTATTTTGTAACTCTGATATCCCCGCTACATTTTCCTCCTTCATTTTTTTCCATGTCCATTCTCCGGTGCCTGCGACCCCCCGTGACCGTCTTTCAATGACTGCGTCTCACTTGCTTCTCCTATTCCCCAATCTTCTGTTTATCTCTAAACTCTCCGAGTCCCTCGCCTTTGGGCGCCGAATCAATGAACACCTCGGGAATGCAGAGACAGCAGTCGACAACAGCAACAGCCCGTTTTGTGCATGACCCAATCATCATTCACTGAGAACAAAAAAAAAATAGAATCCTTCCGTGCGTTCCCAATTTCACATAGTTTTCTTTAGTACCCCGACGCACGCTGTCGCCATTCATTAATCCTTCGTTATGTAACCTCGACTCTCTTAATGAGAAATTCCATTCTTATTTTCATTAGTAAGCTTGTCTAGGAAAAGAAGTATATGTTATTTCCTGTTTTCCGCAAAAGTTCTGAATGTGAGCATTGATTTGCCTGAACCTCTGAAATCGAATGGAAACAAAAGTATGCAATAAAGTTAGTTCGAGAATAACAATACCAACAAACAACTGTTTTCATACCTTGTTTTCATCATTATTATTCTCAGTAGTCTCTTATGATTCCGACTACCTTTTTGCTTATCAATTTCATAGCATTTCAACACTTTCTTTTTAATGTCCATATGACATATTGATAATCGATTTACCCGCACGATTTATTTGTAATTTACAGAACGCTAACGGGGGATAGAAGTTACTATTGCGACATGGGTGGTCGACAGTCATCAGTCACCGAAGAAAGACCTCGAAGTAACTCGGTGGATACTGCGCAGGTAAATTTTACCGAGAATTACATTTTAGAAAAGTTTTCATCAATCAAATGTTCACAGGTTTCTTCGCACAATTCGTCGTCTCAAAGACCAAACGTTATGACAGCCGCAGAGTTCATGCAGGTAGCAAAGGACACTTTTAAGGTTACTAAATCGAGCAATATTTCAGACTATGCGTAATGCCCGTTTTTTGAGTTCTTCTTCAGATTCAAATGCTTCTGAAGACGACGCTGGTCCATCACATTCAAATCATGGAAGGTACTAAACTTTGTTATACTCGTAATATATATTTTATTTCATTTCAGTCGCTCTCGAGGTGTCCATTCTCGCCCAGGTCGTCTGCATGGTCATCACAGTCGTCGATCGGTTCCCGTCTTTATGATGGGTAGGCCTGGTTCTCTGAATCATGGAATTATTCATTTTTGATGTGATTTTTTCAGATATGAAATGCCCGGTATGCCACAAAGTTGTTCCTTCCGATGATGCTGATATCCACTTGGTGATGTGCTTGACAAGACCTAAAATTACGTATAATGGTGAGATTTGGTTTTTAAAAATGTATGGACGGGACAAAAACCTTTCGAAGGCAGAGATAAATCACTCCCATGTACACCAACCTTCTTCGCGCACGTTTGAAGCTAAGCACCAATTGAAAAACATAAATTTTTTTGGCTGCAACTTTATTCAGAATATAGATCATGGCTTCAAAAAACATTATTTTGAATAAGTTCTAATCCGAAAATGACCAGAAAGAATGTTTCGACAATTAATTTTTCTGTGATATTAAAAATCAAGGCGGTCGAAGGTACCTGAATTCAAGATTCCTGATAGCCGCTAAGTTAAGAAAAACCTAAAATCCTACTTTAATATTTTAGGAGCCGTCACTTGGGTCCAAGGCAAGGGGTCAAAAAACGCGCCTCAAATAACTTTTAGGCCAGAAGAAATTTAATAATTTCAAAGTTGACGTGGATTTGACATAATTAATTTGAATCAACGAGTTGCAACGCGTGATTTTTCGCCCAACGTTTAAACGTTTGATCTTCAGCCACACAATTCAGAAGCGATTTTTTTCTAAAATCTAACGTTTACTGGGGCGCGATTTCTGACCCGTTGGCTTGATCCCAAGTGAGCCGTTTTAAACGGAGGATTTCTCTTTCTCAAAGTTCTAAATTCAGCAAAAATTCGAAATTGCGTGCCAAGAACTAATTTAGAGCACAAATCGGTGCTTCACGGTGTTTCAAATCAACGGGTCGAAAATCGCGCCCCAGATAACTTTTAGGCCAGGCGAAATTTAATAATTTCAAAGTTGACGTGGATTTGACTTATATATTTTTAATCAACGCATTGCAACTCGTGATTTTTTCGCCTAACGTTTGAAAGTTTGATCCTCAGTCACCGAAAATTTGACACAGACCCTTCTCACGCTAATCCAGACATCAACCATTGAACCATTCGATAGATATTTTCTATGGTTTGGAAAATTCCAGTTTTTTAAACCCAAATTTAGAAGCTATTTTTCCCGAAAGAATATGTTGCTTGGACTATAACAAACTCTCAAACCTTGAAACGTAGTTGTTCATGTCAGATGTCTATAATTCGCCCAGAGAATCAGAACATTTAATATTCGTTGCAGATGATGTATTGAAAGATGCCAAAGGAGAGTGTGCCATTTGTCTTGAGGATCTCGAAGCGGGCCATAAAATCGCGCGATTACCATGTCTCTGTATTTATCACAAACAGTTCGTTTATCAAACCGTTGTTCGCTACAAAAAGTAATTCAATTTAGGTGCATCGACGATTGGTTCAAGAGGAAAAATTGCTGCCCAGAGCATCCTGGCGATGACTAAACTTCTCATTGTTTTATTTTTCTTTTATTGAATTTCTTTCTTTCAAAATCGTTCTGTTTTAAACCTGATTCGACACAAATCATGGGTGATTATGTTCGTTCTTTTTCAAGTTTTTCTGTGTTTCGTTTCTCCAATGTTTATTCTTCAATTGTCCCCGTTTTCATACTTTTCTGGTTTCCTGCGCCCACATGCATCCCGGGTTTCCCTTCCGCTACTCATGTTTAATTTTCAAGTCTCTGTTCGTTAAGTTATACATTTTTGTATCGCTGTACATTTTTCCGCACGAAAGTAAACTGTTTTTGATCGCTCTTTCTCCGTCAGAATAAGGCGGACTCGTTGCAACCTAATGAACAATCTAAATTGTCGAAAAAGTCTCTTCTCAAGCTGCGATTCCTTGATGGACGGATTAACCACAAATAAATTGTATTATTTGCAAGTTCAAAGTCTTTCATAAGCTAAAGTGGTATAGTTGAATAATGTGTGTCAAAGAATGGAAAGTGTACAATGCAAGAAAGAGATTGGGGAAAAAATTAAAGCAAGAAAATGAATGTCAGCGTTATATTTCATAGACTAGTAGTAATTATAAGTAAGTGATTATTATTTTAGAGGATGCGATAATTTGAACGATTTGAAATCATGACAGAATGTTTGAAAGATACTCGTCGTACTTGAGAATTATTCGTTTCAGGCTGTGAGCCATCTAGTTCTTTGCCTCATCCTGATTTTTTGTGCAGACCAAGTCAATGTCGACTGATATGGACACATCGTCCTGATTGGTGGTTTCTTCAGTCGTAGTTGGTGAATCTGCTGATAGATGGACGCGTTCAGCATGCTGTGGAGCTGGCAGCTTTGGCTCAGTAACAGTTTGGAACCAGTGTACGTAGTGTTGCATAAGGAGATCTGTAATTCGTCTGAATTGCATGAACACAGATAAGAAGAGAGCTTAGAAAATTTGGCTCAGGGAGAGAAACGGAGCTGGTCGTGGCAGTAGGCCCGGAACGAAAACTAATGCAACCTAACGTTTCTGCTTTCCTTTTTTATTCGATTTTCATTTTCTCCAGCAAGCTTTCGCCTATTAAAGACCTTCTTTTTTTTCTGATCTGGTACCACTACAAATGGTTTTAGCATTTCGATGTTCTTGAAATAAAATGCATGCCAAATAAACATTTCATTCCGAACATATTTACAGAAAGTTTGATTTACCGGCGGTTGCTCCTGACAGCACGTCTCCTTCGCCAATTTTATGCTCATTAGTAACCTCCTCCTCGTTTGCGGTGGATCTCTGTAAAATTTACAAGTTTCCTAGAATCTATTTATGCCTTACTATTCCGAACGAGTTGATCACTCTCCATGGCCAGTTGCATACGGAAATAGTCTCGATAAGTCGGTCAACGCCAACCTTTTCCATGTGCTCTTCGGCATCTAAGAGTTGTTCCTGTAAACACATTTTGTAACAAGAATGGCGCGCCTTAAACAGACCTCGTTTGGTTGCATGTATACAGTTTCGAACTCATTGCTGTTGGCGAAGCTTTCCACTTGTTCCGCATCGGGACAAGTTTCCAATGAATTGACAATGACAACCTAAAATGTTCCGCAAATTCAACTAGACTGAGGATTATTAATACCCGAGTGTCTGCTTTAATTTTGTCAGCGACATCCTTAGCTTCCTTCAAGTAACTTATCGATTTGTATGCATGGAACATGCACATCATGCTGGAATTGTTAGCTTCGAAATCTTCGACGACCTCGCTAAGAGTTGAGAATGATTTGATCCCGAACTTTGCAGAATAGTAACTGCAACAGTCAACTTAAAAAATGAACAATATCTTTAAATATTACTAATTCTGAATGTAGTAGCAGTTTTCCACTCCTTCGATAGTGTTCAGCTGTGTATTCAAGCCTCTTCTGATCTGAAATATCTTGTTGCTTGACAAAAATGGCAAGGTCAACTACCGCTCCGTCATCATCTCCGACAAGAACAAGGAACTGCTTAGGAGGTCCTTTACAAACTGTAATCGGATTGCCTGCCATCTGAAAAACCAGAAACGCCAATTTACTACATAATCCACTCAATCTACTTGCTCTCAGACGATTGTGTACGAAGATAATTTCACTAAGTAGAAAAAAGGAAAATAAAAATAACAGTTTATTGAACAACAACAACAGAATTAATAAACTCTTTGTGGCTTGCCCATGGTGGACTTGATGTTCAAAGATCTGACGTTTTGCCAGTTCTTCTTCAAGAGCGAGACCAAGAAGTTGATCGAGAGCGAAATGTTGGAAACGAGCTCCTCTTGAGAGAGACCAACATGTCCGACAGCGACGGAGAGGCAGAGAACCTGGAAATGATTGTCAATATCAGAAATGAACCCAGAAAAGTCAAGCTCACCTTCTTCATCTGGAACTTGACGGTGGCGCGAATCTCGTCAGATTTGCTTTGGAGGGATTCGGCGTGGGTGACGACGGAAGGGAACTTTCCGGCCTTGTTAAGCCCTGGACCGAGAATACGTGGGATCTGCTTGATCAAAGACTCGGAAGCGATGAAGGCATCGTAGCTCTTTGCGAGTTTCTTGATGAGCTTCTTCTGCTTGTTAAGCTTCTTCAAGTCATCAGCGCTCATAGCTGGGATGTTTCCGGCAGCAGCCTCGTCAAGATGGTGTTGATCTCCGAAGACGCACACCTTCATGTTTGGGCGTGGAATGTGCTTCAGTCTGGAATGAGAGATTTACTAATAGTACGGCCAACAATCACGAAGATATCGCATACCAGTGCGTGACTTAAATTCAGAGCGGCTTTAAATAGCCTACCCTAAAGTTTTAAGACCCTGGGTAAGAGTCCGTCAGAACAATTGTTCTAACTCCCTGCTAAGACAGGTCGTAGCTACCTGATGGATCCGCTGAAACGCTTGTCCTTCTGTGGGTCGTAGTTCTTGAGTCCAATTTGGAGCTCGATAGTCTCACGGAACTTGCGTGGCTTCTCCGTAGATCCCTTGAGGACCTCGGCGACAGCCTCATTGAGAGACTCGCGGGAAACCTTCGACATTTTACCCTGAAAGAAAAAAACTGTGTTGCGAAAGATGAAAGTAAAGAGCTTTGTGAAAGAAATAAGCTTCAACGGAATCAGGATATACATGTTCAACGCAATGTGCGAAAAGAAAATAAAAAAGTTTAGGGCAATTGAAAAATTGAGGAGACACAGCGCGGCAACAACTGTTACCGTACCCCTTTCGTGACGAGGGACAAACCACTGCAAAACTACATGCGCCTTCATCGTGGCACCTCCCACTTTGGCCGTTTCAGGTCGGTTATTCCTTCAATTCTCATTACCCTCCATCGTTTATCAGTCTTCTGACCCTGTCAATCAGTACTTGTATAAATTGATAAAATATCCACTTGTTCCCTCTCTATTGCGGTGTCCGGTATGTAGGTTAGATGTCGCTCAAACGCGCGTCTCGGTGCCAGGCTGGCCGCAACGCGACCGCAGCGCGTGCCAACCAATCGGAGAGTATGCTGTGTCCTACATTGATTACCCAATATTTTACCATACCTTACCGTTCCGAACTGTCTCTTAATTGTGATACACTCATCCCTATTCAATTAAAGTTGTATTATTTTCAGAAAATGGCACCCAAAGAAAGCGAGAAGAAGGTCATTCAGGAGAAGATTGCAAAGGTCCGTGAAGTTGTTGATAATGTAACTAATAACGATATCATCATGGTTCTCCATTCTTTCGACCTGGATGTCAACAAAACCATTTCAGCTTTCTTGGAAGGTGAGTAGTGTGTTTAGATATTTGGTTTGGACAGTCAGTGTATGAAATATACATCCAATTATGCTTGTCTGAGAAAAAAAAAGTTAGAGAGTATTTTTTGCAGTCTGAATACGGTAGCGATATCGAAGCGGAGAGCCTAAATAGCACACAAACGGTGGAGACGCAGACACTTTTTCTCTGCGTCTCAACCTTTTTTTTCTCAGACAAGCATAATATTAGTTAATTTTTTTGTTTTTTGATCCAGTAATTATTTTCAGATGGAGCTTCTAGCATTCTCGGGGGATGGACTACATCTAGCGGAGTCAGTGTCACAGCAGCAAAGAAGAAAAAGAACAAGAACAAGAAAACGACTGAAACGGCTGCACCAGTATCCACCCCTACTGTTCCAGCGCCTATAAAGACTGCTCCAGCTCCAGTTGTCGCTGCTCCACCCTCTTCTTCGGTAACTAAATCTGCTGCGGCTCCTAAAACAGTCGGTGAGTATCTTAAACGAAATAATTTAATTTTCACATCGCGACTTTTAGCGAGCGCTCCAGCTCCTACTGATGCCCTCTCTGCTGCATTCAAGTCTATTCGGCTAGCTTTGAACGAACGAGAGAAAGAATTGAAGCATGCAAACGCTACAGAGATCGATGCATCTGCGATTCTCAATGCAATCGCTTCTATTGGAAGATCCTCCAAATCTACTTCCAACGGAAAGCCAGCCTCGAAACCAGCCAAGCAAGCTGCATCTCCTCCTCCAGCCGGACCTATCAAGCATGCTACCAGCCAGTCTAGTATCACATCATCTGTTGGGGCGGATTCAGGAGTCAACCTTAGCCCAACACACAAAGGTTGGGTCAACTCGTTTTTTTGTGTAATGAAAAATATTATTCCAGAAGAGAAAAAAGCGGCTCCGAAGACAGTTGTCAACTCTGGCGGAGTTCAGCTCACGTCGTCTGGTCTCAGTGCTGATCAGCTGGCTGCCCTCCAGCAAACTCTTCAGCTTACCATGGCTGCTCGCGGGCTTGATGCCTCTCTGCTCACATCTTCGGAAAACGTACCACGTAGACCGAAGAATAACAACAACAACAAATCATCGACTGATGGCAAGAAGGGCAACAAAGGAGCCCAGAAGGAACAGCCAAAGTTGTCTATTTTGTAAATTCCTTCCATTCCATTTTAACTACCCCCCCACCTCATACCTTTCCTATTCAAGGAACTCTCGCTCCTTGTATTGTGAATCGTAATCCGGCAAAGTGCATCTTCATTTTCTGTGATTGGAATTGATAAATATAGTATTGAAAGTGAGTGAATATATTCACAGCGCTTGTAATTATATTCTTCTATAACTTATTTCGTTCTTCTCTTCCCCTTGGTTTCGCTTAAATTTTAATATCCTATTCTATTCTGCACCCCTCCTTGAATTTTTATATATACATATACATATATCACACAAGAGGCCTTATTTGTTGTACGCGGGAGACATCAGAGTTTTTGTTCTTCGTATTTTTCGTTAGTAATAAAACCACTTTATGGGAGTATTGAGGTGTCCAAAACTGTGATTAAATTTCATAAATGGTTTTCTTTTCGTTTTTTTTTTCGCATCCATCTTTTCTTCATTAATAATGTAAAATAAATCAGAAAAATTTGTATGTCTGCTTCCTGCTAGATAGCAACGTCTCCTTGACGATCGTAATAGGACAAACATCGAGAAAGCATTTTTTAAATTACGGTTTGTTCTTGTTTTTCGGCCATAGCCATTTTTTTGATCACATCGTGTTTAAAATCAGTATAATTTTGATCGGATTTCAGAATTTTTTTTTAAACTGGCTTCGAAAAAAAAAATTATATAAGCTTTTATTTCAACCACATACGTTTTCAGATGAGACAGCGCTTCTTCTTTTCATATTCCGAAGATATCAGAATGCTCAAATGGGTCGTTAGGTTTATACCGTCTTATTTATTTAAGCCTGACATCATATATTTCAGAAACGAACCGATTAAGCCTCTTGGAACTTCGATTTGGAGTTATTACATCGAAACCTATAGAAGTGATCACACTGTTCAATCACTTGTCGGCAGGTCCATCATTAGTCCTCCTTCTATATAGGAATCTAAAACTTTTTTGCAGAATGCGCCGTAATGTTATTCCGAATATGGATTTCTATTTGAAGAAAATGAAAACAGATGAAAAGATCGCACTGTTGAGAATTTTTGGACAGCGAATAGACAATCAGAAAAGAACAGTGTTCGTTTTATAATTTACAGAATGCGGGGAAAATTGAAAATTTCAGTATTCGGAACTCGATTCTGGTATCTCAAGATTCTACAAACCAAACGAGAAGAGATCAACGAATTCCAAAAACTGTTCTGAACTGTAATCCAATCTCCAATCATGACAAGCAATGGTTCATCGAGGAGCGAACGAATATTGCATCTCATCAAAGATCGACTACAAAGGAAGTGGTTAATCTGCATTCAACGAAAGATGACCAGCAGAATAACGATATTATAGAAGTTGAATTAGTCCAAACGGTCTCTAAAAGAAACAATCGTGTTTTCTCGATGAACTCCGATTTCCGCACCGAAAAACAAGCAAAAAGGTAGTCTCGAAAATGTAATCGTATCATTGAATGCATTGCTACAATTTTAGAACGTTTTGTCCGAAAACTTGGTACTTAGAAATGATGCCGGCCGCCAGACAAGGCGCGATTTCGATCCGGAACATGCTATGTCGTTCGAATCAGATGAATCAAGTTTCCGAAAGTTTGCGAAACATTAATAAGATTCTTCTTTTCAGAAACGAACTCATTTCTCAGAGGGAATCCAACTGGATGAGCTTTTTGACAAGATGCTCATTGTTCCTAAAAATATGAATGCTCCCCTTATCAGTACAAGATCTAGTATCTTGAAAGCTGCAAGAATGAGATACCACTTCAAAATGTTGAAGGAACTTCGACAGTTGGCTGTCAATCCACATGTTCGATCAGCTGTGTTCATGTACTTCCAATACTTTGAGTACTATATCAGTTTCTACGTGTCCGATGTAAATGAACCGCAGTGATAAATGCTAATCAGGCAGTTTTTTCAGATATTGGAAACGTATGCCGAAGTTATGAATCTTCTTTTTCAAGTTTCCATCAAACTAGCGACGTTGTGAAACTGAAGGATCAAAAGGAAATCAATATATAATAATTCACTTTTTTGTGCATCCCTTTTCAGAGATCTCATTCCACTCCACCGGTAAATCATTCGGGTCTCAACGAACTTCAGTATTACTCCTGTTCTATTATTTCGATAATTATCTTGTATCATTTTTGCGAATTTGAACACTTTTTTGTTTTGAATTTTGTTTTTATTTGCATTGAAAATAAATATACTCCACAGGTTAGAAAAAACTATGGAACCAGAGTTGCTCCTTGTCTTGGCACAAAGTTGTCGTAGTACATCGACATAGCCTCTGTCATCAAATTTTCCGTACACATTGGTTCAGTGCCGATCACTCTGGCTGAAAAAACGCGTTTATGAGTGTTTAGGCAAGTGGTTAGGCTCACCAGGATTTCCAGCGATTGTGGAAAACGGAGGAAAAACAGCATCCGGTGAAACTACGGTATCTGGCAGAACACGGGAACACTCACGAATTACACATCCGTTTCCCAAGACAGCACGAGCTCCAAGATGAACAAATGCAAAGATTTGAGCTGCATTCACTATGCAATCCTAAAAACAATTCTCGCATTCTCTATTACTTTAAATTGTAGACTTACTTCATCAATATATACATAATCACCAATAATCACATTACACATGGTTGGTTTCTTACTGAAAATTTTCAAACATGGCCGAATATCGCAACGGGCTTTCAAGACACAAAATTTTCCAATTTTCACAGTAGCCAGGTCTCCACGAATCGTCACACCTTCTTCAATTAGTGTCTGAAAATAAATGAAGTGTTTCAAAATCACATCTTCAAAACAACCTTTCCCGCGATCACAATATTCTGTGTTCCAGCAATTGCATGTTTCTTGTTCACTTTGTTTCCTGTATGCGTTTTTGCCCATTCTGTTTCATTGTAATACACAATTGGAAGATCCATCTAAATCAACAACACAAATTTAAAAAGTTAGTTCTTCTGATAATTTTCTCCAATATACTTGAATGTGGTAAGATTCCACCAAACAGAATAAGAGTAAAAAGAACGATTGAAATTTGAAATCTTTATTTTGGATCCGAGAATTACCGAAAATTATCGGGCGAATAAATTAAAGCAAAAGTCATGCAACAGAAAACTTAGAAATATGTTGGAATAATAAAGACGGGAATCAAGAGTTTGGGAATATCGGGGAAAAGAATGGAAATAAATACATAGATGAAAACGAAAATCGCCCATAAAAGTGAAATGATTCGAGGAGAACATATTGAAGAACATCTTAAGTAAGAGCACCAAAGACTGGATTGTAACGGCAAATCGATGGACCTTTTTCCATGTATTCAGCCTTGCTGTGTGAGACTTGGTAGAATTCAGACTGAAAAAAATATACGAAATATTCGGTCATGAACACGAAAACTCACAGTAGAAGCAAGCATAGATCCTCCAAACCAAACAGCGTACCTCTGCATTTTGTGCGAAATAACTTGCACATCAATCGGTTTAGGCTGGAAATAAACTTTATCATAATGATAATCTGTTACTCAAAGTACCTTTAATCTGCCTCCGCTCAGTGTTTCGCTCATCTGAAGTCTCGCATCGCTCAGTCTTTTGACATCACGCTGCAACTTCCTGGCGAAATCCTTAAACATTGTCGATCCTCCAGAAAGTACAATGTTTTCATAAAGACCACGACGAACATCAATTGGACACTGTTGAATCAGCGTATCGATAGTGTCAGATATTGGAGTAGTGAAATCAGGATTGCAGAACTCGGGATGGAAGAAAATTTCTGGTCCTAGGAAACGCTCGTATCCGACATCTACGCTGAATGGTCTTTTGGTGATTGAGTTGATACCGTCATAAGTACGAAGCCATTTCGAGGAATCTGTATCGTATTTCACAAATTCCTTCATAACATCCGGACACACGTAGCAGAACTTTTCTTTGATAGTTTTGGCAACTTCATAGCTCTGTTCCGCAGGAATAGTGTGCTCGCGTTCTCTCAACAGATTTTGAATGAAGTAGGTGATATCACGACCAGCGATTGGAATGTGTTTGATGCAGGAGCCAATGACATATCCATCCGCAACTGGAATACAATGGGTCACACCGTCTCCTGAATCGATGACCTGTAATAAAATAGTTTGTGATAAGCTGAAATAAATTTTTATGCAATTTTTCCCTAGGTTTGGCTTTCCTGGATAGGAGAAAGTATTATGTTCTTGATAAATATATAATATCTTCGAGATCAGTGAAAATATGCTTTAAAGCACATGATTCTTCAATAAATATCTTTGGAACTTCCGAAATTCTAATACTTTCAAAGCTGATATCATTCGCCAATTTCTAAATTTTCAATTTCAAAACCAACTTACCAATCCAGTCAAACTTCTGTCACTAGCTTCTCTCGATTGCCAGCTGGCTGTTAATGCAAGAACGGCCTGAACAGCTATATAGAGCCCCGGGACGTTGAACGACTCGAACATAATTTCCGCAGTATATTCCCGATTTTCTGGTGTGTTGAGAGGTGGTTCAGTCTGAAGAATTTCAAATTTTTTTCGTATTCAAAACATTTATGAACAAAAGTCATTTATGAACAAAAGTTCATACCAGGAGGAAGAAATGATCTTCTGGTTCTGCGCGAAGGTACTTGAAAATGCATTGCTCCCAATACCGCTCCATCAAATCCCAGTCTTCGACGATACCGTGGCGAATTGGATACTATACAACTTCAAAAATTATAATACCGAGAGAAATCTTCTTCTAACCTTGACCGTATAGTTCGAAGCGGCTGGTGACAAGGCTTCATCGCCGATGAAGAAGTCCAGGTCATCTATTCCAGCACCACCGACCCGATTATTCCAGCGGAGAGCTTGCGCATTTGAACTAGCCACCTTGTCTTTCACAGCAATAGCTAAAAATAGTGTTTTTAAATAGCTTAAGAATTTTCGGAACTAACCAGATGGAATGATGAACTGTGGTTCCGTGTTTCCAGCATATCCGAGTTTTGTATATCCAGTTCCGTTATCTATCACACATGCCGGAAGTTGGTGTGATGACATTGTCCTAACTACCTCTGTAAAAATACAATATTCATACTGAAATCACTTATGAGAATCAGACGAGAAGTGAAAATACGCATGTTTGTTCATCACTAGTCAAACAATCAACGCGAGTCTATGGTCGCTGACTCATCACGTCGTAGAGTTAAAAATCGATACATTGCATCTAGTAGAGAAAGAACACTAAATATTGAGAAAGAAAGTGATTTTCGCTATTCAGGACTTGTTTAGTTGGGTGGACTTAATACCATAATTGCTCAGAAAATGAGTAGGAAAAGTGAAAAGAGAAGATTTGGTTAAGAGGTAACAAATCGGTAAGATGGAAACAAGAGAAACTTCTTGGGAATTGAATTATTGCTTGAATTTTATGTTACAAAAACGAAACGAGAGGCGTAATGGCGAAATTGGATGAATGAGAGTTCAAAAGAATTCTAATCCGGCTGCAGCTGCAGTTTGGAGGAGAAAACTAGTCCCTGCGTCCGCGGCCATGGAAAGCATTTTGCGAAAATGGACCATTTATATCATGACTACAAAAAAGACTATGGAGATAGAGATAGATTTATCTGGATGGAACAATTTCCAGCACTTGGCTGAAACCCTTGACAACAAACAGAATTTGAACTTTATCAAGAAAGCCAATCATCATTACTCCCCTGTAGTCAGAAAAATTTTGTTGTCGGAAAATGCAAAGTTGAAACCGAAAACTTGGAAAAGAGCGGAAAAATTCATAACTGTATAATTTATTCAAATAATAAAACAAAACTCTAATAGCATGAACGAATTCCTTTTATTGGAAGGATTTCATTATATTTGGGCAAATACTGTTTTCCAGTACGTTTACAATTAGGGGGAGACAAATAAATAATTTAAATAAAAAACGACAGAACCACCCAGTCGGGAATCGAAATTAGGAAAGCGAGGCAAATAATTTACAAATATCACACATATTTATCACCATCCGACTAGCAAGGGAGTATTAATTCTTAAGAGTAGAAATTCGAAGTCCAACGACATTTTTGCCGATCTCCGCAACTTGACACACATTGCACACTTCTCCTTCAAGACCCTCGGAATATGATGCTCCACAGTACGGGCATTTACACATTGGGCGTCCACGGTAAAGTGGTACAAATTGGCGAGAGCACACGACAAATGGATTGTGTTCATCATAGCTCAGTTGATGAGCATCAGTGTTGTCTCTCTCGGCGGCAGCAAGAACCTTCCGAATTTGAGTCGCGATCTCTGGACGTGGGCCTGAAAAATGGAACCGTAAATAGCTTCACAATAAAGAACAAAAACTACATACCAACTTCCAAAAGTCTCTTACAAAGAGATGCGCATGTTTTCATCTGCTTCATTTTGAAGAAAGTGTTCACGGCAGATCTTAGTGTTAGAATGCGATGCAAAGGTTGTAAATCGAAATGAGTGAAGTAGGCAGCGAGTTCGGCGTTCCTCTTAGCATCTTCCATATTCGTTTTTGGCAAGTCTTTGCGATATGTTTCCAGTAGTAGAGCGGCAAGATATTCACGAGTGATTGCAATCAGCTGCTCAGCTTCGGCGACTTCTTTCTTGGAACTGACTACCAATAGTGGAATGGAGAGCAGAATTTCCCGTAGTTTCACAACAGCATCTCCGAACTTTCCATTTGTAGTCAGTTGGTACGCCTTTTGAAGTTTCTTCTCAAGCTGTGAAAGCTTGAATGCGGCGATCGGCAAATGATTTTTGTCTTCTTGGTAGTTACGGAGAGGGTGAATGAATATTGGACCAGCAGGTTCCGAACCACCCCAACCACGGTGCGAAAGACGAGAAACTGCATATGCCTTCATGAAAACATCTTTGAATGGTTTATGATCCACAACTCCAATAGTGTCTCGCAGAATTTTGACAGCAGTCTCAAACGATCCGGCAGCAACGTGATCAACAGGGAGTCGGGACACATTCGGCCATTCGGAAGAGACCGCTGGAGCTGGATTTGGAACCACTTCCTCACTATCGTCGCCTCCTTGATCATCAGGGATATCAGGCAACGCCAAATCATCATCAACGTCCCATCCACCTTCTTCATCAACATCAATTGGGCCTTCACCTTCGTCCACTTCAAGTTCACCATCATCTCCCACCAGATACTCATCATCGCCCCACGCATCATTACCAACATCAGCATCCTGGAAAATAACATGGAACTTAGTTTAACTTGGTGGGAACTTACATCATCTTCCATTGCAGCAAATGCTGGCACTGTTGTTTTAACACCAGCAGCTCTGTTGGGTGCCAGTTGTCCTCCCAATCCGATTAATTGAGCATCAAAGGCTCCCGTGCTGAAGCCAACAGAGGCCAGTTCTCCTCCAAGCGGGCAACTGGTGGAGGTGGGACAAGAAGGCGGGCATTTGAATCGACTGGTGGAATCGGTTGCTGGCGACTTTCAAGTTCAGATTTCAACTCCTCTGCTTCTGCCGAATATCCATGAGTAGCAGCTGCGAGATACGCAAGAGAGGTTTGACCACAGCTGCGAAGAACTGAAAATTGAAGATGTAATCTAATGGACACAGAAAAAAGGAATTAAGAAGGCACATGCTCATTAGGGAACCGGAGCTTAGTTCAAAAAATACCTACCTTTGATTCTCTCTTCAACATCACCAACGTACAAAGCTGTCTGGAACTGTCCGTGAGCATCGTTACGAGCCTGAGCGATTTTCATCATCTTAACAAGCTTATCGGTGTTTCCAGTGACAAAATACAAGAACGCCAGCTTCTCGAAATTCTTTGTTCTCTGATAACTCATCTCCACAATCTGATGATTTCCTTGTAGAAGAGCAGTTTCTCCAAGAGCTTCCCAAACAGCAGGCTCGTCAAGCTTCTTAGCGGCCTCCAATGCAATTTGAAGGTTCCCGCATTCGATAGCTAAGCCGAAACGCGTCTTTTCATCTTTCACGAAATGTAGAGCAATTTCTGGATAGCCTTTCTTCTCGAGATATCCAATGATCGATTGTCCGACCAAATTTGCAGAACGAACCATATTGAGAACTTCATCAATCCGCTTATTGATCAATGCCAATTTGAATTTAAAGTCCGAATTGTCAATTGGAACTTCTACAGGTGTAGCTTCACGGTTCAAGCAGTAGAGAACGTTTCCACGGATAGCCAAAATGTATAGAGGGAGATCAAGAGTGCGAACGATTCCACAGTCTCCAGAACTGATAGCATATTTGATGTGGTTACTGGTAGTATACAAAAACACTGCATCGTCATCCCAAGCTCCACTCTTGACTCTAGTAGACTCTTGTTGTGTGCACAAAATTTCCAGCTTGCGATTCACCAACGTCAATGTGTGCTTCGAAAGAAGCGCAGCGTATTCCATAGATTTGTTCCAGATCACATAGCGAACTTTCGAAACCTTCACGGAGGCAGTCACAATTTTTTGTTGCACATCAAATAGCTGAAGCCCATCGTCGTTACGCAAAAGAAGCATTCCCGTTCCAGAATAGAAAATGTCATCAACAGCTGTGTTGATGTTCTCAAGTTTTCTGAGTTCCTTGTTGGTCAAGTCCCGGAGTGATACATTTTGAGCTTTGTCAAGGACAGCAAACCGGTTGCGGGCTACCCATAGCGCGTTGATTCCGGTACTCTTCACGCATGCTGCTTCGACAGTTCCATCAGAATTGCTGGCGACTTTGTAGAGTTCGAAAGCACAGAGATCTTTGTTGTGAGTGCGACTGGTTAGAAGGAATGTCCCTTCCGCAGGATTAAACGACAGAGAGTAGTATGGCTGCATGAATGGTTGTGGGTGACGGAGTTTGCATAGGGCTACATCTTTGCTGAAATATTCACAGTTTAACAAATTCAGATATTTGTTCTATTTTTATTAACTTACTTGGTTGTCAGGTCAAGTTTTCTGATCTGTTGGCCTTTCACATAGAACACCAAATTGTCATTAACGCAATAAGCTGGACGTTCTCTCTGAATCTTGAAAACGACCATTCCATTGTCATGACCAGCAGCAAACATGTTGAGGCTTGGATGAGCAGCCAATACCCAGAATCGTTCGTTTTCATGGCGGAAAACATGAAGGCTGGTCCGCTTTTGCATATCCCAGACTCTAATAGACTTGTCCTCGGAATTGGAAAGAATCAAGTCAGCATTTGGGTGGAAAATAACAGAAGAAACGTTGTTGTAGTGTCCTCGACATGAGTCTAATTCCCAGGCTTTGGTTTCATTGTACCGCCAAATTTTAACTTGACGATCATCCGATCCGGAAACTAAAATTGGATTAGCATGGTGGAAAGCCACCCAATTGACTCCGCGATCATGACCTTCTAGAACAAGTTTAACAACGGCGTCTGGTTGACCAAAAAGCTCTGCCTGTTGAGCTCCAGTTTGACGAGGTGCTCCTCCTCCTGGCATTTGTTTTTTTCGGAGTCCCGAAATATCCCAGATGCGAACAGTTTGATCCAGAGATGCGGAAGCAACAAGATCTTCTGTTGGGTGGAATTGAGCACACATGACATAGTGGTTGTGTCCAGTAAGAATGGCAATCGAGTTTCGGCTCTGCCAATTCCAAATTCGAACCGTTTGATCGTCGGATGCAGAAATAATCCATGGATATTTGTTATGGAAGAATGTGGTTCGAATATAATCAAGATGACCGAGAAGAGTGAAGATACATCTTTTCTGTTTGTAGTTCCATACTTTGATTTTGTAGTCATCACCTCCGGACACGAAAATTGGCTGATCGTGATGGAAGCAGATTCCTCTTACAGGTCCATCATGCTCGTCGAACTTGTCGAGCAAAACACACATGCGATAGTCCCAGAGTTGAATGACTCCACTGTGAAGAGAAGTCAAAACCCATGGGCGAGTTGGGTGGAAGGAAATTCCTGAAATATGTACATTATGGCTCATTGAGAAAATAATTTTCCCTTAGTTTAAAAAAACCTCCTTTTTCAGATCTTACCTTTCACTCTCGCAGATTTTGACTCAAATTTGATGAGGAGCGACATGGCCTCCGTTGGTTTTCTTCCGGTACAAGTGAAGATAACCCTTAGAGGATATTCTGAAAAAAGGTCTATGAGACACCGACAAGTGGAACTACGAATTGATCGTCTGGGAAAAAAATATGAAGACACATTAAAGTTCAGAGATAACTAAGACTTCAGCACGCTGCTTCCGGAGATCAGCTATTGCAGATCCAAAGGAATCCACGTTTAAGTCGCATCGAAGTGTAAGCAGCGTTGGCAAAAGATGAACACCTGCGCATCTAACAAAAATCGTGCATACACCCTGACGCCAGTTTGCACAGCCCCTTGGCAATATTTTCGACACTCCCCCAATTCCTCGGAATCGGTTCCTCTGACACAACCCCTTCCTCGGAATCGGTGGAGTGTCATATTTTCGTGACTCCACCGATTCCGAGGAAGGGGTAGACACATGAGGAAAAAGATAGTGCATTTGAAAAGAACTGGATTGCGGTTTTTGTGATACACCGTATTTATTTTGCCCAATGAATCGGTAGACATGAAAATTTATGTTTTTGTTGGAACATATAACACGAAGGACACGTTGTCAGGTTGACATGAAAATGAATCAGATCTAATGAGGATATTCATGACATTGTGTGTTTTTAAATCTTTGTATGCATGAATCGGTTTAAAAACACTTTTAATATCATGAATAACCTCATAAAGGTTATGGTGAAATAACAAGGGTGCGTTAGATTTAAATAAAGCAGAACATATTTCTGTTAGAAAACAAATCTTAGTGCCTAGATGCTGTTATTCAGTCCTTCGACTAGAAATAACAAAAATGTATCGTTGTCAATTATTTACAAAGAATGTAGAGATGGACGAGGAAGCCGTAGATGACAAGACCAAGAACCCCATAGGAGTAGTTTCGATTCCGAGAAAGAAGAATCACAAGTTGACGAACAGCTGGGTCCATTGAAGGAAACAGTGTATCCTAAAATATATTCAGTGGGTTATGTATTCTTTAAGACACCTTACAATACGGTGTGCATTTCCGAGAGCCTGGTCTGCTTGAATTGATTAACTTCAGTTTGATCCGAACGGACCATGCTGTGACTTTGAAGATCACTAATCTGTGTCTCACATTCTGCTAGTTTCTGTTTAGCATCAATGAGTTCGTTAACAAGGCCAGTCCGTTCCTCAGCATTTTCAACTTGGATGTCCTTGTTGATTTTTTCCAAATCGGCAACTCTGAAATCAAATTTACCAGCCGTCTGGAGGTAGTCAACTTACACTTCCTTCAACCGAGTTGATTTTGCCAGTTCCGCGTCCAGCTCGATATTTTTCTGCTGTAGCTCATCTGTCTGCTGTTGGAGCTCAACAATTCTGGAAACTTATTGTTTACTGATGATAGCTGCTTCATCTTACTTTTTTTCAAGACAATCAGTTTTTTCAGTGCTGAGTTGAAGCAATGCCATCGTCGAAGAAAGTTCATCCTCCAAACGCTTGTTTTGGGCCTTTGCGGCAGTTTGGATGACTTCCAAGCGGTTTTCTAGTTGCAGAACTCTGAAAGAAAATCATCGAATCTGGAACATTAAAAAAAAAGTAACTAACTTGTCCTTCTTTGGAGACAAAGCGTCTTGGAGTTTTTTGTGGATTTTTGCCATCTCAGTCTCCGAATTTTGTTGCTTCAGGGCCAATTCATGTTTTTCTTTAATTAGATTTTCGATCTCTGTCTGCCTGTCTTCAGCCAAAAGTTTGAAACTTTCAATCTGAGATTCCAGTGATGCTTTCTCGGCAACCATTTTCATAAGGTCGTTCTCCTTCTGTTGGACCTTTTCTTGTGTTTCCAATAAGGTCTTCTCTTTTTCCACCTTCAACTCCTCTATCGTGATCTCTTTCTCCTTCAAGCGCCGCACTTTTTCAGACGACTCTTCAGTTTTTTCTTCCAACCTCTTCCCGAGGATTTCGAACTTAGCTTTCTCCGACTGCAACAATTTTTCGTACTCCTTCTCTTTTTGGTCGAATTGTCTGAACAGATCTTCTACAACTTTATCTCTTGAAGATGATAGCTTTTCAATCTTAAGATCCTGTGCCATAATTTGAGTTCGAAGAGCTTCGGCTTCATTCGCAAGTTGATGGTTTATTTCCGCCAGACCTGATTCTGTTTCTTTTCTCGATTCCTCGAACTCTTCTAGTTTTTTCGTTAGACGCTCTGTTTCTTCCAGCAACTTCTGTTTCTCTTCCATGGTACTCGAGAGTACTCCTTCAACTTTCATCTTGCCTTCTTCGATTTCCTGACTAAACTTCTGTTGTTCGTCCAACTTTTCCTGAATCGTTTTCAACTGAGCATCGAGTGACTTGATTTTATCCGAAAGCTCGCAGATCTTCACTTCAGCATCAGAAATGAGAGCATCTTGTTGTTTCTTGTGCGATTCTTGAAGAACAATTTTCTCCATTAGTTCGGAGACTTCCTTTTCGAGTCTATTACTTTCGTCATCATATTTCTGCTTAAGTTCCTCAGTATGTGCGCTAAGTTTGCAATTGAGCTCTTGCTGGACTTCCAGAGCAGCGTCGGAAGAACCGAGTTTCTCGCGGACGGCTGACAGATCCTCTTCATACCGTTTCAGTTGTAAATCCGAAGATCGTTGTAGCTCAGCCAATCTACACTCCATTGTCGAAACCCTGCAATTCAGTTAATTATTTGAGAACACCTAACCTAGGACTTACTGTTTCTGGGACTTGATGTGTTCCTGTTCACAACCTGCGATTTTGGATTTGTAGGCAACAACCGTCCGATGGAGATCGAGGTTTTCCTCTTCTTTCTGGACGAGCTGTTTCGAAACTTCAGAAAGTTTGTTCTCATTGCTCTCCAGGGTACATTTCAAAATTTTGATAGAATCTTCGAGCGAATCGAGTGTTTCAGAATTGACGGAGGACATACTTTCGTTGCTAGCAGAATGGTTCAGTTTTTCTTCTAGAGCTTTGCTGTGATCAAGAAGATCAGAATTTTTAGTCAGAAGGTTTTTCAATCTTTTCAATGAATGATCTTTCTCCTTCTTAAGCTTTCTGTTGGCTTTCTTCAAAGCATTCAACTCTTCCTGGAATTTTTCCCTCTCTTCTTCCATAACTTCGCTTCTCTGGGCATCATGTTTGCTAATAGTTTCTAGGAGACTACTGTTCTGTTTGAGAAGCTTCTGGTAGGCAACATCCTTTCCTTCGAGAGCGGCCGACTGGAAAACTTGCTTCCGTTGTTCTTTTTTGAAATTTTCGCGAAGTTGTGTTACAGCGCTGACCAAGTCGATGCTACCATTGAATTGAAATTCTTCTTGCAAATCCTTAACCAACGAAGCTTCTAAATCTTCTTTTTTCGACAACTGATCTTCAGCTAGTTTCATCTTCTCCGTTTGCAGTTTGTACTTATCCTGAAGCTCAAGAATGGTTTCTTTTGCAAGGGCATCTGCTGCGTGATCATTTTCTTCAAGCTTTTTGATGTACTTTCGGCAAGCTTCCTCGTTATCGCGATAGTGTTTAACATCCGCCTTCGAAGAAGCCAGTTGTTGTTGGAGCTCTTTGATTTTCCCGTTTGATTCAACTAGATTTTTCTTGACTTCGTCAAAGTCTTTCTTGATAAGTTGGACTCCATTATTGATTCTGTCATAGCGAGTTTCCAACTTCTCGCGATCGACTACCAGCTGATTCATGGAATTTGAGAAATCTACATTTTGCTTCACCATAGCTGCTTTCAAAGACGATATCTCTTGCTGCGCTTGCTCGAGCTTATCAGACGTTTCCTTTTGCAAGTGAACGCTTTGAAGCATATCTTTTTCCAGTCTCACGGATCGTTCTCTCACAATTTCCAGATCGGAGCAAACAGTCCTATAGGAAGACTTGTGAGCTTCAATATCTGATTGAAGTGTTTCAACAGTTTGACTGGCACTCATCAAAGATTTCTTCAACTCTCCGATAACCGCTTCAGATGTTTGACGTCCTTCTTCGAGAGTTCTATTGGTTTGATCAAGATTATCTTCAAGTGATTTTACTTCGACTGAAATTCTCATGTGAAATATCTTACAGAATATCATTTGATTACCTTCCAGTTGAATGGCCCGGTTTTCCGTATCGTTCAGTTGGTCTGCAAGCTTCTCACGTTCCTTTACTAGATCGTCGTTTTGTTTTGTGACTCGATCTAACTCTTCAATGATATTGGTGCAGTTGTGACCATTCGCAGATTCGGAGAGATTATCTTCGCGAATTGTGAACAACGAATCACCATCCTAAACAGAAAATTAAATTTGTGAAAAATCAAATGAGCTTACTCCATTGTGATCAGCTGGTGCGGTTGCCTTTAATGTCTTGATGAGCTGCTTAGCAACGATCAGTTCGGCGTCTTTTTTTTCCAGTGAGGAATAGAGCCTTGCCACATCTTTGTGTGTATCTGTGATAAATTAATTTTTTTTTCCATATAAAAAATGAGATCTTACGAGGACTTGAGCCTGATGTTACAAACTCTCGCAACTGGGATGACAATGCTTCGAATTCGACTTGGTGGCTGTCGTTCGATGATGATCGCCCGTCACTTTCTATGATCGTTGACGCATTCAGAGATTGACTGCCGTGCTGAATTGAAAGCAGTCTTGAGAATGCCATTGACTGCAATAATACTCACCTTTAGAAGCTTCGTCTTGTTCTTACGACCCATGATTGACTCGATTTGTCGAGCAATATTATTACCTAAAATATACAATTAAACTATTTTCAAAAAATCTTGTGAAAATCAGAATTTTTTCGCATTTTCATAACGATCCACTTTAGGACGGCAAAGATGAAAGGCGCGGTGGTTTATTTCTTGTCGTGACAATTGTCGTCGCGAGACCTACCTACAGTAACCCAGCGGGGGAGTTTGAATATAATTTTTCATGAAAATGGGTGACTTTGGATTTGAAGAGCTGAAACTTCAGAGAATCTTCAATAGAAATAATTGGGAAAAGAGCTAAAAAGTGAAAAATAAATAATGTAATAAGGAAGATTTGGAAAAAAGAAATCTGGAAGCTCAGGTAACGAGTTTCCGGTTTTTTACTCAATGTTCGTTTCACGAAACATTACATATCATCTCAATTTCCTGTCATATAACGGGGGACTTCCAAAATTCCTCATGTGTAACCTTGAACGCTAAATATCTCCTGCTTTCGTTTTTTACTCTTTCTTTTCTACCCAACTCTTGAGTCTTCTATTTGAAGTCTCTCTGTTGAATGAATTTCTATATTTGTCATATGCACTGTATTCTCGGATATCATTCATCAGGAAAAATGGATAAAACGCCTTTACAAAAGATAAAAATCCTAGGGAGACCGTATTTTAATAGAGATACTTATTTCTACAAAAAAAAGCGAAGACATCAGACAAAGGGATTGCATTTAAATTGATATACTTATGCAGAGAAATAGAATCCTAATAATGATGACATGCTTGGAGACATTTGACACGGACCAAGTATTTCAGTTGAACTTGATCGACATCGTACACAATGTATCTGTAATGTTTGATAGTTAGGTGCTTTCTATTCAAGAAGCATTTCTCTCGAACATACTCATTATAAAGCAGGCGGAAGTCGGTTCCATGCTTCCCAGTAAGTTGAACATGCGTTGGACCTTTTGGAACGACATAGCCGTCTG
The DNA here is from genome assembly GCF_000004555.2 of Caenorhabditis briggsae. Taxonomy (NCBI): domain Eukaryota; kingdom Metazoa; phylum Nematoda; class Chromadorea; order Rhabditida; family Rhabditidae; genus Caenorhabditis; species Caenorhabditis briggsae. Next base: position 4,003,503 of record NC_013489.2, read on the forward strand.
CATGATTGTAATCTCCAATCGGATTGGGACATTCACGACCTATTCCTGAAAAGAAAGGATATAGGAAAATGCTGTCACTATCAGTTCGCAGGTTTTCGATTATTATTATTACAGTTACCTTTAACAGATGATGTTCCTTTGGGCAGCGTATTCTTCGTCACCGATACTGCATCCATTTTCTCCGCCATATTACCAAGAGCCACATCACACAGCAAAAGATATGCTTCGTCTTTCGAAGCGTTCTGAATAGACAATTATAATCAACTACATAAGGGCGGAAGACTAACCACTCGACAATAGAAAAAGCTCTTGCTGAACATATCCGCGAAATATACGCCCTTTCCGAACATGTAGCCAGACACGGGGGCTTCTGGTGGGGCGATACGAAGGCCTTGACCAAGGATACCAGCAAAATTCATTTTTCCAGAACCATGCCAGAGGAGCTTTCGGTTGCCTATATGTCGTTTGAACTTGTTTGACTCATTTTCTCGATCAACCATCAGGATCTTTAAAAATCGTAAATTATAGTTTAGACAAGTATAGTACATACATCCATCAGTTCAACTTTGATATTATGAGTGGACCCTTTTGTATTGGTGATATACTCCTGAATCATTTTCCATTCATTGCATCCCTTTTCTATTGGCTGAAAACAAATTTGAAAACGATACCATGCAAAGGGCTGATTCAAACTTACATTCATTTTACATTTCAGTTTCTGATAGTTCACATCGACCGGATCGATGCCAATTGTTACCGTTGGTGTACTATCTCCACCACAAATTTGATCATATGCAAACTTGATTTCGAGTAACGCATTCAACATATTGTTCTTTTCCTGAAAATCTTCGTTTGAGCTAATCGTCGCGCGATATGAAACTCACTTTAATTTTGTGGAAACTATCTATTGGCTCGGGAACTTTCATTCCAAAGTTGTGAGGAATAATTGTATAAAACTTATTGGTGCAATCAAGGATACGGTCTTCATCGACGGGGACATCAATGAGGAGGTCACTGAGATCATTGAGAACAGCGAAAGCTTGATTGATTTGCTTATGGGAAAGACGACCGAGTGGCATCTTATTCACATCCATTTCAAATGACTTCAACGCTGATTTCATGTTCTCAATATCAAAAATTGACATAACAATTTCTTTCACAGCTCTCGGAAGAAGTGTTCGAGAACCAGGAATAATATCCTGCTCCTTGAGTTGATCCTGTAAAAAAAGAAGTTTTTGATAATCGCTAATTACCGTAAATACTTACAAACTCCGAATAATCAGTTTCAACAAAGCTGAAAGCTCCAGGCATCTTACGGAAATGTTTGCGGAACATCCATTCGTTTTTGGTTTTTTCGAGGAAAATTTCTTCGAATTTCTGGATAGCCGCTTCTTTTGCAAAAGAGTCATCCATGAAGCCCCCAACCTCAGTACCGACTCTTCCCCATGATCGAAATACGTAATATATTCTGAAAAAAAAACGAAAGTGTCTCTGTGTTTAGCTATCAACTTACTCTCTGGTGTCATCTTTGAGTAGCTGAATTTTGTAGAACGAATTCTTGTTTTGTGTGAGATCTGTGAATGAGAGCGTTGCTTGATAGAGTGCACCATCCACTTCGCTTCTATAAACGTGGCACCTATCAGCATATCGGAACTTAGCATCGACGACTGTTCCATTTTTGATGATGTGAGTGTTAGTCGAAGTGAGATCATTGATTTTTATTGGTACATGATTGTTCATGTCAAATGCTTCAGCAGCATAAATGAACTGTTCCCCGCGGACTCCGCCTTTTGATTTACGCCTATCCACTTTCACTACTTCCTCTGCTTCCTCAACATCAATGTATAGACGCTCACACATCACATTGAACAAAACGCTTCCTTGACACTTTTCGAGTAAACGAGGAGTTGTCTTAAATGGAGTACGGATAGGATTTTTCGTTTCGAATGTGCACTTTGAGTACTCAGTAGCATATCCCGTGCAGGTATAAGTTCGACGAGACGAGTTGTACACCACTTTTCCATTTTTACACTTTTGGCAGCCGATTGGAGCTCCGAACGTAGCGTTATCAGCCAATCGATCGATCACCTGAGATTGCGATTGAACGTTGAATAAAAAAAACTACAAACCAGTGCAGTTGGATCTTGTCCTTCCGGAATATCCTGACCGTTTATTTGCAGCACTGCGAGTCTCTCTGATCCACTCAACTTCTCGAAAAGTTGACGGCACGCCCACAACTGATCTGCTTGTTTCTGCAAACTGACGGTTCGAAAGATATTAATAAAAATTCAGCACCTTCATCCTTGCTTTCTGAAGCTCTGCTTTCTTGGTCTCTCTTGCCAATCTTCTCTTCTTGGATGCATCCGTTTCTTCTTCGTCTTGGATGATGATCTCCGGTTCGGCATGTCGTTTTTGTCCAGCGATGGAAGTTGACGGTACATCTGGCAACGGCAGCTTGTCATCATCAAGAACTACAGACGAAGCAGTGGTTGAAGCTTGAATAGTAGTAGTCACCTTGGAAGCGGAATCAGGTGTCGTTTCTAAGTTGCCTTCTTCAATTCCATCGACGACTAGCACCACCTTTGGCTGATTTGGCTCTGCTGGTCCTTTGGCTTTCATTATTTCCAAACAGCTCTCCGATACACGATTCTTCCAGCAATCTTCATAATCCGACCAACCAGGGACATCATTCAGAGTTCCCTCAACTTTTTCGAATCCTTCCAGATGGCATTTGAAGTGCAAGTTCTTGCTTTTGTGGATGACCTTGATTTCGTCCTTTTCAAAGTTAACGCCGCATTTGACACATTTCCCCCGATTCGTTGCTGATTTATCTGTTTTCAGTGCTGATAAGGATACAGTATTGAAATACAGTTTTGGAGGAAAATGGGGGTCTCTAAACTTCTGAACACGATCACGAAGTCTCTCCTGATCTTCCCAACGCAACCAGTCTACTCCTTTGATGGAACTTATGTTAATTTCGTGGCGGCCATGAGCCAGATTCTGCCAGAAACATTCAAAATGAAACCATGAATCCATGGTCCCGTCGAAAAATATAGACGGTTGATGGAGGGACATTCGGAGCTGTTCCTGTAAAGTTTTTACTTTAATTTCGGATAACAATATTGTTACACTCACTATGTTGATATACTTCTTGCATTTTTTGCAGGTCGACCGAGCAGATTTGGCGTATTCCACCGAATATGGAAGTGGAGTGTTTGGGTGTAACATTCGGTTCCTATGATTGATTTATTACTGTAAAAAAAGTATGATTATTATGTTACTTTTCAAGTGTACAATCATAAAAGTATTACAATCAAAACGATTAGATGAACATGATGCTTAGTGAACGCTGGAGCTCAGAACATGTTATTTTATTGACTTTTTCTCTCACACTATTACAATAAGCAAGACATCACAACGTCGTATTTCCATTGCTCATCGCGAAATAGGGGGATGATGTCAGAAAAAAAGAACAGTGCTATTAAACACAATAGCAATTACGAAAATTATAGTAACTGAGTTCAGTGAATGCGGTCGAAAAATCAAAAAGCTGAAAAAAGCAAGTCATCATTTTAGAAGGAGCCTGGCGCTAGAAAAAAACGAGTGAAATCGATAGCATCGTCTCAGTTGGGGGCTATTTTTTGAATACGCGCTATATTCCATTGTCCATGGGGCGGATTTCCCTTATAAAACTCAGTCAGGCACTTCAGTTTCGACTAAACTAAAGAAGATACTCAGAAAAGTACTTTTTTCTGAACTCGAGGAAAAGAAAATAGTAAAGGAGTAATTCATGACATAAAAATGTTTTTTGAACCGTTTCTTGCATGCAAAGTAATCCATTTTTTGTGTTTGAAAACATTTCTTGGGTTTAAAAAAAAATTCATGAAAAAAAAATTAGAAAAAAAGAAATAAAAACAGTTTCGAAAGTTTGTGTCGTGTCGAGACCGTTTCAAAATGTCTACCGTACTTACAGTAATTTTTCAAAGGGTCATGCCTCAAAGAAATGAAGAATTTTCTCAACACGAACATAATTTATGCTTTTTTCATGAATTTTGAAATTTCGACATGCATGATTTGTTTTTAAAAACAAAGCAACATTTTTATGTCATGAATCACCCAAATTTTGTAGTATGTTCTAACGAGCCCCTAAAGGCTCAAAGCGAAAACACATTTTGCATTTTTTCGCTGTAGAAAAAGCCTGCGTTTGCAGACATAAATATAAAAAAGTCACGCACTCGAATCTAGGTGAAAGTGAAAGCCGCAACTCGGAGTGTCGTTTAGGCAAAATTTTTTGTTGGTCGCTATATCTACCTTTGATTTGTCTCCAGTTTCTCGGATATTTTCAGGGGAGTGACAAAAAGTGTATTTTTCAGATACGATGGTACCTGTTCTAGTGGTTTTCTCGCAAAGTCATGTTGATTTTAGAATACCAGAGTTTGAAGCGATCTGTTCGATGCTCTCAATTAGAGTGAAAAACATGAACTCAATAAACACAGAGGTTTAGTATTCATTGAAAAGATAAAAACCCAAAGTCTTCATTTTCAGAATCACATGTTTGTTCTTCATTTCGAGAATCGTCTGGATGTGACAAAGCTATTATCACGTTCTATTCTGATTAAGTTCGCCATCTCGTTATCTGTAGAAGCACAGTCATACGAACAACTTTTTCACGAATTGAAGAATAAACCAGAAGTGATAGAAAACTATGACGTCCCCGATGAGAGCTTCGCATTGAGATTCTTCGCGATTGGTAGAAAGAAGAAATTAGATAGTATCGAACGGATCAAGGTTTCTCCCTAGCAACAAAGTCATGGATCTTACATAGTTATTGCAGATGTTTTTAGAAGCTGTTCAGTTCAACCATGCTCCAATTTGTCTTATATCGCCTGTCAATGAGTTCTATTTAGTGGAGGAGTATGATCATCCCACAGACGAAAACCCTCGAAAAATCTTCTTCGGAAAGTTGTGGGGGGAAGGTCGGAGTGAGCTGAAAACAAAGTATAACTTGCGAGAAAGATGCTATATTGGTAACACAACGATGGATCCAGAGTTGTCGTTCATTCAAGTTGGTTTTCCAATGCATTTGTGTTCTCTAATCGAGCATCTTAAGGCTAACTTAGCAATGGTACAACCTGGAAATCTTGTCTTCGATCCTTTTGTAGGAACCGGTGGACTAATCCTTCCAGCAGCCGAATTTGGAGGATATGTGATGGGGACTGAAATCAATTATCAGACAGCGAGAGCCAAGGGACGGTCTTCTAGACAAGGAGTTGGAGAGCGACACGAGTCAGAAAGCATTAGGGCTAACTTTGAACAGTATTATACTGAGGCAAGATTCCAGAACGTTCGAAACACATATTTATATGGGTTACTTGGTGTCTTGTGGTGGAAGGCACCTCGGCAGATTTTTCGGAGGCTCTTACACGGCTCAATTTTGAAAAGCTAGCTCGGCAGCTAGGTGTATTATACGTAAAATCATGAGAGGAATCTAATGGTATCGCTTGCCGAGCAAGTAAACGAACACAGAAAAAGTTTTTTTTCGGAGCTTGCTCGGCAAGCCTAAATTACACCAATGCTGGCCATGCATGTCGAAACAAAATTTAGTTTTACAGGATAAGTTATTATCTATTGTGATTGCTGATTCGAGCAAGCATGCGATCTGGAGTTCAAATGCAAAGTTTGATGTCATTGTAGCAGATCGTCAGTTTAATAAATCTATCGAATAAAAACAATATTCATGTTTTAGCACCCTACGGAGTTCGCGAAAAGGCTAGGAAGACTGTGAAAAACAAGAAATCGGATGCAAATGAAGACTAGTATGTTTCCAGAGCATCATGAAGAAAAATAATTCCATTTTACAGTATCCAATATCAACAAAAAGAAGATTACGATTTGGAAGCTGCGTTTTGTGATCTGCTCAACTTGGCAGCAATGGCATTGGTGATGAACGGACGTGTTTCCTTCTGGTACCCTGTTATCCTTGAGAAGTAACATTTCATCGCTCTTCCTGACAGTACAGCAATCAATTTTACAGGTACTGCTCTGAAAATCTGCCGACACATCCGGCCATGGAGTTGTTGTCAAACTGTGAGCAACCATTAACCCGCAAAACAAGTCGTCGGCTTCTCAGCTATCGGAAGGTGCGCGAACCAATTGCCAACGAAGAATGCGAAATTCGGAAGACCGGAGTTAGCCATTATCGGGATTGCTTGTTCTCTTCGAACAAAAAAGAAAACTGTTAAATCAGATTTGTTTTAGAATTGTTCATTTCGTTGTTTCATTGTTTTTTGTTGGTTATAATCATATGTTTTTTCTAATGTTTCTTTTGACATTGTTTTTTTTTAAATTTAATTTCGTAAATATTACATAATTTTAGTTCAAAATCTAACTTTTTTCAAATGTTTTATGGAGTTTTTTTTTCATTTCATGGGGGAAATTTTGTCTGAAAGTTTTTTCTCTGAGTCAATTGAAAAATTTTTCCAGATTTTATCAGGCCTTTCACATTTCGGACGACTTTTTAACGCAAATTTGAGGCCGTATGCAAGAAAGTGGAAAACCGTTTTCCGGTGTTTGGAAAAAGATGTTCTGAAAGTCTGAAAATTTTTTTTTCCCAATTTGAAAATGGATTTTGGGCTAAAAAATGAATAAAAACGAATATAATTACAGTAAAAATTTTTGTCACTTTCAGAACATCATTTTCCAAACACCGGAAAACGGTTTTCCACTTTCTTGCATATGGCCTCTGTACTGAATTCAGTTTTCAAATTGTGGAAAGTAAGAGACGCAGACCGTTAGACGCTCCAGCAGGTCTCGTAGCGAAAGTGTTTGCAGTCTGCTAGATACGGTCATCCACAGGCATGTAGTTGACGGCGGAGGAAATGCGACGTTCTGTCATTTTTCGGCCGCTTTCCTGTCACTCTTATTCGGGCACCTTATATAAAATTGATGCCTTTGTTATTTTTTCTTAACTTTTTTCTTTTTTGTAACTCCTTTGATAATATTTTAATATTTGTAAGACTAGTTTTAAATCGTTTCAGTAATGAAGCTGACATCCATCCTCCTTCTCACTGTTCTTGGATTCTGTGCAGTCTATGGTTAGTTTCGATGTTCAAGGTGATTTTGTTAATCATATTGTTTCAGCTGCTGATGTTGTCGATGGAGAAGTAACTGATGACGCCCCAAAAGCTAATCTGGAAGAGGATGACCTCACGATCGGAGCATCCCCAGATGCTGAACTTGCTTTCCACTTTGTGCAACCAGCAGATGCCAACGTTCTTCACGGTTTGTTTTTTTTTCTCTCAAATAGTTGATTATCGTATTGTTTGTTCAGAATTCTATACGGGAAAGCCCGTCAAGTTCCTAATTGGTTTCCAAAACAAGGGAGAAAAGGACTTCGTCGTCAAGTATTCCGAGACCTCTTTCCGTTTCCCAACTGACTACAACTACCACCTTCAAAACGTGAGTGATCAGGCATCGAAATATGCAGGCAGTGTTACTTTTCGTTTTTCAGTTCACCAGAGGAGAGTACAACCGTCGTGTTTCTCCAAAGGAGGAAGTCACTCTTGATTATGGTTTCTATGCTCACGAAACTTTCGCCGGACGCCCAGTTGGACTTGTTGTCAATATTCACTACCAAGATGCTGACGGCAACGTCTTCGTCAACAATGTTTTCAATCAAACTGTCAACATTCTGGAGGACGACTCTGGCTTCTCTGGAGAGACCGGATTCCTTTTCATCTTCTTCGTTGCACTTTCAATTGGAGGACTTTATCTCGCTAACCAATTCCTGTCGAAATTGTCCCGTAAATCTGGGCTCTCCAAGCGTAGAGTTGTTGAGCAAGGAACATCTTCCGAAGTAGATTTCGAATGGATCCCAAGAGACGCTGTTAAAAACAAGGAGAAGAAGTCTCCAGTCGCCGGATCACCGAAGGCTCGCAAATCTGCCAAGAAAGCCGAGTAATCAATGTCGATGAATAGAATTCCGTTGTTACTTCATATCAGAACTTTTATTTATTTAAAGCCTTTTTGTTTCTCCCAACCTCTCACGAAGACAAATTTGTGTATATTTCTTCATATTTATTTGTTCTCCTCCCAAAATTTTTTCCAATTTTCTCTTGCGGGACGGGTATCACACCCGCGGCCTCATCTTCTTTCTATGAAAAAGAAAAATAATAAAAATATAGAAACTAAATCCTAAATGTGTCAATTATATTTAGACATAATTAAAGCCAAAGTGACTGTATTTCGAATCGGGAAGAACGGATACTGCAAATGGGCGGGGTTTATTTGAACCGAAATGGAGATCTAGAGAACCCCACTCATGTTTCAGCAAAAAATGCACACGGTAAATATCCGTTTTTGCCAATTCGGATCTTGCCCATTGAAGAGCACACCAACTGGGAAG
>NC_013489.2:4011983-4021499 GCF_000004555.2 Caenorhabditis briggsae
AAACTATGCGGCAAAACCGTGCCAGGGTTGCAAATTAGGCTCCGCCCATTTTTCCTCCCAGATGGTTCTTCACACTTTTTGTTTTCCTCCCAGTTGGTGTGCTCTCGCCCATTGAGGTACGGTCTTGACACAATTTCTCTTTTTTGCTCGTCAAATAGAATGCCCGCTACGCATTTCGTGGCGATTCCTTGCTGTCCGCAAACACCAACCTCTACGAATGTTCGAAAAATTTCATATATTTCTTTCTTCGACATATTTTTCTTTCTCCAACTATTTCTTCAACTTTTCTACAATCATCAAATATCTAATTGAGTGTATCAAAAATGGCCATGAAAACTACTCAAGATATCAATAAAGACGACGAAGAGGTACGAAATGTTTCATTGAGTGGGCAATACAAATTGTGTTTCAGTTGTGCAAAGAAGCAGAAAAGTTCATGCAAGTATACTATGATGTTATGGATAGAAAACGAGAAAAAATTGGATTTATGTACGCCACCATCTCGCAATCCAATGCCGTTTGGAATGGAAACCCTATTAATGGATTCGACGATATTTGTCGGTATGTCTCATCTATTTTTGATGGCCACAAGAAATTTTCTGAAAGACTGAGAGAAAACTGAATGGTTTACAGCTTTATGGCAGCTCTGCCAAGTACACAGCACAACATTCAATCACTGGACGCTCAACGACTTCCTGAAGGTACTGATCTCAATTCGAAAAGAAAGGAAGAAAACGTTTTCAGGTGTTTCTGGAGATATGTCTGGTGGCATGATTCTGCACGTGGCGGGATCAGTAACAGTCGACAGTGATGCTCAGAGAGCATTCACACAAACTCTCGTTCTCGGAGTGGAAGACGGGAAATACAAGGTAATTTTATAGAACAGAGTGCAAAAAAAAACAAATTTATTTTCAGGTGAAGAGTGATCGGTTCCGATATGTCGATTGAATAGCGCAATTGCTCCAGACCTGCGATCTCTCTTATCTATGCTCAATGTTATCCTCTTGTTTTAATTTTAATAAATGTTGATTTTACTTGTTTTCATGTTGCACCTCTATGGTTCAATCCACAACTTGATATATCTTCTTTTCTACAGTTAAGCAAAAAACGCATTAAACTTAACTATATTTCCAGATGGATATAGACCACATAAAGACTGTAGAAATACTAGCTGCAAAAGCATCCAGTTGGGGTTTGCCGGAAGATGTTACTGAGCCTGGAGGTACAAAACTCACTAAGAAAAGTATAAGAAAATTTATTGATATTTCAGCCCATTTGGAAGAAGAAGAAGATTTCGAGTTGATTTCAGCAGGCTTGGACAATGTCAAGAAACGAGAGAAAGAATTATCTGAACTTCAATTTTCACCCGAAGTAAATTTGAGCTTTTTACTCGACATGATTTTTGTTTAGTTTTTTATGGACCCTGAAAATAGTTTGAAAAAAAAACACAAAATTCTGTCCGGTCTTGAAAATCCTGAAAAAAGCTCGGCCAGGTCAGTTATTATATAATTTCCAGATTACTGTTATTCGTGCGAACATGAAGAAATATCGAATCCTTCAAAAACAAATTGATCTTTTGAGAGAGGTACACACCTTTTTTTGAAACGGAGGCTAACTAATGTTACGGTTTTCTAGACAATGGGAGAACTTCGGGAAGCGTATGAATCGGTGTCAAGTCGAACTTGTTCTTTACACGATGCCTGTGATCGTGCTCTTGCCGAGCAAACTTCGCTTTCAACAGGTTCCCAACTCATAAAAACCAACCTATACTATTTCAAGCAAGCTGATGTGATCATGAAGGTTTTGGATAACCTATAGAAGAGCTTCTTGACGTAATTTTACTTCAGAAACTGTCTGTTGCAAAATTAATGGTAACCGGTCACTCGTTTGCTGCTATTCTTGTTTCTATCGATGAATGCCTAACTTACTTACGCGGGCATCCTGAATACAAAGAATCAGAGCATTACATCTCGAAATTCGAACAATGTTTGAGCAGGTTTGGAACTCAATGAGCAAAAATATCGCTACAATCCTATTCAGAGCTATGACATGGGTTCGTGTTGCCGTTCTAGCTGAATTGGATACTTGTTTCAATGATGTCAAAGATAGACAAGCGCAACTTGATGTAATCACCTCCTATTTAATTTAAACACATGCAATAAATCCTTCATTGTAGGCAGACTATGAAAAAATCGGTCGTGGTGGGCAAGATGAGGACACATTCGCACTGCTGTATGGTGTGTTTGCTTCGAAAGCGGCAGTAGTAAAGTGAGTGTGCGCCCGAGCGGTTACATTCTTGTTCTCTGTGCGAGACACTAAAGTTCGATGCCACTCCACGGGCAGTTTGAGTTGATTCGCTCTTTATTGATGGAGCTTGGGTCAAATTACTGTCCGAAAATGATAGAGAAGAAGATCTAATCAATTTGAATTGTCTTCCTTATGAAGATGATTTATCAATAGTCTCTTCCCACACTTCAACTGTTTTATTCTTTATTTCCAATTTAATGTCCTTACAATTTTTCCAATTCAGAGCATCTATAAATGTGGTGGAACAAAGATTTGCGGTTGTTCCGGAGTTTGAGGAAATGCTCGCCGAATGCCAGTACGCCTACTTTGCTAAAAGACATCTCCTACTCGGTCCTATACTTGAATCTACACTGTCTAACTTGTCCACGTGAGTTTCTTCATAGAATGCTCGCAGTTCTGTAAAATCTAATTTGTCCAGGACCCACGCTGAGTCTACCTGTCGTTTGACCAGAGATGCCTGTACATTCATGCTGAGAACTTGCGATGATGAGTACCGCCTCTATCGTCAATTTTTCGTTACTAGTAATGGTAATGATGAAAGAAAATCATCTATGGACGGAAGGATTAGTCCGGCTATGTCCACAATCACATCGGTTTTCACTTCTACTCATCCTCCACAGCAAGTTCATCCCTTTGAAACTTTCGCAGAGCAAATGTGTCGTACGTTGTATGATATGCTCCGTCCTCGTATTGTGCACAATCCGCATTTGGAGACGTTAGCCGAATTATGCACAATGATCAAGGTGAGGGCTGTTCAGATAGATTAAATTAATGTTGAGTTCAAAACAGGTGGAAATGATTGAAAACCGCTGCTCTCCACAGATGGTGGCATCGATTCTTGGTGATGACGCCATACAGGACCCTAACGTAGCAGGACTGAACCCAAGAGCAGGTTTCGTAGCCGTAATGGGTGAACTGGTCGGAGATATTGCTGAACGTATAGTTCACAGGTAATATCGAAAACCATCAATTGATAGTACACAACACTTGTTTACAGAGCAGGGCTTTACGCCCAGAGCGATATCGGTGCCTATCGTCCTGCTCCCGGTGATATTGCATATCCACAAATGCTTCAAATGATTCGAAAAATTGAAAACGAAGAGAAAGAGAAAAATCAAAAAGGTGTTGAGGATAAAGTAGACACAGCAACAGCCATTGATCAACACTGTTTGTGGTATCCAACAGTTCGACGCACTGTTCTCTGCCTTTCGAAAATTTTCCCATGCTTAGATGTAAGTTGGATTTTCCTTAAGCTTTTATTAAATCCAGAAAATTATAGCCTCTCTATTAAAAAAAAAAGGTTGCTACATATCAAATCATTATAGATTGTCATTTAGTTAAAAATAGCTTCCGTGATATTACTATCCGACAATCGCATTAGCCAAGTCTTTGATAACTTCATCCCTTAGTTTCTTCACAGTTTTTTCAATACTATGTTTCATTTTCTTCCACCATCCAAGTTCCAATCTATCGATTCTGCCCTCTTCATAGATATTTTTGGAAACTTTCTCCTGAATCGACATTTCGGAATATAGGTTACCGTCTGACTCTGGTTCCGATCTTGTTAAATAGTCGGCATTTGTCCTTTTATTATAATAATAAGTATCAATCGATTCAATATCCTGAAAAATTATTTGATTATTAAAATCACTTTTTTTCACAAACTGTTTCTTGGTTGATATTTGATACTTCTGTAATAGGAGCATTGATAACTGTTTGAGCTAAACAGAAGACCAAGAATACATACCAAAGGAGCATGTTCATTTACTGAATTTCAATCTGAATCGTTAGAAAATCAAACGAAGGTATTTTGACAAAGAAGAACATGCTGCTTTTATACAGGTTTTGAAAGCGACCTACAATTTTGATTCATCCTGCTCATATCATGTTGTTTTTTATGTTGAAATAGCATAGTCAATTTTAACGCGTGCGTATGCTCAATGTGGTTCTTATCATGTTTATCCCCAACTGTAATCTTTTCGCTCGACCAAGTTCATGGCTGCGGAAGAAATTTCGACACTGTTTTTTATTTCAGATAGGTGTTTTCCATTCACTTGCTCGTGATATGCTCTTTGCTTGTATTGAATCATTACAAACTGCATCAACAGCCATTCTTTCCACTCCTGTTCCTGCCAAAGGATGGAGCAAGAAACTGGACGCCCATTTGTTTGTCGTCAAGCATCTTCTCATTCTTCGAGAGCAAACAGCTCCTTATCGACAAAACGTTTTGAGGTGGTGCGAAAACAGTTGAATATGTTTATAGCCAGAAAAATTAGTTCCAGGTCAGACGCACTGAATACAAAGGACTTCTCGATCGACTTCTCAAAGTTCACAAATGTTTTGTTTGACTCGAACGCGAAATGGTTTGAATTGAGCACGAACAATACATTACTGGAGCTTATCACGACGGTAGGTTATTTCAGCATAGGTCTGTCGATACCAATACTTTAATTCCAGGTTCCAATAGAAATGCGCGAGCACGAAGGAGATTCTCGTCGCGTTCTTGATCAACAACTGAGAGCTGCCACTTTCCGTTTGGCTCATGAAGCCTCTCAACTCATGATTGGTGCTCTGGCAGAATGGATTGATCAAGCTGAGGATGAGGTGAGAAAATATTTGGGAGAACCTAATAAATAAACAAGTGTTGTTCAGAGATTGCAAGACGGTTTCGATTTGAAAAAGAATCCAAAGCTGGCAGCAAGTGTGCTCAAGGATCTAGCAGCACAGGCATACAGAAATGTGGGAACCAAGTTTAAAGAGGTGGGTTTTAAAAGTTTATTATAATGAATATAGTATTTGTCAATAAATTGAGATCAGTTATGAAAAAAAAACATAAATCAAGAATGACATGTCCAGCCGCGGCAAACTGTGAAGAATCCGTGACTGGATCTAACTCCATTGTCATGATGGACGACATGTCCTCCTCCGTGATGATGTTGAGTGTGACCGTATCCATTATAGGAATGATATGGATTGTATATTTGATTAGATAAGACTTCTGGAGTAGAATGAAACATCTGGCCGAAGGATGACAAAGCCAAGACTAGCCATAATAATACTAAACGCAGAAATTGCATTTTTTGATTAGTTTCGATTTGAACGTTTAATCTTTAAATAGTACGGAAATTGTAGGTGGAGTCATCCTGATCATTTGATCGAGCGTCTCCTATTCCCCCTTGGTTAACTGTGTAAATGTGTCAAAAATGTTCAAGTGATTGCGTGATTCTTGTGAAAAAGCAACAAGAATCTAACCGTGACTAGACTGACGTGACTGTATAGAATTTGTAATTATCGTTAAAGATGTAGACGACTTAAATGAAGAAAAGCTTTTTTACAGATTCGCTACGCCTACACTTTATACATTGGTGTTCCTGAAACAGAAGCGATTCTTCTGTCTCCTGTCCGGAAACGTGTAATTGATGTTTTCACTCGTGTGAACTCTTTCGCTTCGAAGACATATGATGAAGAGTCTCGTGCTGTGGCTGCTCTTCCAAACGTTCAGCAGCTTGTGCTTATGCTCAACAAATGATTGTATACTTCTGTATTTATTTATCGATGTTAACACATTTAATTTATTTATTGTAACCCGGGTTTGTTCTCTGTTTCAACCTTTCTGCCTGTCGACGATGTATGTTCAATTGTGATGTTAAAAAATAAATAATTCGGGGGTGCTTCGATTGCAACTGTCTATGTGTAGTTGTGCTAAATTGTGATAGGAAATATGGATGTTTGATTTTCGAACAAAAAAGATGATCAACGATTCTCATGGCCATGTGTTGGAGACGATGCTGATGATGATAAAATCATCTTTTGGTTAAAACAACTTCCGATCTATTTATCATGATGAATGAAAACGAGAACTGACGAAAAAAGCGGAGAGAGGACTCTTCGCGAACAATGAAAAAACAAGAGAATCTTTGTTGCTATCACCAAGAGAATATTCGGATAAGCCTAGCTTCTTCGGATTGTTTAGATTCAGCTTAATGATCGTCTCGACATATTTGCTACACTTATCTTACACCTTGTTACTTTTGATGTGCGCATTTCAAGTGAACGGTCAACAACAAACCGGAGAAGTTAGTCTATTTCCTCCAGATATGTGGCACCATCACGTTCAAAATCCATATCATACTTACTACAACGGCTATCACCATAATGGAGGTCAGGTATTAGATCATAGGAACGATCGAGTTCGAGCAAGCTATGGACACTTTCACACCTGTCATGGTTGGACTTGTCACTCCGACATCGACGATAATTCGAATTCTGAATGATGTTTGATTCATGAATTATTCTCTAAAAAATTATCTTTATGATTGAACATCAGTCATAAACGAAATAAATGACACAAGATTAATGAAACATGATTAAATAACATCTAGAAGTTGAAGAAGGATGTACTATTTCCACCAGCGTCAGAAGCGCCTCCTCCTTCGTTGTCTCCGTCGAAATTGAGGTTGAAAGAAGTATCGCCACCTCCGCTCCCCGCGGCACTTGCTCCAAACCCAAACGGATCTGAAGCGTTAGTGCTAGAAGTTGATCCTTCTTCATCTCCACCACAGCCGAGAAAGTCGAAAGCGCCACCAGATCCATTGTATAAACCGTCGTCTCCTGCCCCGATAGAACCAAAATTGAAATCAAAGTCTAAAAAAAAAAAACTTTAAGAAGTACAGGCATGAAAATGACTTACTTCCATCGGTGTCGTTTTCAACGCCGTTTACATCAGAGCCAGCTCCAGATTTAGTGTTCCCAAAAAAGTTGAATGAAAAATTGGTACTGCGGTTTGACCCGTTTTCACTCAATATATCATCTTCATCCACTCTCATCGGTGTATCGGTAACACTGTCTCCATTATCTCAAATAAATTAATATTTCATAAACTTATTTTTTGACTAACCGCTTTTATCGAGTATTTTTAGAGCGTTCGACTTCTGAACCTCAACTGCGGGTTTATTTAACTTCGGGAATTCGAATGAAGAAGTAACGGAAGAATTGAGTTTTTCAGAAATTTTCTGTGATTTTACATCCCCTTGTTTCGTTTGTTCCTGACTTTCTTCCTCCATCGGTTCGACTTCTTCTTGGTTATCCAATTCCATTACATCTATGGATTGATCCGTTTGCTTCTCGATCTCTTCGCCTTGATCCACTGGTTCGGGGCTTGGATCCCTCGGTACAACTCTCTGCGTTTCTACCACACTTTCTCGACGTTTGGGAGCTTGGTCCACAATTCGAGGAATTGGTGCGGTCGGAAACACGGTGATGTCTTCCAGGAGAGATCGACTGGTATTAATTTTCTCAGCACTTTCGTTCTTGCTATGATTTCTCTCTCCGTCCCCTTCAAACTCTTCGACTTCCATTTGATCCGGTTGTTGGATGCTTTCATTGAAAGAAGTAGACCTCGATGAAACCTTTTGCGAAGTGTTTAAGTTCACTGGCGGAGAGAGATCGTTTTTCTCCGGCGATTTTTCCTTTTCCATCTTAAAAAAAAGATGATCCCTTATATCAAATCATAAAGAGTTACCGATGCTAATACGAAGGATCTATCAAACTGCATTTTTCGTCTAAACTACCACAAGCTCGCCGACTTTCTTCTTCATTCTTCAATCTTTCCAAATTGGTCTTGCAACTCATCAGTTTCGGAGATAACGTTTGGAACAGAGTATAGTGTTTCGCACACTCAATAATTGTTTTTTGGAATGTTTTTTTAGATTCGGCTTTCACTGAAATTTTATTGCAACTTTGTCGTACCAAAAGAATTGTTGAAAAAAAACTCACATGTAGACGTTTTAGTTCGAATATCTTCTGCGAGATATATCTTCTCCGATCTAGACAAGTCAACTTCTTTTTCCAGAATACTTTTATCTTCTTCAATTGTGCGCAATTGACCAACATCGGTAGAGTTCTCCAGAAGTCTCAGAATGCAAGCGTGTTTTGTGGATAATTCTAAAGCTGACTTCTTTGCGTTTTGAAGCCGTTTTTCGTAAACATTTCTTTCTCTTCGAATTTCAGCGTTACTCGACTGCGTTGCCTTTCGCAAGAGGTCACATTGAGTGTAGTTCCTGAAACCTCGATTTTTCGAAACTATGATGGACTCCAGGTTTTTTATTTAATGGGCATTCCTTACCTATTAACATCTAACTTTTTCTGTTAACATGACGGGCGAGTTCAGTCAATAAAAACCTCTCCTCCATTACGGTTATGGAAGTCTGATAAGTCGTTTTCAAATCTTCGAGAAGCTTTCCGCTTTGCGCTATTTTTGCACCTTCTTCATCCAGCGCATATTTTCCCTGAGCTGTAACCACCAGTTTTTCATCACCGCTTAACATCAAGTTTATACCTTCTGCTATCATTTTTGTGAGCATTTTCTCCAGCATTTGGCTCCCTTCAGCGTTGATCAAAGAGCGGTCAATAAGCTGAGTGGATTGACGGAGAAACTGAAAATAACGACAAAGTTCTGAGAACTACCAGTTCATACCAACCTCGTGGGATCGTAGAATCTTCGAATTTGTTTCATTCGGACGTTTTTTGAGACTTGGTAATGACATATTATTCTGGAAAAAAGCTTTTTACTAATTTCGCATTTTCACTTGAATAAAATCATAGCTGATAGTGACACTTACCGTTTTTTCGTTTAGAAAAATTAGACACAAAATTCATTCGAATTCATTCGACCGCATAGTTTCTTACTGTAGCCGGCGAGCCTGCGCATCCAACTAAACGCTTTATTCAGCTGGCCAGCGCTGCGGAATTATTTCGAAACTGGAACCTGAAAACAGGAAACTAGACAAAACAGATAAAGCGGATAATCCTGACAAGTGTTTACACTGTTCACAAAGTGCCGAAAAAAGTTGAGAAACACAGCTTCTCCGCATTTATCACAAATTTCTGGACACTCTGGGAGAAAATGTGTCTGCGTCTCCGCCGTTTGTGTGCTATTTAGGCTCTCCGCTTCGATATCGCTACCGTATTCAGACTGCAAAAAACACTATCTAACCTTTTTTTTCTCAGACAAGCATAATACCCTCCAACCCCTTCTAAAGGTTCCCTCTAACCACGCAACGACACTCCGCTATCCCGCTCGGCGCGCGCACAGTTTAAATTTAGTTTTGAGCATACTTGTAACGGGCCGGGTCGAGGCCCGGTAGCAAAAATTTTGTCATTTTGAGCCAAATTTGGACCTCTCAATAAAATTATCTCCATACTTGAAAC
>NC_013489.2:4022140-4077214 GCF_000004555.2 Caenorhabditis briggsae
AAGAGTTTGAAGGGGACGGAGAGAGAAATCATAGCAAGAACGAAAGTGCTGAGAAAATTAATACCAGTCGATCTCTCCTGGAAGACATCACCGTGTTTCCGGCCGCACCAATTCCTCGAATTGTGGACCAAGCTCCCAACCGTCGAGAAAGTGTGGTAGAAACGCAGAGAGTTGTACCGAGGGATCCAAGCCCCGAACCAGTGGATCAAGGCGAAGAGATCGAGAAGCAAACGGATCAATCCATAGATGTAATGGAATTGGATAACCAAGAAGAAGTCGAACCGATGGAGGAAGAAAGTCAGGAACAAACGAAACAAGGGGATGTAAAATCACAGAAAATTTCTGAAAAACTCAATTCTTCCGTTACTTCTTCATTCGAATTCCCGAAGTTAAATAACCCCGCAGGTGAGGTTCAGAAGTCGGAGGTCTGGCCCGGCCGGGCCCGCCATTTCACTAGTTTCGAAATTTTCAAAAAACACATAAGGGATTTTTATGTGATTTTTTTCGACCAAAAAATTTTTTTTCGAGTTTTTTCGATATTTTTTGATCAGACAGACAAACAATCCGAAATACGAAAAAAAAAATGGAAAAAATTATATTGAGAGCTCAAAATTTGGCTCAAAAATACAGAATTTTTGACACCGGGCCTTCCGGGTCGGGCCCGGGCCTTGAAAATTTCCTCAGGCCCGGAATTTTACCAGTATGGTTTTGAGTGATTGCGAGCTTGGATTTGGCTCGTAGTTTTTGAGAGACTCTTTTAAGGATTTTAAGTGAGTTTGCTTGAATTCTAAGCTTTTATTTGTTGTTTCTTTCTAACTTGTTCATAATAAATCGATTTTGTTACATTTCTTGTTGATTTTCTTCTTTTTTATCACAGGAACTTGATACCCCGGACATACCGCGGGCAATTAGAAAATTGTCCGAATCAGGTTGGGAAATTAGCTTTCTCGGTCGGATCTTGTCAGAAAATCACCGGATCTGGTCGGAAAATAAAAACTTTCCGAATCTGGTTGGAATTTTACTCGAATCTGATTGGAAAATGCGCGTTCCCTAATCTGGTTGGAAAATTGCCCGAAACTGGTTAGAAACCGATTACCAGAGCTGAGTGAACATATGTATAGTTACAAGCCATGAAGCTGCCTCGGCTTGTTTAATATGTATCTTCGTTCAAAGAAGATTGTTTTTTTCAAATACTGGCATCTTGTACAACTACCTGAAAAGCTGGTCAAAAAGAATTATATAGGAAAATCTGATGTCAGGCATACTTGTAACGGGCCGGGCCTGTCATTCCACAAGTTTTGAAATTTTCAAAAAACACAAGGGGGGACCCTTATGTGATTTTTTTCGATAAAAAATTTTTTTCGAGTTTTTTTGATATTTTTTGATCAAACAGACAAACAATCCAAAACAAAAACAAAAAAAATAGAGAAAATCATACTTGTAAAATTCCGGGCTGGTCCGCCAAAGCCCGGGCCTGAGGAAAATTTCAAGGCCCGGGCCCGGCCCGGAAGGCCCTGTAGCAAAAATGTTGTCATTTTGAACCTTTTGAGCTCTCAATACAATTTTCTATATTTTTTTGTGCTTTTTGGATTGTTTGTCTGTTTGATCAAAAAATATCAAAAAAAAACTCGAAAAAAAATCACATAAGGGTCCCCCTTATGTGTTTTTTGAAATTTTCAAAACTTGTGGAATGACAGGCCCGCCGGGCTTCCGAAATTCGGGAAAAAGCCCGGCCCGTTACAAGTATGGAGATAATTTTATTGAGAGGTCCAAATTTGGCTCAAAATGACAAAATTTTTGCTACCGGGCCTTGAAAATTTCCTCAGGCCCGGCCCGGGCCCGGGCATTGGCGGCCGGCCCGGAATTTTACAAGTATGATGTCAGGTGCCAGAAGTAAAACTACCGTAACCTGAAAATATTTTTTTTCCGAATTTTTTTTTGATTTTCGCATGAATATAGTGTAAATTCTGTTTAGTATGATTTCGCATGCTTCGAAAATTCAATCCTTGCATCGGAGACACTGACTCGATTGAGTTTTCATTTTTGGTTTCACTAGCTATGAACAACGACGTTGCAAACTGCTCCAAATCTGGTTCTCAAAAAATCAGCTATTTTATTTAATTCTGGAATGAATTAGTTTCAATTTTCTAGTCACAATGAGTTTGAGTTTTGAACAACTGCAGGATTCAGTGAAACTATGTTCGTTGTTTGAAGGAGCATTTCAGTTGAAACCAAGCATTTTCAGTATGTATAGCAGCCACAGCTACGGCCACTGGGGTTGCTTTCTCGTTAGGATGTACTGCTGGACATCGGAACATTTTCAGAAGACGAGGATCAAAGTCTAGAAAATCGATGAGATCTAAACGAGAAAGAAGAGAAAAAAGTGAGAGATCACATAGGAAATCGAGAAGATCGACAAGAGAGAACGATGATTTGAAGAAAAAGAAAAGTAAAATAAGCCAAATAAGTATGAAAAGTTCCCGAAGTAAGAGAAACAAGAAGGATCGGAGCAAACGGGGAAGTTCGAGAAGCAAAAGTAAGAAGACAGTTTCTGCTCGGAAACTAGATGAGAAGAAAGAAGGATCCAAGAGAGGAAGTTCGCGAAGTAAGAACCAAATCAGTTCCCGTCGAGTGGAAGGATCGAATCGTGATGGATCCAGAAGAGGAAGTGTTCGAAGTGAGAAGAAACTCGAGAAAAAGCAAAGTTCTAGAAGCAACAAAGAAAAAAATGGAAGTGTCAAAAGTCAGAAGTACTCTCCTTTGAATAAGAAGAAGAGCAATAAAAGTAATAAAAAGGAGAAATCAAAGAAAGGCTCTCAAAAAAGCGTCAAGAAAGCTGAATCTGTAAAGGAAATCAAGTCAGATGAAGCTAAAACACCACCATATGCTGCTCCTTCAAATGATGTTCGTTCTGTGTACTTGGACACTGGAAAATCTTCCTATTCAACTCCAAATCCCTCGTCCGTCAATCCCAATTCTATTTATGTAAACGATCCGAAACCAGTGAAGAGTGTACGTAGTGATTTGGCTGATTCAGTGACTCCAGAAGATAAAAAGAAGACGATGAGAAGTACAGTATCTCCAGATGGTGAATCAAAGAAGCGTAGTAATAAGGCTGTCACTCCAAACAAGAGTAAGAAATCACAGAAAGATTCAAAACGTTCAAACAGGTCTGAAGTCAACAATAGTGTTAGAACGAAAACTTCAAAGAATGTGTCCAAGAAAACTGTGGAGTCTCGGAAGTCCAAAAGAAAGTGAGAAGTGAGTTTCGTACTGGAGACAAAAATTAAAGAAACTTAAATTCCAGATTTCCACTTCCTTCCAAGATCTCCGCTTTCTTCAAACCGTATATTCTTGAATTCTATCCTCCAATTCTCAATGAATATTCTTTCTCTAACCTCATAAATGTTGACTTTCAAAATGCAAAAATATCTGTAGCTTCCTAGAAAATATGTTTTAAAAAATAGGCCTCATATTTTTGTTGTCTAAAAAAATCCATTGAAATAGATTTATTATGTTCAAAAATTAGACATTTTGCAAACAACAATGACCCGTTGAATTTTAAAAAATTCGATTGAAAAATTTGGTGTATAAAAGAAGAGCTGTAAAAGAAAGCGATGATTGGTGGCACTGAGAATAGAAAAAGTTAAAGAATGGATGAAAAGAGATGCATCCGGGTAAAGGTAATAATTGAAAACCGGTCCGTAACAATTGAGGATCAATTAGAAATTAAAAAACAAGGGGATGATCTTAAAGGAGAAACTGAGAAGATGAGTTAATTCAGTCGTCATTGACGGTAACCAGTGGAGCATGTGAATCCTGATGTCTTGGAGCCGTTTGGTCCGATATCGTTGAATTTGTTCTCTTTACAATTGCTGCTTCGGCTGGCTGATCAATCGAAGGAACCAGAATTGAGACCATCTGAAAAAAATACATTTATTTTTTTTGAAGTGCGAATTGGAGTCGTAAATCAGGAAATTCTATAAGACCCTAAATATATCCTAATTGTAAACCCTAAGTTCCCAGCCTCATTGAATTCCAATACACCGTAACTTCAATTGAGTGCTACCCAAACTATCAACTTTGAGCTCAATTATCTCGATTGCTGTGAGAGATGTCAAGAATGTGTCAACTAACCAAATATTGGTGATGTTATGATAAAAAATTTATCAGTTGAACACCTTTTGAATCTTTCCCAGGAATCGAGATAGTTGAGCTCAAAGTTGGGCGAGCTTCAACAAGATAAAGTAGGTTACGGTACGTGTGCACGTTATGTTCTAAAAATTTCAATAAATCTGTTTTGAAACGTTAACTTAAAAAATTGAAATTCGAATGAAATCTGTTATTTCTACTCGATTGAAACTCACTGCGAATACGCACTAAATTAGCTTGAAAAAGGGCTCGAAGAAGAAGATAAAAGAAGAATAAAAGAAGAAAGAATGCCCAACACTTATAGAACAACGGACGAAATAACCGCTCAACGATTGGACGATGGAAGTAATGTTAGTGGAAAACACTTGCAACTTTAACCATTACATTTTATTCAGACCCGACTCAGTCTTCACAAAATGGGATTATTCGCATCGGGAGCATTTTCGAATGTCTACCGAGGATTCGCTGTCACTCCATCGAACCATCAAATGGAGATTGTGATCAAAAAGACTTGGCCAAGAAACAGTTCAGCTCCGATGGAAGTGAAGATTCTGGCTATTTTGGGAAAGCTGAAGCACAAAAACATCGTTCGACTGTTGTACAGTTATCAGAAACAGATTGAAGGTCGTAACCTTTTGGGACTGATTTTTGAATGCGTCCCATCAAATCTTCATCAATTCTTGAAAGACAACAATCGAAGGATCGACATCGTTGAAGTGAAACTGATCACGTGGCAACTATTCCGTGGTCAGGCACATCTTCAAAAAAATGATGTTTGCCATCGAGACATCAAGCCTCAGAATCTTCTATACGACTCGGCAACTGGCCTTCTAAAGATTTCGGACTATGGATCTTCTGCAATCCAAGCATCCAGATCTACTCAACAGAGCTACCACGTCACAAGATACTATAGACCACCCGAGTTGTTGCTTGGTTCAAGAAACTACGGTTGTGAAATCGGTAGTATAGAAATTGCCTAGAGCTTATTTATTTTCAAAATTCCAGACATTTGGCATGTGGATGTGTGTTCGGAGAACTCCTGAAAGGCGGTATTTTTTTGGCAGGAAAGTCAGCTATCAATCAGGCAGAAGTCATTTTTGATGCTCTGGGTATTCCAACAAAAGATGAATTGAGCATGATGAGAGTTAGCAGCACAAAATACAGAGAGATTGTTCAAATGTATGAACCTGATCCCCTGAGAAAAACTACGGATTTCAACTGGCTCTACGAACAGAATTCATCGAATCAAAGAGAAAGACGGACTACTGTATTCAATGATGTAACAATTAATTATTGATGAAATGGGATAATTTGATTTCGATTTTCAGAAAATTGATTCATCTGACATGAAACAGGCCACCGAACTTCTTCGTCTCATACTGGTGTACAACCCAAAGCAACGATTGGCAGGACTAGATTTGCTCACCAATCCATATTTTTCTGATGTAGGGGAATTTTGGGAAAAGCATTTTAAATAGAAAATTCAGCTGTTCAAAAGTAGCACTCTCCGCAATAATCGCCAAGTGATTGGCTGTTTGACAAAGAATGATTTGAGAGAAGTGGAAAAAGGAGATACGTCACAGACACACGAAACAACTGAATGAGCTGATCTTGATTCTCTTGATTCTCTTGATTCTTCAATAAATATTCATATTGTAATCTATTTTTTTCGCTTTCAAATTTTCTCAAAGACTTACCGATTCCCTGTATATCTTGACTCTATGTGAAGGAATATCTCTGTAAGCCTGTAGATCAGTATCATCTGTTCCAATCGATCCATCGTCATCGACTGAAACTCCACTTATACTGTCTCTACGCATTTTTACAGGAGCATAGTCTGGACTATCTCTCATTATTGTTCTCTGTGATCCACTATCCGTCCGCCGCATTGATCTCGGTTGTAGGACGCACCAGTAGCAGACCACGCACATCAGGATGAGCAAACAGAGTAAAACGGTTAGGAAGAGAGAATAGAGAATCCAACGAGCAGATACTACAAGAGAATATCAAATGTAGAGAATACATATGTTGATTGACTTACATAATTGCTCTGGCTCTATGATGTCAGCAGTGAAATCAACGATTTCTCCATGTGGGGAAGATTCCAGAACTGGAGATTGCTCGGATTCCGAACCGAAAATTGGCTTTTCCCAGAGAGAATCATCAAGGATTCCTGTTTTTGAGAGATCCGGAGCGTGAATTTGGTATTGTAAGAGCTGTGAGTGTATATCGACTTGATGGATTAGGTTGGAAGGATGAAGAACCGCAAATTGTTCGTCATATTCGTAAGAGAGTCCGAAATCTGAAAACAGAAAGAAGTTACGAAGTTTTGAGTTATAATTTTTACCATGAACAATAACAGAACTCCATTCGTCGGTTGTCTCTGCAGCTGACACTGATACATTGTTCAATACAAGTTTTCCAATATCAGAGACCACAGTATGATAACCATCAATCTGGAAAAATATGAAATACAGAATATTACAAAAAACCAGAATCCCTACATAAAGGTCATATTTCTTTGCAGAATGTCTTGTTCCCATTGGAGTACGTCTCTGGAGTTGAAGAAGATGAACACGATCATCCAGGAGATCGAGATGACCTGAAAGATCATAATCAAGATTTATCATGCCGTCGAAAGAAACTTACGTGATGCAGAATCTTGGCCATGAAGTTGCACGGTAACAGTTCCTTCGGTATCCACTTTGATATTGAATCTGAATAAAGTTTCCATTTTTAAAGTCCAATAAATGAAGTAAACACTCTAATATAATGTCAACTCTGAGCCCATACATCCTGTAACAGCTTTCAGAAGGTAGTAAACTAAAAATGTTACTGATAATTTGATAAACATTTTATCCGTAGTCTCCATCGAAAATTCAAATGGCCCAAATATGGGCGTGTCACTGTTTACGGTATATTATTCTTACAATGTTTCTCTATGTGAATTGAATTCCACAATCGTATGAGCTTCATTAATATGTTTTGGGAGAGCAAATTTAATCCAAACTTTGCTCAAAACAGCTTTTGTATTTTGAACATCTAGCACAACTTGCTTTTGAGATAAGAATGCGGTAGAAAGAGCCACAGGTGTGGAGTCTGAAACGATTTTTTGAACCATCTGAGCTTATTTCTTTTCAAAAACCAACCTCTTTTCTTCTCGCACGTCCCTTGGGAAGTATTAAATTGCAATTCATCAGCACAGTCACAGATCATTGGAGAGGACTGAAGCGGACCTTGTGAACGACATCTCGTCTTCTCTGAACATGTGGGATTACATTTTTGGCAATCCCTTTTAACCGCAAATGCATTTGAATCATATTCCTCGATCAGCATTGCGTGTTTCTGAGCATCGAAACTCGTAGTGAGATCCATTTTGGCTCCTCGAATGAAAACATCCTTGACACATCCTCTGAGCACTGGCGCCTTTTCTCTAGTATTCTCAAAATATTTCTGTTCGGCTTCTGCTTTGTACAATCCACGCCGTTTCTTCTCGTGCCATATTCCGCCGATGAATAATCCTGCGCCTTGAGATATCTGTGGAATCGCGTAGACCTCTGCCAAACTGATATTTGGAGATTGTTGGAGGCGACAAATTGAAGAATCAGTAGCCAAATGAATTTCATCTCCGCCACCCCAAAGTATCGTTTGAATCCATTCATCTCTTCCGAATCCGCGAGCATTTCTAATCGAACATCCAGAACATTCTTCATCTTCTGCGTGTTTACAATAAACTGCAGATATCAAATCATAATGATAATAGACTTGAAGGCGTCCCTTTCCATTGAAATTTTGCCAGTAACCGAAGAAAATCAAACCAACATCTGAGTCTGATTTGAAGCTCGTGGAAATGGCAGGAATTGCGGAACCACTAGAATCCACATCGAAAGAATCTTCGAAATGAAAGAAAGACAGTCTATCCAAATCTCTTCTCAAACTGTACGATCCTTCTTCGTCTTCATCACATTTACTGAGTCCATCGAACGTTCCACTCAACTTTGAGCATCCACATCCGACACACATTGTCCGAGTATTCACAGTTCTGAAAGAACATTCCTCAAATGATTTCTACCACAATTCTAAACTCACTCCTGTAATCTTTTCTGTGGTTTGTCGAAACTGTACATGCAGTCATCATTGGTGTCAGTTGGATCTATCAATTGAATATTACCATTCACAGCAATGGTCAGTGTAATCGTTCTGAAGAATTAAATTGATATTTTAATCTTTGATAAATGTATTTACTTGTCAGTATCATCATTGATGGCCTTTGGTAACTCGATCTCTGGGAAATCATCAATTTTCAGATAGTGACTATCTGGTTCACTATGTTTGACAATTGCAGTGTGCCACGTGGCATCTGACAAATGACCAACTGCGACTGGTGCACTTCCATCTTCTCGAATGAAGAAATCATTTTCCAGACGAACTTCTGATGACATATCTCCGCATCGAAGTGAGAAAAGTGTTTGATTAGTCGTATCAGTTTTGAATGCAAATGCATAGCTCCATTCGAGATTTGCCTCCAAATCAACCTCAAATTTCCCTCGAACAAGACATTCCGGTTGTGTGTAATGCTTGCAAATAAGTCGTGTCGTGGTGACAGTTGGATTAAATTCATAATCATCTTCGTCTGGAATCAAATGACGAACACCGGCAAAAGAATCGTCAAACAGGAAATCCTGATGGTCCTCTCCACTGTACTCAATTTTAGTTGTTTCATTGAGCAGAGAAACCACTTTAATGCCACCTCTTCCTGTTTCTGGAGTATTCTTCCAGTTAACAGTCAGAGTTTGAGTGCATTGAGATCGCCTCACAATTTCTCGGAGATGATACAAATCTGGTACTCTGAAACAGGGACATTGTTATATGAAAAAATATTAGTTATCTCACTGAAAGTTGACCGATTTCTTTGTTAGAACATGGTGAGAATTTTGCAGTGCAGAATGCACTTCTGTGAATGCAACGTCATTTTCAAATATACATTGGACATTTGATGGAATTGATGAATGGTGTCCAGCAATTGGAAGAACAGAACTTGAGTGAATACCAGCGAGATAATGATTATAACATGAGAAACGAGATTGAATATCACCTGAAAGTCGCAATAGTGATTTTTGGGACTTCTTTTAAAAATTCTGATATCATGCTTGTATAAAAAATCGGAGATGCGAAGGAGAAAAGCTTGTGGGCGTGGCCAACGGTCCCCTTAGCGAGAACCACAGTAACCTAAAATTTTCGACCCTTTTTTCTCGATTACTTTTGCCTTTTGACAACTTTAAAACTTTCAAAAAAGTCGGAAATCTAAATCTTTCTAAATCGAAAGAATTGGCGGAAAACGGACGAAAAATGAGAAAAAAAAAATTGTTTTTTGAAAATTACGGTAGTCCGGCTGTGGCTGTGGCTGTGGCCCACCAGAGTCTCTCTCCACAACACCACTTTTATTTGTACCAGAATAATATAAAAATTTTGAAAAAAACTTACAATTAACAAATACAGCTAATAACAAAAGAGCAATGAGGCGTAATATCAAATTGTCTTTCCGCCTCTCGCTCATTTTTGGTGAGCAAAAAAGGAGAAAAGTTGAAGAAAGAAGATGAACCTGAAAAGGCGGTAAATTGAAGTTGAGATAAAAGAGACAAAAGATTTCTCCGGGGAGAAAAAAGAGATGAAATGTTTCGATATACATAACGGAAGGATAATCGTGCGTTTCCGGACGAACTCGGGGAGCCAGGGACCGAATATTGAAGGAAGGCACGGAAGCGGAACGGAATGAGCAAAAAAATAGAATTTGTTGTTGAGAATATTGAGGTCAAGTGAAAACTATCTTTAACATTTCTTGTCTTTTGATATGTGATGGGTCTCAATATAAAGAGAAAAGAGGTCTAACAAAAAAAGAGAAAGGCTTAGTGGTTCTTTTGGAAAAAAGAGCTAAAAAAGAAGAGGTTATGTCACGAAACGTTTAATAAATCATTGGAATCGGTAAGGGTAGGTCAGGACAAAAAAGGGTTAGAAAAGTTATGATGTGAAGAAAAAAAAAATAGCTGAATGAACTCCAATGTTTTGAATAGAATAAAAAAGAAGGAGAAATCGGGGAATAGAGCAAGAATTCGATTGTGGGAAAATAGTGATTTGAGAGAAAAGAAACGGGATAGATGTATAGAAAAATGGATTTATGTACAAATGGAGAAAAAATGGGAAGGAATACTTTAAGAGGTCGAATAAAGGATTCAACAGGAGGAAAGGGAAAGAAGGGGTCAACAAAAACAAATTTCAGAATAAGCAAGCTCATGGAAAACGTTCTGAAAAAAAAAGTGGATTCAAGAGTGAAATCCTTTTCGAAAATTCGATTACCGTATTTCCTCTAATAGAGGCCTACCTCTAATAGAAGCCTACCCCGTGAGGTGTTTCGAATAATAGAAACTCACCCTCTAATAAAAGTCCATGGGCTTCTATTAGAGGAAATAGGGTAATTCAAAACTCCAGAATTTTGGAACTGTGAACTTAGAACTCGGCAATTCCGGAATTTCGAGCTTTGAAATCTCAGAACTTCATAAAATCGGAATTTAGGGATTTAGAATTGCAGAATGAAAACTTCCAATTTTCCAAAACACTGAATTTCAGAATTTATAGCTTCCGAATTGTCAAACTTCTGGATTTTTGATTTAAAATTTAAAAATAATCATTGAAAAATATAAGCCCACCCTCTAATTGAAGCCCACCTCTAATAGAAGCCCACCCTGAGAAAGAGGTTGAAAAATAGAAGCCCATGGGTTTCTATTAGAGGAAATATGGTTTATTCAAATTTCAAATACCGTAAAACCTGTATTAGAAGGGCAGGTCTTTCTACTGTATTGGTTTTTTTTTCGAAAATTTTGATCGAAAAATTTGACAACTTTTGATGAAGACCCGTCTACTTTCCAAGCCCCTCTCAGAGAGCCCTTCTATTAAAGGGGACTTTCTAATACAGGTTTTACGGTATGTAATGGATAATATAAATACGAGAAAAACGCATCAATTCCTTGATAGTAAATTTTAGGTTCTGAGAGAATCAACAATTCAGAAAAAAAGAAACAGAAAGAAACGTTCCTCAAGAAAAAATGAACAAGTTTTCAATGTTTCTTTTTATGGAGAATATTTTTCAATGCACAGTGACTCATCCTTTTTTTGTGTATGGGATGGAAACGAAATGATCGTCCTTCGAACTATTCGAACGATTTGTGAAAAGAGAGGGAAACATGGAAGAAAAGAAAAGAGGCGGAGGAATATTGGAATGCTCTTTTCTCTTTTGGAATCTCTGTATATGTCATTTTGAAGTTTTAATTATGGAGAGTAGTAGTACATATGTGAATGATAAGTGTGAAAAGAGGGAAAGAATAGAATAGAAGAAATAGCATAAGAGATGAAGAGATTTAGAGAAAAGAGGAAAGACAATAACAGCAAAAAGGGAAGGTTAAGTTCGTGGAAGAAAGAGGGAAAAAGAAGGAGCAACAGGCTTGTTGCATCTCAGTTTTGATGTGAATAAATTAGGATTAAAAGTGAAGAGAAAGACAAAGTGGTAAGGCATTCAGAATGGGAATCAGTGATCCCAGGGGAGAAGTAGAATAAGTAGAAGGAGTGATTTCATATTGAAATCCTATTGTTCAAGTTGTTTGAACGAGTGATTAGGCGCTGATATGGACAAAACAAACAAATATTTAGGCGTCTTTTGAATTGTTGCTTAATCGACAAAAAATATGAGGGCTTCGAAAAATGACCGACTCAAAAAATTTCGATAAAAATTGGACAGTTGGGAAGTTATGAAATTAAAAAGGAAAGAATGGTGGCATTTTATGAAATTCGGGCACCTCAAACAAAGTTTTAATATAATTTATTTGATAACTTCGAACAATAAAAAAAGATAGAATCTAGCTCAACAATTAAAAATGATTTCAGCTAGTGCAGTTCCTCTTGAGAAGATAACGATGAACTTCAATTTAGGCTTGTTGTAAAGAAAAAAGGAAATTTCGAACGCTGTCAACATTTCAAATGTGTTTCCTACTTTTCACAATTATCGTAAAACCTGTAATAGAAGGGCCCCTACCTTCTAAGTTTGGGCCAATTTTTCTCGGTTTCTGTCGAAGATATGAAAAAGTTATCTACAGATAATAGGGAGGTCCTTCTATTACAGGTTTTACTATATTTACACTTTGATCTTTCGTAGACATTTATGCCAACAATCTAACGAGAAAACGCCATAATTAAAAAGTACGAATTCAAATTTCTCTATGTGGTAAAACCTCTAATACAGTGACACCATGACTGTCAACTTTTAAACAATATGTATCGGTTCTGGTGAAAGATATTATTATAAATTAGATATTAGAAAATCTTAAATTGTAAACCTATTTTGGGCGTTTTTGATATCTTTCACAGAAGCCGAGAACACTTGGCTCAAAGTTTACGATCATGCTACAGAGATTGGCTCAAACCAGAAAATTCAAAATCAATCGAAAATGTTGATCAGTGGATCCTTTCACTGATTTTTTTAAAATTCTGAATAGGAGACCTTGACGCATCAACTCGGCTGATATCTATTCGAATGTGTTCATGGCAACAGAGAAAACACACAAGTGGAAGACGTTTTTTTTCCTCAAAGTCCATTCAAAAAAGTGAAAGTAGCAAGTTGTGTAATTAATGAAGAATAGTTGAAGGAGGCTAAAAGTAACGCTTGATGCCAAAAGTGCAAACAGAGGAGCGCTCCGAGCCTCTCCCTAGCCGAGCAGCGGTGGCCCAGAGAAGAAGCAACGTTTTCGAAAAGTGTGTCAACAGTTTAGCAAATAGATTTGGCACTACTAAGTACTTGGCAAACAGTATATCACCTATAGGGATGATACCACGGAGCACCTAGAAAAGAGAAGGCGGATTACATATGGAATTCGGATGGGAGAGTGGGAGTTGGACGCGGATGAGAAAACATACAATTAACAAGGAAAAAACCAAATGTAAACAACTGAAAACTTCATCAATAGATTGGAGGTTCGAGTGATAAGAGAAGAGGAAGACGCTCTGGAAGAGTGAGAGACAATGCATGTACAAATATGTTTATGATTTCGGATGGTGTGAAAATCGAAGAAGAGGGAGAGAAGGAAAGAAAGAGAACGACTCGTAAAATGGTTTTGAAGAGAACAATATTGTGAGAAAATGGTATTTTTTTGAATTCAAATTTTCAAAAGCTCTACAATATCTTCGCAACTAGAAATCAGAGATGTCCGGAATAGGTTCGAGAAACGGAATCCAGAGCAGAAAAACGCGGAATCCGGAATCCGAGAATCTCTGCTAGAAATTCAACCTCCAAATGATCGAGTTTTAAATACCAAAATGAAAAAAGTAGTGGCTAAACTTTTGATATCAGCAAACGAAATAATGCAACAAAGACATCAACTAAATACTGATGAATTTCTCAAATTCAAAACCTTTTTCCTCCGAAACATGTGAGCCAATTTAGGAAAAGTGTTAGAAAGCAAACGAGAGAGATCGAGGGGCGTGGGAGCGGAAAGCCCGACCAAAAATTGCAGCTAATTTGGTATAAATTGAGAATAGACACGGGCCCAGAACCTCTAACAAACTATGCATTTCGCTTCGTTTTTTGTCGTTGTTTTAAGAGTTTCTCAATTAGGACAAACATGCATTTCTATTTGTAAAGAATAGTGGGGTTGAGTAAATGAATAGAAGTCGGGGAAGAAGGAGTGACATCACATTCTCTAAAATACAAAAAAGGTCTCATTTCATTATGGCGTAACTATCGAAGAGAGTCACAAAAAGAGCAGGTAATAATAAAAGAGATATTAACTGCAATCTTGATTCAGGTGACTCCACGGGGGAGTTGGATGGAAGGGAGTCTTTTAAGTGCCATATGAATTATTTGAATGAGGTTGTGGACGACAGGAGGTGGAGAAAAGTCGGGAAGAGAACGGGAAATGAGCCATCGGTGAGATTTATTAGCGATTGAAATTATTTTCGAACCTAGACTGTTGTGTAGGTTGACTATAGAGATAGAGAAATAGGAGCACCAAATTAAATGATTGGGTTACTGTAGAAATAGAACCTCTACCTCCAACTAGATTTAACAAAAATTTGATCTCGAAATACAAACGTTCGTATGGAAAGACAAACAAAAAAGGTCCGTATTAGGAAGAGAGCATGAAAGCGGAAATGATGAGCATGAGGAGACGAGGGAGCAGGTGACAATTTACATGAATTATACAGCCGATCGTTTTGAGGTTCTACCGACCATATGTATTGCTTATTGTTGTGTTGACGTTTATGGATTGACGATCAGACGAATAGGGCGAGGAGGACAAATTGTGTGGACCAACATTTTACAATTTGGACATATATGCAAACGAAAGGATTCATTGTGACGCTAAGGATCATGTCTACTGACCTTCAATAAGTAAAGAAGACAGGTAAGGAAAGATGTTGTCCACAAGGCGAAACGATCATTATGAGTGACACCAATTTAGGGCGGAGGAAGGAGGATCAAGTAACGAGGTAGAAGGCGGCTGGGTGCAACAATAACGGTGCGCCAATCGGCAGATGGTCAGAAAGCCGGAAAACAGGTTTCAACTGTTCGAATGACCGGCAAAGGGAGATCTAAGTAAAAGTACCGGCTGTCAGGTTCAATTGGAAGAAATGAAAAAGATTGGGTGCAGAATAAAAAAAGGATCAGGAGTTTACTGGACCCGAAAGGGTCCGATAGTTCTGAACGAAGACTTTCATAAGCTAAGTTTCGTGTCTACGATGAATAAATATTTTTATTATTTTATAGTCCTTTATCATAAAGGCTTTATGATTACGATACGTCCATAACCTGAATTTCAAATTAGCAGAAATCAAAAAAGAGTGGCTTACCGATTTATGTCATATACCAAAAAAGAATATCGGAAATCAAAATAGAAAAGAAACCTAAACACACTAAACCACAAACAAGTTGAGATAAAAATCTTTGCATTTCTCTCCACTTCTCTCTTATTTCCTAAATTGTCACCTACCTATTTTTATGTACACGAGCCCCCATTGCATGTCGCATTTTCTCGTCGTTCTCAGTTTTCTACTTCTTCTTCTCACACATACCTAATTACAGGTGTCAATATATACGGACTGCGTGTGTCTGTCAATTCAGATCCATGTCAAACACACACTGATGCCACACAAATCATCGAGAATCATCGAAAGGTCTCGCGCACTCTCGATCACACTTGGCATCGCGCCAATAACCTATAGGTGTCGTCGCCCGCCGCTTTTGATGATGAAGCGGTGACAGGTCGGAAAAAGAGAAATAGAAGAAGATATGAGGAAGGGGAGAGGGTGTGAAAAATTGATGTTCGTCGGCGATAAAAAGAGTTTTGCCGCCACGATACAGTACAGCCTCTAGAGGATGCAAAAAGAGGAAGAAAGTGTCAGGCTGGATGATGAACATGTCTCCAGATGACTGTCAGATTGATCCTGAAGATGAGATTTGTGTGTAACGGGAGAGAGACGAAGTAGAGGTGTCGAAAAGTTAATTTAACTGTTCGGAGGATTCAAAGGTTTTGAGAATTTGAATTATTCAAGAATCAAGAATTTCTTTTAAATGCGAATCAACTTTGTAAGGAGGCTGATGATATCAATTTGAAAAACCTCCTTATCTAAAAATTGAAAGTCGAAAAATGTTCGAATTTTCGAATTTCTTGAATTTCTCAAGCTTTGCAATTGTCAAAATACTGAATCCCCGGAAATTGACACTTTTTTAATTTTTGAATATCGAAATTGCAGAGTTTTAGAACTTTAGAATTTTAGGATTTTCAGAACTTAAGAATTCCGGAATTTCAAGATTTTCGAAATTTTGAATTTTAAATTTCCGGATATCAGAAATTTCGAACTTCTGAATTTCTAAAGCTTTGCAAAAAAAACTTTTTTAGAATTTTAACATTTCGGGATTTTCAGAATTTTAGAATTTCGGAACATTAGAAATTATGAATTGGCATAAACCGATTGGTAAAAATAATAGCTCAGTGACGCTGACCAATAACAAAAGTTGATCCTATTCAGTACAAAAATGTATGTCAAAACGACTAAATTATCTGTACGAAATTCGAAACCCTTTTTCTTTTTCCTGTCCCGTTGTCCGCCAAAATATGCAAATTCTTTCAGTGGCGTCTCAAAACTTTTGTCGAGACATGAAAGAGAGAAAAAGGGTGTCAAATTTTCAAAACACATTGGGAACCATTATGTCTTGTGGAACGACAATCGATGAGAAAAAATGAATTTGTGTAAGAGAAACCTCACATTTGTCTGCATCTGCCATTCGGACATCGTTCTATCGTATCAAAAAGTTTACGAAGCATGTCTATGGCAGTTTTTTTTTCAAATCGGAAAGGACACCCTGTGATGGTGTGAAAAATATGAAAAGGAAGAGGAAGAAGAAAACGAGTAAAATGAATAATGAAGTTTTATGTGAAGCAATAAGATTGATGGTTTTCTGTGTTTGAAGGAAGAGAGGAGCAACTGCCAACGAAGAAAATAGACACGTGGCATCATCAGAAAATGAATGATACTGTCTCCAGAAGTGAGGTTGCGTAATAGATGGATAGATGCTGAGTGACAAAACATCTGGACTCTCTTCTCATCCATCAGGTCATTTCAACAAAAAGAGAAGGAAAAACCGTGGTGATTTGTTGCTCGGAACAATTGAACAGTGTGCGTAAATGGTACGAATAGCGGGAGGAAGTAGAGAGAAGGTGAGCAATCATACTCGTCCAATTGTTCAAATTCAGGTGAGCGGAAATGTAGGTGAGTAATCGAGAATATGTGGAAAGAAGGGAGAAGAAAAAAAACGAAGAAGACATTTTTTCGAAAGAATGGGCTCCTCGTGAGGACGACGACGTCCGGAGATTCTAGAAGAGATATGTGACATTCGAAAGTGCAAAGATCCATGCAGAGGCTTTCGAAAAACTACTTTAATCAAACAGAGTACGTTCATTTTAAGCTCAATTATCTCGGTTCCTATGTGAGATATCTAAAATCTGTCAACTAATAAACTGTTGGTGATAATATGATAAACAGTTTATTAGTTTACAAAATTTTATTTTATATCTCTTGTAGGAACCGAGATAACTGAGCTCAAAATGCATATATAGGGTGGACTGGACTTCTATTAGAGGATTTACGGTAGGTTTAGATTTTGTCTTTCGTTCAAAAATTTTATAACTCAAAAAATAAAGATGTGAGATTAAGAATCCAAATACAGATTTCGAATCTACACCAGAAATTCAAGAAACGTCTAACAGAAACATTTGAGCAAACCTGTACTGACCTTCGGGTACCTGGCTCCCCAGTTGGAACGGTGCCAACCATAAAAAATAGAAGAAGAGTGAACAGAGAGAGAAAGAGAGAATGTGTCCATACGGAAGGACGCACCGTGTCATTTTATGGCTTTTTGTCACCGCTCTTCTGTCGATTCCTCGTCTTTTGTGTATTCTTCTTCTTCTTCGGTATATTTGCCCTTTTTAGGAGCGAGGGGTTGAAAATGGGTGGTATAAGAAGAAGGAGAAGGAGGAAAGGCATCATGCAAATATGCGGAATAACAATAATAATACAAATTAATTATTGATTAGTGATAAAAAGTGACAACAACAGAACTATCCCCCATCGGAATTGTTGAATTCAATTGAAATCGACAATGATTAGCGCGTCGCATTAGCGCATTATGACAGGTTCAAAAGAGGTGAAAAGGAAAGGAAATGAAGGAAAATAAAAGGAGAGAAAATACATACATAAATGTGCATGGGGAACAACCATTTCAAAGAGCCCCGACAAAGGAAATGATGACACACATTTCATTTCTACAGGTTCAATTTGTTTGGTTAGAGAATGGGAGGTCTGAAAAAAGGATACATTGAAAATGGGGGAGCAGAGATGTCAGAGACTGAGATTTTTGAAAAAAAGTCAGAAGAGGAAAAAAGCCCCAAATCGGAAGTGGCAAGGATGTTCGGAATGACCTTTTCGGAATATTTCGGAGTGTCGAAAATTTCGATTTTAAAAATTTCGGAACTTCGGAAAATTCCGATTTTGAAAATTTCGGAATTTCGAAATCTCTGAGTTTTCCGATTTTAAAGAATTCGGAATTTCGGGATTTTTTAATATTCAAACTTTAAATTAGGAATCTTATTTTTCCATCACAAAACGCTGAAATTAGGATGAAATTGACGAAACGATTCTGAAAAGTCAGTGAAAACGCAGAAAAGTGGAAGTAATTCAGCCCACAAGCAGTTTTTTCGCGACTACTAGATTACCATTTCCGAAAAAAAAAATCTTCGGAAATATTCCGGTCGGATTTCATTCCGAAAATGTTCGGAATTCCAAATTCTGTTCCGAACATCCCTGGGAAGTTGGATGTCGAATATCGGAATTCCTGACAAGTCTGTGTCGGAGAGGACAAGCTCGAAAAATTAATATTCATAAACTATTTACAATGATGATCTGAATCAATGCTGAACATTTCGAAAAGATCTTACAGTTAGCTGAAAGCTCTTCATTACATCTTTTTTGAAAACTATTTGAATATAAAAAAACAATCTTATGATAACACTGTGCATTTTTGGGATCCATTACTGTATGAAACCTCACATGTGGTTTTAATTACTATCCTATAAATCACTAAAATATAAATCACTAAAATACGAATTTGAAACGGAACTCAGGACGAAATAATTCAAATCGTCATTGTTCAAATTAAGTTTTGAGCGTCCTCTCTTTGGCACTAGATCATTCGCTGATCCATACCAATTAGCAGGATCAAGGTGAATCAGAGGAACGGTTTGAAGCCGAAAAAGAGTTTTTGTGGCCTTCATTAAACGCATTAGGCAGGAGAAAAAGGGTACGCACACACAAAAAACTCATTATTCATTCGCATCCCGTTTGGCTTTTTTTCTGTGAAGGAATAGCCGTTCTTGGTAAGCCTCTATCCCTCTCATCACGTTCCAATTTTCCCATAAACCAATCCATATCTCATTGGATTTGACAGTTTTCACCTCAACCATCCACCAAACACTGACCGATTCTTGGTTGATCCAAAATTATTCCTTGTGCGTAAAGTAACAGAAAAGTGATGAGAAAGGAAAAGAAGACAAGAAAAAAAATGAAGAAAGGGATGAAAAGTTGGAAGAAGGAAAAGGAGAAGGCAAACGGAATCAAGAATTTCCGCCGGCTGGTTGTGGTAGAAGAAGCTCATTTGTGATTCGATTTTGGACGAAGAAGTCCAGAAAAAAAAGAGAAAAGGAGGGGTAAAAAACTGATGGAAGGAAGAAGACGACACGGATTCGATGGATGAAAAAGAAGCTATGAATTAAAAGGAAACAGAATAAAAGTTCCACTGATGACAGACATGTTGCAGAAAAGGAAAGAATATAATGTTGCAGAAAAGGAAAGAATATAAGGAAAGAATGGAAGGAACGGAAGGATGGAATTCGAAAACTTGTGGATAACTCAATCAAGAAGAAGCAGAATACACATCTTTTTGGAGGAATTTCTCACTTTTAGGGGAGAACATTTATGTTTAGGCATGGGAAAAGATGTCAGAAATTTTAAAAATTCCTAATAATTTTATAATATACCAGCAAGTTGGTAATATATTTCCAATCCTAACTGTATGTGTGTAAACTACAGTATTATATGAATATTCCGCAAAATTTGAGGCAATTTTTAAAATATGGTATAACACTTCATCGTCAACAGTTTTTATTGAAGAGCATCGGCCACTAAAAACAAACGATAACCAACCGCTAAATGCGGGCACTTTGTCTGATTTTCACAAACTACCGTAGTCCTTGAATATGGTGTCTGGTGGAAATGTTGCCTTGCTTGATTTTATTCAAAACAATATACCGCATTTTCTCTTATTGAAGCCCATGGGCTTGGGGGTCTATTGCTTGGGCTTCTATTTTTCAACCTCCATCTCAGGGAATTACCAAAAACTGAAGTTAAAACAAGTTTTTTGAAAAGGAAAAAAGTGTCTGCAATAACCGAGTAAACGAACTGCGCTGTACAAAATGAACAAACGAAAAAATAACGGAAATTTTTGAAAAATGCTAAATTTAGAAAACCGAAGTTGGGCTTCAGAGCTAGGCTCAGTGAGCTAAAGACTAGAAGTAGGCCTTGAATGAAAAAGAACAGCTTGATCAGAATTGGACCATCTATACAAAGGATACGTTCAGGGGTATTCTGGGATAAGATTGAGTTCACTAATTACTTGAAAAATGGATTTGGAAGATTTCACAACTTCTGAGAGCAACAGAAAATTGTTGCTCCTCGTTTTCTTGTTAATGACAGTTTGAGTGTGAAAACTAAATAATACAAAAATGTGTGTCCAGGAAACAACATATGATTTTTCGGGAGAGCCACAGTCGGCTTGTTAAAAGTGAAGAGAGAGAGAGTGCTCAACGGAAATTCGATGATGCTCTTTTTGCTGCACAGAAGAGGGCACCGCCGAAACAATCCGGCCGATTCGATCGCGTGTTTGTCCCGTTTCGGAAAATGAGAGAAAATGCAGTTGCACAAGCGAGCGATGCGCGGTTTTTGTCGATATAATTGCATACAATTAGCTGTGGAAAATCGAGTATATTCAATGCACACATTGACAAAAATCAAGGACGAAATGGAATGAAAAGGAGGGGAGGAGAGAGTAATAAAAATGAAAAAAAAAGGGAGCGAAATGAACCATTTTCTCGATTAGAGGTTTGAAAATCCAAAAAACCAGAAAATGAATTAGGATAGGGTCTAATTGGGTAAAAAGCTTTCTAAATGATTGTTTTTCAGGGATCGAGAAGAATCAGACATCTCCAGAAGATACTTCAAAAATGGGGAGCATTCAGAAAAGAGTGGTCCTCTTTCGGAACAAGCATTGACAGCTGAAACAACAATTGTCTCCTTTTTCGGAGGGAAGAGGATACATCCTGCTTCAGAACAATCCCACCCGACACACACCGGCCGAATCATCGCTTTAATCGAATTACATACAATCGGATAGTGGCAAATATAGAGAAAAAAGAAGAAAAAGATGACGTGGCGGCAAAAAACCGTTTAGTTATTGAGAAAAAAGTGTCAATTTCTTTGAACTGAATCTGCAATAGAGCATGAAATGACTTTAATGAGACTGAACTTGGAGAAAATGCAAAGAGGAAGAAGAACTTCATTGTCAAATAAAGAACACAAAAGTGAAGACTGATGTATAGTTAAATGAAGCGTGCTGTTATTTTGTACACTGTTTTCAAATGAAATACCGTTTTTAGAAAATGGTATTGGTGGTCTTCGAAGAATCAGAAAAAAGGAATGGGAGTATTTTTTGGTATTTCTTGCCAGGTTACAAGAACCCAATTCTTTTTCGGAAATTCGTTATCGTTCCAAAGGGAAAATACAGTTTTTATTCTAAAAACTGGGTGTTGGCTACCAATTTGGTATCATTCGAGACCGCTGAATTAATTATTTCAACAGTTCTAAACAAGTCTCGTTTTTAAAAGGAAAGTAAGCATTCCAGAGTTTGAAATTTCAGAAAGATTTTTCAAAAAGAAAAACGGGATCCAGAAGGCGTCAACTAGAGGATGTTCAGATTTTAGATTTCATCCTTTATTTCTTAAAAATGAGACTGAACATCTATAACAATTATTATTATGCTAGTGCGAAAATCGGGGCTCTGGAAAAAGAAATTTCGGTTGCCGCGGGCAAAGGTCCCACAGTGACAACTACCGTAACCTAAAATATGTTTATTGCCTCCATTTTCACTGCTTTTTGTCGAATTTTCCAATTTTTTCCTCAGAAAAGTCGGAAAATTAACATTTCTATAGGGAAGAAATTGACTGAAAATGCGCAAAAATCGAGAAAAATAAACCGGAAAATGAAAATATTTCTGGGTTACGGTAGCAGACGTTGTGGGACCTTCGGCCACGGACACCGGCGTTTCTCTCCCACAGCTCCGATATTCAGTTTTCCTACCCGTAACATACCGTAAGGTGCTTCGAAAAATAAAAGCCCACCCTCTAATAGAAGCCCATGGGCTTCTATTAGAGGAAATAGGGTAATTTAAAATTTCAAATTTTTGGAACTCTGATTTTTAAAAACGATATTGTCTCAATTTTTGAATTTTCTAATTTCTAAATTTCGGAATTTCAGATTTTTAGAAGTTAAGATATTTTCAGAATTCTCGAATTTTAAATTTCGAGATCCTGGTATCTCAGAACTCATCGATTCACAAGTTTGGAATTTGGAATTGCAGAAGGAAAATTTTCGAATTTTCCAAAACACTGCATTTCAGAATTCTTAACTTCCGAATTGTCAAATTTCTGAATTTTTGAAAATAAATCATTGAAAAATAGAAGCCCACCTCTAATAGAAGAACACCCTGAGAATGAGGTCAAAAAATAGAAACTCATGGGCTTCTATTAAAGGAAATACGGTAAATGAAAAAATAACTTTTTCAAAAAAAATCCAACCGACACAATTTTCTCTGTAAAAGTACAATCGAAAAATGTCATAAATCTACAAGCTTTATAACAACCACATATCCAGTAGAATGTCTTCTAGAAGTCATACTTTTTCTCCGTCCAAATGTCTTCTAGTTCTTTTTTCTTCTTCCAAATGTCTACAGTTTCCGGAAGAGAGACGTCTCTAATTTTCGATCAAATGAGCGAACCTCATTCCGAATTGTCCCATCTGTCGGTGTGGCCTTCGCTCCACGAAGAACTACTGTCGTTTCGTATGTGCAATGAACCCTCTAATTTATGTGTATCTTACAACAACGAAACGAGAGAATACAATTGAAAAAAAAACAGAGAGAGTGAAAATGAGATGGATAGAATAGAAGGATAGAAGTATTGACAAATCAATAAATTACAGGGACTTAGAAAACAGAAACGGGCACCGGTCCGTTTGGATCCATAAGCAGGAAAA
Source organism: Caenorhabditis briggsae (assembly GCF_000004555.2). Classification (NCBI taxonomy): domain Eukaryota; kingdom Metazoa; phylum Nematoda; class Chromadorea; order Rhabditida; family Rhabditidae; genus Caenorhabditis; species Caenorhabditis briggsae. The sequence continues at coordinate 4,045,256 of NC_013489.2, forward strand.
GAAGAAAAAGAAGAGAGGACAGCTGCATTTGATCACAAAAGATTTCCCATGAGAAGAGGAAAAGGGAACAGTATTTGTACAAGCAAACATTTGACAACATGACACATACAGGTGACCATGAGTGATGAGAGAATCCACTCAAAAATATTCACTACGTTTGAATTTTTACCAAAATGGATCAATTTTTTGAAAGTTTAGCTGGAAGACTTGACATATTCAAAAATATTTTTTAACAGAAAGTGCTCTACAATTGAACAATTTTCTGAAAATGCCAAAAATTTCACAAAATTAAGAAATTCCCATAAATAATTATAAAATCCTAAAATTCGAAAAATTAAAAATTTGAAAAATACTAAAAAAGTCCTAAAAATTCCGAACATTATAATTTTTCAAGAATTCAAAAATCCAAATTTCCCGAAAATTCAAAAGTTTCAAAATCCAATAAAAAAATTACAAATCCAGACATAAAAATTTTTCAGAAATTCAAAAATCCTAAAAAATCTAAAATTCCGAAAATTCGACCTTCAAATTTTTCAGGAGTTCAAAAATGAGACATATTCAAACATCCAAACATTTAAAGTTTTCAGTAATTTGAAAGTCATAAAAATTCAAAATTTTGAACATTTGAAAAACTTCCAAAATCCAAAAGTTTCAAATTTTCCAGAATTCAAAAGTCTACTGTTTAAAAATCTACCGTTTAAATGAAATTCTCCTCATTTCAGTCTGAATTTTGCAGAATCCGACAAAAAAGATATTCAAAGATTAGAAGATTGGATATCTGCAATCCTACATTTTAAAAAAGATCATAAATTCCAATGCTCGATGCAAGATCATAACTATTATTATCGGATCTTGAATTCCAATTTATTGACTGGAATTCGAAAATTGTTTATTTTGGGTACAGCAAATCCGTGAGAAAGTATGCAAAGCTAGAAGAACAAGAAATAATAATATTGTATATGTGTTCATCCAAAACAACGGGTACTAGTACTCCAAAAACAATCAAAATGCGGTAATCGGATGTCCACTTGTCAACGAATACATCGTGTGAATGACCACATGTTCTTCCATTTTGAGTGTTCTGTTCATCATATCAAATGACGAAGAAATTGAAAAAAAATATGAAGGGAAGAGTCTCATTTTGATCATGAAGACAGCCAGTTTTAGCGCTTGTTCCGCTCCATTTCGTTGTCTGTCCTTCTATTGAAAATGCAAATATATTTGGAAAAGAGAGAAGAGAGAGAGAGACCTCGAGATTTGATTCTATATATTATTGTGTGTATTTGTATGTACATTAAATGCAACAAAAACAGTTTCGCATTGAAAACTGCCGTTAAGTGGATGCTTGCTGCTTCTCTCTGGACGCACGCATTGATGCTTACTAAATGTTTGTTACAAAAAAGAAGAAGAAATACATTCAGTAGTACATAATATGATGCAAGTGTCCGAATCGTTCAAGTCAAGGGGTTGGAATATTTTGGTTCTCATAAACTCGATTCAAAACTAAACAGAATTATTTCCAAAGATACAGATGTTGTATATTTTTCTCAGAAAAATTGTCCTTCTTTTTCGTGATATTCAGAGTAAAATCTGCAATAGAAGGGCCCGCGGGCTCTCTTTTGCCCAATTTATAACGGTTTATGTGAGAGATCAAAAACAGGGTTGAGCGAAAAACCTGCGAAAAAAACTGAAAAACTTTGTTCCGGTTTCTGGGTCAGGGCCCAGGGACCCAGGGACTAAAATTAGTCCATCCCCAGAAAGAGGTTGAAAAATAGAAGCCCGTGGGCTTCTATAAGAGGAAATACGGTATTTTGAATTTACTCAGAGAATTTTGGGCAAAAGTAGGGCGTTAATTTTGTGAATTATCCAATTATCTCAGTCTTGATGATAGTGCTGAATTTCCCATTAGCGTAAAAAACTAACAAAACAACATAAAAAGTTCAATTGGTAATCGAAAATTCAATAAAAACAGAATTTATGGGGTTTTCCACAAATTCCAAAAACTAACTTCGTTTTCAGATGTGTCATCTTTCTTGTTTCGTTGAGGGTCTACCGTTATTTTCTCAAGGGACCGCTGAAATCAGATAGAGCCAAAATTTTCGTTAAAATTGTTTTTTTGGTTTTAAGATACGATCATTTTTCCGTCAAACTTTTTCAGTAACCGACCGTAAAAACGAAAAAAAAAAACAATATCGGTCTAGAAAACGCTTCCCACAGCCCTGATCAAAAAGGTTAACGTTGGCATGGTTTATCCTTTTATTACAGGTTTAATGACATATTAAGAAGTGCAGTTCAAAAAAAAACTTTATTCCCAACATTCATAAATTTTCAAAAAGTTCTCATTTCCCAAAAAGGAAGTGAATATCTTGAGTCAAAACGAGTTCCTTCTTAAATATTCCCAACCTACTCCTTTTCCCCCAAAAGCAGGTCATCCTTTTTCCATCCCTCAAATGTTTCAGATGTCTCATCATCCTTGTTTCGTTGAGAGTCTAAAACAATCAATCATCCGTTGCCGACAAGACAATTTCCGTGTTCTTTTCCGTTTTTGGTCCGTCTTCCATTTACTTCATCTTCCGTTTCAGTCTTTCTTATTTCGATGGGAGGTTGGCACAAAAAATAATGAATAACTATTTTTTTTTTCGTTTAGATTCTATTGGAATTGCTCCTCTATTTTTGTGAACTTGGTTTAGAAATATCAAAAATAAACAGAAGTTCTCAGAATTTTTGGGATTCAATGATTCGTTATCCCGAAATTTTGAAATTCACTGCACGCATTCTCTGTCTCCATGAATCCCTTGTTGTATGTTTTGTTCAATTCTGTAGACACTTCATCAAGAATTCCTCGGGTTCCAGTATATCAAAAAACAAGGAGAATAATAATCGACGTAGCACATTGACATAACAAAACACACCCAAAATTAATCAAAAATCGACGACAAAAGAAGCCAAAAATTTTGGGCTTTCTCATGAGCACGAAATGAAAGTAAATAGGCCCCCGAGATCTCGAATTGAAATAATCAAATTTCAGTCCTTCATTATGTTTTCATAAGTCTACTGACTTTCGAAAAGTCGTATATGTCTATAGTTAATGTAGTTGAATACAAAACTGGAATTCTATCTAAATCCTTCTATTAATAACTTCTGATTAATTCCTTCAAAAACAACTTTCTCTTCTTCTTCCTCCAAAAATATAGAATTGTCAATTTGTCGTTTTCTTATCACTGAAACTCACTTTCAAAGAGGTTTAACCTTGCAATTTACTATCATTCTGCACTTTATTTTCGTCGTTTTCTTTGATAACTGATTCGTCTGCTGGTATCGTCTACGTCGATTACTGTGTGTGTGTTTTCTGCAAGAAATTGTATGTATTGGTTGATGATTTTGAAACATTCATCAGTTCTCATCTTTAAAAATGGGATGAACATCGCTCCGTTTTTTATTTCTTTGGGAAAAAAGAGAAGAAAGAGCGATTCATATCATCATGAAAAGTTTTGAAACGATTATGAGAAATCTATGTCTCAGTGTCTGTGACCTCGTTTCACGTATTGCTCTTTGAGAGGATCACTAGTTTGAACGGATTTAGAATACGATCTATGCTTAAATTTTTGGATGATGGCTGTCATACTTGTAAGCATATGAAAAGGTTTATTGTGGAGATCATTCAATACTCAAGATCATTTTTGTTTTTTTTTTGAGAGCACTTGAAAGCATCTTCAAATGTTAGTGTCTTGGAGTTAGTATGTTTCAAACGGCTGCTGGTGATTAAAGAAGCTGAAGACGTAAAATTTTCTAAGTTTAAAATGTTAGTCACCTGATTTTCGCAAATGGAATGACGTTCAACATTCAGTTCTGATAGCTATATCAGTAATAAACAATTAGTAAGAGTAGGTAAAATTGTACAAAATCATACTTGTCAGGAGCTGATCCGGGCCTTATCGAATTGAAAAAACTCTCCGGCTCGGCCTGGCCCCGTCAATCCGGCTTAAATTCTGAAATTTCCAAAATTGGAACACAATGAATTTTCTAGGACGTAAACTAAATGTGCTCTAACGCGAATACCGTAGTTAGGCGCGCTGAGTATCAACACGCATGCTGAAAAATGAACGGATGAGTCGCTGCACAGGGGTGCCTGCATTCCATCGATACAGGCGCGAAAAAAAATTATTTTGAAAAACGCTCCGGAAAATTTACCGTGATCGGAAATTTTTTTTTTGAAAAATTGTGAACATTTTTCAAAGTTTCGATACTTTTGTAAGAGCGGAATATCTCTTTGAGGTGGAATTCAATAAATGTTTCTCAACAATTTTCAAAAAATCGGCTCGCCGGGGCTGGCCGGGCCGGAATTTGACACAGTACTGTTTGACACAGTAATAATACGTATTATCGTAGAGTCGTAGGTACAATAAGCTTAACTTTTTTGACAACGGTTGAGTGTTTTCTGGAATGTAAATTAAGATAAAAATAAGTAGATGTTGCATACTTGACTTGGAGGAAATCATTTTTCATTAACTTCGAGCATTCATATTTTTATAATTTTCTCCCTCTTCATATATTTTTTCTCATATTCTCACAATTCATTTTTTTCCTTGATTTCATTCACTATTTTCTTCGACCTGAAAATATAGAAAAATTCAATGACCCCGATTTTTTCGATGAAAGTTTTTGACTTTTTAAACTAGAAATGTAGATTTGGCGTTATCATCACAAATTATGTCACAAGATTCATAAAACTTTTTTTCGGAGATGATAGGGGACACACGAAAATTTCTGATTACTGTAGGTCATGTTTTCTATTTATGCCTTATTTCTTCGCTCAGAAAATGGCACCATGGATCAGAAGTTTATTGAAAGGGGCGGAGAGAACGTCACCGAAATTTTTTATATTTTTAATGCCGCTCGGCTTGTGCCCTCTCTAATTCCATATTTATCTAATCCTTCTCCTATCGTCACTGAAACAATTTTGATTCTGATCCATTTTTTCTTTTACGAAAATAAAGATCCCCGGATGTTTGCTTTTCCCAATCACTAATGGATCAAAAACATGCATTAAAAATTTTAACAAAAAAAATGAGATTGAAACCATAAAATGGATCATGTGTGTTCCTAAATCTGTTTCTGTTTTTCAGAAAAATGCATCCTTACTCATAATTTGTTTTTTATATTTCTTCGTTTTTTTTTATTTTCGATCAAAGTTCTCCTCTTGCTTCTTAACAATTTCTTTCAAGTTTCGTATACTATAAAGTTACACTTTGAGAACTGGTCATTTAACTTTTAGTCATTTTGGTCTCATGGCAAACGTTAGAAAAAAGATATATGAGAAGAGAGAACATCATCAAAATGCGACCTCTTCTTCTTTTTTTAAAACTTTATTCAAACCATAAAAAACAGCTGGATCATAATTTTTCCCTCATTTTTTTTGCTGACTGACTCCATTATTTTTTTTATTTTTCTTTCCAAATGATGGAATGAAAACAAGCTATTGTGTCATTGTTCTTTTATGAATGTATGAAATATTTGAGTATCTTTTTGTGATGTTATGTTATACTCGATCACTTGGGTTTCCTTTTTTCTTGTGGATAATGTAAACGGTCTTCAGAATATTTTTTTTCAAATTATGGAACATTTGTCCTGTGTTAGGACACTTGCGAGCTAAGATCACGGGAGCGGTGTTCCAAGGACTCGGTGACACTTGGACACGAATCCTGTGCCCTTGAGTAAGTCATCAAGGCGGGGGTTGCTAGCTAATGAAGAATGTAATAGTTTGTGGGATACTTGCTAATCCTACCAAAAACATGTTCAAAAATGTTTTCTTACATATTTGAAGCCTAATCCTTTTTTTCTATTTCTCTATATTACTTAGCCCTACATCTAGAAGTGAGTTCAATTTTTGACATCACACGGATAAATCGGCATGATTCTGCAAGAAAAATTGTTATGAATCGGTTGAAAATTGTTTCGTTTTTTGAATTTTCAGACGTCAGCAAAGTTTAGTGAATTGCTGTGAATTGGCTGAGAAAAATGAAATCTGACTGAGAATAATTCTTCGTCGAATTTCCTTTTCAAATTCCTAAATTATTTTACATAAGATTCGCTCATTCTTTCATCTAGATTTCCTTTGTTTGGTTTTCTTCTTCTTTTTTCTTCTATCCTAATATTCTCATATACTAGTTTTTTTTGGCTCCTCAGTACGTTCCGCTCATCTCAGATTTCCGTTCTCCCACGTCTTTTCGAAACTGATGCTCGCTGACATTTTACATGTCCTACTAGTTTCAAGAGATGATACTATTCTCGTCAATAACAATTCTACGTATCAAGCGAGACTCTTATTTTTGTCTAGTTCTTCAAAATCGGAAGGGGGTATGATGATATCCGTAGGCGCTGCCAAATAGAAGACACTTTTCAATTCCCGGTTCATTCATAATTATTTTCCTGCTTTTGTACCCACTCATCCCTCATGCGTTCCGTTTTTTTTCAGAGTGACGTCTTCTGCTTCTTCTTCTTTTTTTGTCTTTTCCCCCATCTGTCAAAAATACGTCATTCTTCGGTAACGTAGCATCGCTGAAACATCTTTTCACCCAATCAAATATTCATCGAAGCTAACGCTTTCATGTAGGTTTTCAATATCTTCATTCTTTGTTCTTTTTCTTCTTCTTTCGATTCATCATCTGTCTTCCAAAAAAAAAAGAGACAATTGTGTTTTGTGAATGTCATCTACGAAATTAATAATCAACTGAATAACATTGACACACAATTTTGTGAATCTATCTCTGACGTTTTTCGAAGGTTCGAGATATCGAAAGGATACAAAACTATCGTGGTTATGTACCTTTTGATGTTATATGTGGATAGCGTGAGGTTCAGACCAGAACCTGAAGAAACTGAATCTGAATTGGTTCTAGGTTGGATTCAATGAAAATTCAAATAAATTTATGTTACTGACCCTTTCGGGTTGGTTCCGGAATATCCGAAATAAGTTTTTCCAAGAAAGAGAATCCGGAATACGCAATCCGGACAAAAATATATTTCATGGTATCCGAAATCTGAAATCCGGAATCTGGAATCTTAAATCTGTAATCTGGAATCTGGAATCTGGAATCTGGAATCTGGAATCTGGAATCTGGAATCTGGAAATTGTCTCATTTTACAGGTGTTGATAACAAACAAGGTTTTGAACCCAACTTCTAATGGGCTCCTCATTCTGAAGTTTTTCGAAGAGCTTGAAAATAAAAATAAGTGTATTGATCCATTCAAAATTCAGCTGAAATTCAATTGCTAGTTTTTCCCTTCCAAGGTACTATTAAATGTCTCAAAATCCAACAAAACCAACAAAATGAAAACATGTGATATGTTTCTTTTAGTTTATGTCAGCTTGACATCTCTAAACTCGCAATTAGGTCGTTTTTCAATTATCAAATCCTCCCACGACTTCTCTCACGTGTTCCTTCTATTATCCTTTTCATCCTGCCAATCTCATTGATGTTTGTTCTCCTTCCGCTTTTTTTTTCCTCAATGACTCTTCCTTCCATTCTTTTTTTTCCACAAAATGTTCACACATCATTCTCCTCCAGTAGAATTAAATTCAGTGATATCAGTTGGAAGAACCCCCTGCTCGTCGACTTTTGCCCCGATATCAGTTGTGTTTTCACCGATTTGCCACTTTTATTTTCTGGAGAATTGTCTTCAGACACTGTCTCCTCTCCGAGTAAAATGACAACAAATCAGATCATAATCCGCTTTTAACGATAAAAAAGGTCACGTGTTTTCCCTTTCAAAGACGGCTGTTCCTCATGTACTTTGTAACAACTGACGTCTATTTTGACCCAGTTTTCAGCCACCCATCCAGCAAAGCAAAGGATCAGTGCATTTACTGAAATGATATTCAAAGTCAGATCGGATTAATTCTATTCGGTTTTAAGGATTTAAATCCCTGTTCTGTGATAGGTGGTCGCTGTTTTCTTCCTCATTTTCAATGAAATCAAATCGGATGGAAGAAAATGACAAACGACGATAAATGCTGTCAATCATTTGCCAAATTGATTCTGATTTCTAGATGACGAGAGGAAATCGGTGGGGGAGTGTGATTTGAAACAGAAAATTGTTGGGTCAAGGTTGCTGTAGAGTTATCTGGAATTCCGTTGGAGGCACTGCAACTTCTTCGCAAGAAATTTCTATTTTGAAAACTGGACACATAAGCTACCGTAATCCGAGTTATTTACAAGTGTGTGCGTGCGTATTACTACGGCTGATTCAAATTGTATATCAGAATTTTTTGCCGATAAAAAGCTGCAAGACAGGCATTTTTTGTTCCCACTACGTGAATCGAGTAAAGAGTATTTTCCAGAAAATGTTCGTCTCTCTCGAGGAGACCTCAGGTGACACTCTTTGTTAGGTGTAGAGCAAAGTAAATTCAGGAACTCTGTATGTTAAAACGTTTCTTGTTGGAGCTTTGGAAACCCCTTTCCTTGCTTTATACTGGTCTAACCTCCCACACTGGTTGATTCATGAAATAAACTTCTGCTAAATGTCAGTTCTTCCTCTCTTAAGGAAGATACAGATGCTGATTAGAAGATGCTTCCGCAAATAGGACGTTTCTGACATGTCATCTGATTCTAGCCGTTCGAGGAAGAACTAGCCCGGCGACTGTTACTTCTCAAACTGCTTATGATTGCTAATCTTTTCGTTGAATTTGATCCATTTTCAGCAGGATTCAAATCAAACCGAAAAACTCCTACAAATCCTCTCTCTCTTTTCTTGTTATTAGTTATTATATTTCTTCTTTTTTTTTCTTTTCATTCTTCTACTACCAGGAAGTCATTTCCTCTCTCTTCTCGTGTTCTGATTTTTCGATCCCCTCATCACTCGCACGCCAATTGACCATTCGCGGCTGCTGCTGCTCTCATTTTGTTTCTTTCTCTCCCGATTCGAGGAAAACCTGTCCCCTCGTGACACTGTATCACCTCTTTCGGCCACTCGTTTTTTTCTTGATAACTGATACTGCGCGATTCCGCAATTTCGCCTCACGCTCCCCATTTCCTTATCAAGAACTATTGAGAAAAACTAGAAAGTGGGTATATTTGATGACGGTGTAATTGTGCAACACTTGGCCTGCGCCGCCTGCTATTAAAACACTTTTATTCATTTCCTTGATTTAGGCACTTTCTCCGAATACTTTCGATTTCATTTCGCTCTCTATTTTTGGCTCTAGTATTCTTATTCTTCCTCTTCCTTTTTTCGTCGCTTCTGTTCTTCTCAAGCTCCGCCCTTTTCATTTTCCAAAAAAACATCTACCTATTTACTCTTCGACTTCTTCTTCTTCTTCTTCGTTTTGTTCATCTTCTTTTATTTTTTCTTATTCGTTCATTTTTCTGTCCCGCCTATTTTTTCTCATTTTGCATTTTCTCTCCTCCTCCATTGCCATTTAATATTATTGAAGTTTCAGAGTAATATAGCCAGTGTTGGTGCTCAACGAGAAATGTCACCCACTCTAAATTGTGTTTCTCTTCTCTTGGTTTCATTTATCCTTCCTGTTGTATTCTGTCACGAACCAGAGGATTATAGACCTGAAGAAGGTCTAACGGGGCACAATGGCGTCTTCCAGGTAAGTGTCACGAGCTCGTTTTCCTCTAAAAATAGAATCTATATTTAGAATGAGATTACTGTATGTGAGCGTGGGGAATACGCGATTCAATTGAATGACTTAGATATTTGATATTCTGTGACGCTATTTTGTTGTTTTCTTGCAAGTGCTTCTAATTCGGAAACCCTCCATCTTTTTTAAAACTTCAAAATTAGCTTTCAAAAATCAGTCATAGAAATAGGAACAAGATATATATTTGCGGGTTACAGTAACCAGGATTCAAACTTACTTCTTATGAGTGATATTTCCAGGTACTGCCATGGACAAAATACGAACTCTCACTCATCTCGTCTCTTCATGCAACTGCCAACTATCCGGAAGTCATGAAAATGGTTCGAGACAAGCTTCTGATCTCTGACTTAGCGCCAAATGATAGACGAAAGATTGAGAGAATGTTGAAAAGTCTCCGACCGCCACCAGTTTTCAATGACTTCTTAAATGAGGGAGAGGCTGATCAGGTAACCAATGAAGATTCACCAATACATCGTTCAATTTCTGCTTCTTCAGGTCAGGAAAGCTCACAGTGAAAAGAATGTAGAAGGTGTTCTGGAAGTGATCTCTAAGAAACTTGAATACCTGCCAGACTTCTTACGAGATCAAGCGATGACTTATCTTGCAAAGCATACACCAACCATTCAACCTCCAGAACTTCTATAAATATCCTTCAATGTAATTATCCATGTATAGCCATTTGTACTTAAACCCTCAAATCACCCGTCTCACTTTTAAATACCCTTACTAATTCTGCAGTTTCGTCCAAATGCTTGCTTAGCAACGGGTTAGAAGATATAATTTTAAATTTTAAACCCATTTAGATATCTCCTTTTCAAACAACCCGCCACTCTATCTATCCGATTCTCTTCTACATATGTATCATACACACTGCGCCCCAAATCAGATTGATCTGTTCAAACAATTCGATATCCCAGCTAATTCGATCTCAAAAATTCTTCACCGCTGTACATTCTCTCTTTGTCATCTGCCCCCCCCCAATCCTCCTATTTTTTCTTTCTGATCCCCACCCCAACTGTGTTCAGTTTTCAGAATGAAATCTTGTTTTGTGAATTGACACCAACTTAGTCTTTTATTTTTTTTTTCAATTTCACAATGAGACAGACTCGTCGAGGTTATCAGCCATTCAGCACACTCTGTGGGCGGTCATCGGAATTATTGAACTTTCAAATGGTAGACAGAGAAAAGGAAGAAGACTCGATAAAGGAAAGAGAAAGTGAACTTTGAATGGGAATTTGAATTCTTAATCATTTGTACTTTAATTTGAGAAAACAAAAATTGTATCAACAATAAATTAGCGTTCCTGGACCATACGATTGTCCTATTCAATGATCCAAAGGGTCTGGAAAAGAAAAAAACCATTTCTATCGTCTGGGCTTCCACGTCATCTGAATTTTTATCTTAAATCTTCACAAAAGTGGATTTCAAAGGGACTCCGACTAAATGTTTTATTGCATAAAAATGTTTCAAAAAGTACTTATTTTCTTAAATTATATTGCAAAAAAAATGTTTTTGAAGTTCGAAATCTCAGAAAAAAGGTCGTTGAAAGTTTTTTAAAAGATCGCATAGGGACTAGTTTTCAAATTCCCGCGCAGTGAGAAACTTAGGCCACGGCGGCGGGAGGCCTTTTTCACATGACGGGTTTTCAGGATTTTCTCCGATTTCATCGACAAGTAAAAAAACAGAAAAAAAACGCGATCGGCCACTTAAAAGATGGCTTGCCGCCGTGGCCTAAGTTTCTCGCTACGCGGGAATTCAAATACTCGTCCCTATCGGCCTCCTTTTTAGCAAGATTTTTACTGTGGACGTTTTTCAAGGAGTCCGGATTTTTTTTGCAATAATATTAGGAAAATACATCTTTTCGAACATTTCAATACAATACAAATTTTGATGGGCGTCCCCTTTGAATGTGTTTTTGAGCAGCAATATTATAGAAATTGACCGAGATTTCAGAATGATAATTGATCAAATCTTCTTGAAAATTCCATGTGAAATTCCTCTTCTAGGTCGTGGAAATCCCTTTGGAATGTTTTCTTCTCTTGGCGATTTTTTTTGGGATCAAAAATTGAAAGTTCTAACGATCGAAACGAAGCGATGCGAAGAGGGAATACTTTAAAATCCAAGGTGATACCGATGTAATAGTAAAGCTAGAGAAAGAAAAAAACACTTTCATGTAGAAAAAACCGACCTGGAGAGTCCCCACGTCAGTTGGCTTGGATGGGAAGGATAACCCAAAAAATCGGATGTTGAGAATCTTTCAAAGTTAAAAAATTGAAATGTAATGGAATGGTAAAACTCTGTGATACATTTGTATAACTCGGTGAATGTTCAATAAAAATTGGATCTATCTGGATAGGGAAGCACATTTTTCCATGCTCCGAATCTAATCTAAAACTGACCCGTTCAAGTTTTCCATCCTAGTTTTTTTTTTAATTATAACGCATCATTTCTCAACAAAAAAAGGATATATATATTTTTCTTGACTCTCCTTATGGCTATCGCTGTTCAACCTACATCGATCTACTTCCAGGTGGATATCAGTTGCCAAATATTCACTAACTGGTGTGTCAGTTTGAAAGTTATTGAACTCGACACATTGTGAGTCTGTATCCATGTTTTCTACCAAAAACATGCTCTCCAGTTTCCCAAACACAGCTGTCGTGACCGTTGGTCCAAAGTGTCTCGATCATCGAGGCACAATCGCTTTAAATACAAACGGAGAGATCGCAGGAGACGGATGGTTTGGTGTGAGTTTTCAAAGGTCAACTATACATTCCTTCGTTTTTTCTTTCTCAACACAAAGCACAAAAAAATTCTGGAATGTTCTAGAATCGCTTCGAATTCATGGGGGAAGTGACACACAATTGCACAAGAAAAGGAGAAACGTTGATGTTTCACAGGAGACTAGGATACTATCCTGATCATTTGAAGTGAGAATTGTTGGGAAAATCTGAGAATTTGCGGATTTTTTTCAGAGCGATTCGAAGAAAGTTTCGAGTGGAAGTCAATGAAAAAGGAGTGAATCAGTGACCTGTTTGTTTTAACTGTTAATTATATCAGTGATGATAATAATAAATTTGTGTCAGCATTTTTCATTTCATGAAAAAAACAATTATTTTCAGTTTAATAAAATAATAGTTTTGTTTCTGGTATTCTCGTGTTTCCTTGTATTTTGTTCCGATGGAATGCAGACACCACTGAACAGCAAATCAGTAGTTCAATTAAGAGATTTTTCGTTGATACTTATGCCTTTTTACTACGGTATATAAATCTGAGAGTCCGAGCAAATTTTCAAGACGTTCCGAAAAGTAAAGCATCATGTTTTTGCCTCTTCGGAACATCCTGATGTTACGGAACAAATTTCAAGCTGATTAGGGATTTTCTGATCCTCAGGTTCAAAAAATATTAGTCACTATTTTAACACAAAGATCTTGAGTTTGAACACTTCAAAGTTTGTTTTTGAGTTTGCTTAGTTTTTGCATCACTTTTGCTTTCAATATTTTTTCAGTTTTCATTTACTGAATTCATGTTAGCAATCGACAGAAACTTTGTTCAAGGAAATCACGTGGTTGTTGATGATTGATACCTGAATGGGAAAATGAAAATTTCTAGAAAACACATTCCTGCCAATTGACAGTCTTTACAACACAAACAGTTAATGGGACAACATACACTTGCACTTATTTTCAACACTTTCCCACACGTAGAATATAAGTTCATGAAACAATTTTATCAGAACTGATTCCCATTTTCAAGAGAGGGACCACCTGCGAATTTCGAAATTTTTGAAAGCGGGGGGACATGAAAAAAGAACTGTCTTGGAATTTCGTTTTTATATGCCTGTCAAGGAGTTGAACTTGTGGGACGAGTGGGAAAGGGCGCTGCCTGGGTTTTTACAGTTTGATCACTTTCTACCAAAAGCAATTAAAACATTCAATAAAGGTAACTTTAATAAAACTGGAAATGCAAATTTTGATTGACACACAAATTTGAAGCTGACATGTCAGCACTCAATCGAGTTACGACCGGTCAAGAGTCATCGCCTGTCAAAATTCTTCCAGTCAAACGTGCTGAGCACCTAGGAACTATGCTTCTGAATGACATTTTTCAGAGCAAGGTTCTTATTTTGCAGAAAAAAATATTTCAAATGGTCAATGTTTTTTTCCCATTCAACAGGAACCCCTTGGGAATTCGGGATGGTTTGGAACAAACTTTTCTGGAATGTTCTATTCAAGGTTTTTGCTCATAATAATTTTTGCTCATAATATACAGAAACATTTCGGGAAAAGAAAGAGAATACCTAAACCTGAAAGTTTACGGAACCCAATTATCAAGTGAATTGTTTTTTTCAGATTTTGCAGGATCACAAAATGAAGAGCTGATGACGTAACAGAGCTGGAAAGTTCTAGACCAATACATTTTGCCTTGATATTACGACTGCCTTATCATTTCTTTTCTCCGTTTTCTCTTTTGATTCTCTAGACTGATAAGCTCTCCATGAGTGAACTTTAGACTGAAAACTGCACTTTTGAACCAACTGTGTTTGATTGTAAAAAAACAAAAAATGGTACAGAAAAGAACACAGAGCCAAGCATACATTCCAAGTGAGAGAGATCTTTAATAATTTTATTCATGCACTATAAAAAAGAAGGCGTCCCATCTATCAAATGGGTCGTTCGCTCCCCCTTCTTTCTCTCCTCTCTTAGTACATTCGGTCCTCCGCACATTTTCTTCTTCTGGCGCCCGCTCCTTTGCTCCATCCCTCTTTCATTCTATTCCTCGGTCGCCCTATCTATCGTTTGGATCTCTGTCTTCACCCCGCTCCATCGTCGTTCCCAATTGACTGATCGGTTCCTCAACCACAAAAAACCAACCGCTTCTTCCAAAAAAACGTGCGTCTCGCAACGTTTCGGTGCACTGAGACATCACTTCGTCCCTGGTACGCATTTAAAAAAGAGTGAAAAGGGAGTTGAAGCGGACGAAGCGGCACACTTGCGGAACATTCTTCTGCCCCCCTTCGCCTGTCTCCGGTGGCAGACAGAAAAACGAAAGAGAGCAATTCTTTGCCGTTTCAACCATCTCACTCTTTCGACCACCGCGTACTGACCCTAGACACCGCCGCCACCACCACCTGCAGACATCATGAGAAGGCCACACGTTCCACACCCTTCATCACTTCTCTGCTTGTTGCTTCTGCCTCTGGCTGTTCTAGAAGCAGCTGTCTTTGAACACAATCCGACTCACTTTCGGATTAGTGGAGTACTATCATGTCCCCATAGACGATCTACTTACTGGTGTTTTAAAGTTTACCTTTATGAATATGATACATTGTAAGTTCAAATTTATGTTCTACAACTGAAAATTCTACAGTAGTCCTTTCAGAGATAAGGATGAAATAGCAAGTTTTGGAGTCAGATGCACGGATCAAGAAAGTTTAACTTATAACCTCAACGGGTACGATGACAGTGACGGGCCAGGAGATGTGAGTTTTATTATAAGCACATTTGAAAAATTAGGGCCAGGTCCGCGGATCGGGTCCAGATTTTTTGATTTGAAAAAATTGTCGAATTCTCAGAAGTTTCAGAAATTTTTTCGAATTTTTAAAAGAACACTTCGTTCTTGGCGAACTTATGATTTGACAATTTTTTTTTTAATGGACCCCGAAGATTTTTTCAAATGATAGGAAAAAATACTGAAAACCCAGGCCTCAATGGGACCGGCCGGACCTTGAATTTTCTGAAAAAAAACCAAGAACTTGTCAAATATTTTGGAAACACCAATTCCCTAGAAAACTTTCAACTGTCAATCAACCTTGAATATGTCCTTTATCTTTTGATAAAAATTTTGACAACCAATTTTCCACAAAAAATTGCACCGTTAAATTTTTATAATACTGACTTACATTTTGATCACGATACGGAAAACATGAAACGATAATTTTGATTGGAAAGAAACCTAGGGAAAACTAAAAACTGTTCCTATTGTAACCGCAAGGAGCTACAATGATTGTCAGTGATTCTATTTTATCATTTTGCTGACCACCAGAGCAAAGCACATTACAATTTGTCAACTCGGAAATTTCTTCAAAAATTGAAAAGTTTCAAGTTTCATGTCTCGCGAATGTGATCTCTGAGGTATTAGAGAAATGCTTCGAACTAGTTTCTAAAAGTTCAAAAACATAATTAACTGTATCAATTAGGGATAGTTTCAGAAATGTTTTCACTTTACTTAGTTAAAATTTGAGGGTCTGATAGAGACGTGCGGATTCCGTATTTCATATTCTGGATTGCGAGAAAACAATTTTTCTGGAATTTCCGTCAATATGCAAATCTGTAAGAGTCTTTTGTCACGAGAATGATTTTGAACTTCTGCTACTAATAATGAAAAAATATAGCAGCAGATATATTTTTAGAATTTTTCTGCACACCGAAGATGTGCGAATTCCGAATTCCCTGAATTTTTTTATATTTGTGTGGGTTCTAAATTCCCGATTTCTAGAGAATTACTTCATTCCTGGCTCCGTTTCTCGAAAAAGTCGTTCTGGACATCTCTAGTGTCTAACTAAAATTTTGAAACACCCATCAAACTTTTCCCAGCTAGCTTTTCTGAATTCCATTTTTACAGAATTATTACGAGCTATTTTTATGGGTCTACCACAACTGTTCGTTACATGGAAACATTTTCCAAGAAGTGCATAATTTGTCTACAGTTGCGATTACAGAGAAGTGAGTTTTTTCTTCCCGAATCATGATAATCTGAATTTTTAGAGACGTCGTACGGATACGAAACTATAATGTGTCGGTGAAAGGAAAACGGGTTGATGGTTGGGACCAGTAACTTTTTTTACGGAAAATAAATCGTTTTTTCTCTGCTCTTTTTTTGTACTTTCAATAGGTCTTCCCATTTTTGAAACACTCGGAGAATGGAGAAGAGGAAGCATACATATTTCAATGGGGAATGTTTCAAAGTGCACGATGCTTTGGAGGATTCATCTTCTTTTGTTTCACTGACAGCCGTTTTTTTTTCTGTCTGTGAAAAAAAGAGAGATAGAAGGAACGAAAATAGAATGAGATGGAGCAGAAGAGAGATAGAACTGAATGATAGATGTCCGTATTTTTTTTTGAGAGAAAAAAGAAAGAGAACATTGAGAGAGTTGATTGGAGAGCAGAGGAATTCGTAGAACAAAACAAAAGGGAACATGTTTATTATTGTTGACCAGTCAAGGGTGATTCTCCTTTATCACTTCCAACACTTTTCTCGTTTGGCAACATTAGTTCTAACATTAAGTCATCAATAGAGGCAAGACCAAAGAGCTTTGCCAGTTGAACATCTTCCACAAGATCTCTTGATATTGCTAGCATAGGAGGTAGTAGGAGAAGAAGATTCGCGAATCGAAGTGGCATATCTTTGTGTGGGGAACTGAATCGTACGTGACGTTCGAAGGCTTCCAGGATCTGGAAAAATAGGGATTCTCTAGGAATTCAAAGGTTCGAGCAAATTTGGGAATCTGAATTCTAGTACAATAACAATTCAGAAAACAGAGGGTGTATTTTCAGATTGGAGTTAGCATAACAGTTTAGGTTCTACAAGAACAATTTCACATGCGAAACAGTAGCCAAGCTTTGTCAAGTCTGAGCTCGATCATCTCAATTCCTATGCAAGCTATCAGAAATGTGTCAAAGGACAAAAACATTCTGATATTATGATGAACAGTTTATCAATTGCCAATTTTTTCATATCTTTGTACAGAAACCAAAAAATTGACTCATAATTAAAAGTTACACGCCCTTCTATTACAGGTTTTACATTATGCCGTTTTTAGAAGAACTATTTTCAAGAAAGTTTCGTCTTGGGTGTAAGTTATGTACAAAATACTTCCAATTTAAAAAAAATTAGCAAATTCACCTTTCACCTATAATTTACTTTTTGTTTTTTTTTCTATTTCTCAAGTTTTCACCAGTTCTCTTGAATAGCAAAAACTTACCTTCTGTCGCATGTCTTCCACATCACCATGGGATTCACTCGAAATTCCTTTTGCCACTGAAATTTACTGTAGGAAGACGAAGTAAAAAACACATCAAAAACTCACATGGATCAAAAAAGGTTATTGCTTTTAAAGCAATGTACTCAATTTCACTCATATGTAACTGTCTCATTGGTGTTGTCACTTGATCGATGATTCGTTCTGCGACACGGCTGGAATAATTCACTTTTTTGTTTTATAATTTGGGAATAGAAAGATCAGGTTGAAGCTTGATTTATCAACACTATGAAAAACGAAATTTAGAAAGAAGCAATTTTAACAATATGAAAACTAGAAACATGGATGACACCTGCTTCCTTTTTAGACACGGTTGGTTTTCAAGCTGATTAATACGCATACCGTAATAACTTTGAGCTCATATATCACACTTCCTGTGAAAGATATCAGAAACTGATCAACTGACAAAATGTTTACCATAATGTCAGAAATATTTTGTCAGTTTACCACTTTTTGATATCATTCACAAGAACTGAGATATATGCATTCAAACTTAACTGTTTGAGATGCAATCTATTAGGATCTACGGTATATTCAAGAAGTTTTTGTGAGATAAAGAAAACGTACTTCATATCTGGGATCTTCGGACTATCCTTGTGTAAGCATGTTTCATTTGTTAACCACACAGCATCTGATAAATGAATGCTTCGAAAAGCTGCACACATTACCAGATGTTGTGCTGAGAAGTGTCTGAGAAGAGCCGCCTGAGTAATGCAATCCACTCTAATAAACCCTTCCAGCATTTTTGCCCATTCGACCATCAGTCTCAATTGTTGATTCATACTATCTGTTACATCTACAGTTGTCGCCTGTTTCCGTGCTTCTGATGTTTTTGTGATCACTGTTGTTCTGAAAATTGTTTTGAATTGTTTTGAGTATATCGTTTCTAGTTACCGTAATCCTCGGGTTGCCTGTTCAGCTCTCTGGAGTGTCTCCAATAAAGGATCTTCAGTAAGTTTTCCATTTAAAAATACATTCAGAGGTCTTATCCTATCTCGTTCTGTCTGTACAGCATCTCTTTTCATTCCTTTTCGAATACATACATCAAATCGACATTTTCTGCATGAGTTCCGTTTCGCTGAAAAGAAAATCATAAATGGGAAATTGTATCTTTCCATTTGGAAAGTCCCTTTTTTCAACTCGTAGTTATGTCTACAAGATAGCATTTTGGTGAGATGATTGAATACAAACTTCTCTGAACCTCTCGTTATTCCGCGATATTTCGATGCGGGTCAAGAGGATTATGAAAAAAAAAAGATGTGCGGTGCGTACCGAAAATACAAATACACAGAATAATATATCGAGGGGAAGAAGCGCGGAAGAAGAAACGGAATAATAAGAAGAAGAATTATCAGACGGCAGTGCAAATATTAGAAAATTGTTTGTGTTTTGAGCAGACAGTTCTCCTGAAAAGGAAACATAAATCACCTTTGTCCACTTGGCACTTTTCCCCGAAACGACACACGTAAGAATGGTGTTTCCGAATCGTTCGTCGGAAGAAACCTGAAAATTGAATCGGTGTTTTTTTCATAAAATTGAATCGGTGTTTTTTTCATAAAAAGTAAAATATTGTTTGGTTCTCATCCTTTTCCGGTTTACCAGATCCAAAGTAAACTTTTAAATTTTGATTAGATCTGTTTATTTTTTTGAAATCACCTATTTTTAAATAATTTAGTTTTCTCTACTTTTAAGATCTCCAGAAGTAGTTGATAACAGTTTTCCAAGCTAATGTTCAATCCTTCTTATAATACATAAAGGCCCCTTCTTCTTTACTTCTTTCATTTTCATTCCTTTTTCTAGATGAAAAATCTGCCAGGCCCGGTTTGATCTGTCTTAAACTGTTGGATCTGGCAGGTTTGAATCACAATTAGAAAACTGTGTAAAGCTGAGCAGCGAAATCGCGCCGTAGGCGCACCAGATAAGCGTTTAAAGAGCTGCGGGACATTTCGAGAAAGGTTCCAGACTGTGAAAATAATTTTAGGGGTTTCTCTGATAGAACACATTCTGGAATTCAAAAAATTCCAAAATTTAATTGATTTTTTTGTCAATTTTGAATTTCAGAACATTTTAACCAGGAAAAGCATATTTGAAAACTTTAAAGTTATTTTTGTAGTCTGAAGCTTTTTCTTTCATCTGTATTATCACGGTGGTGAAATGTCCGGTGGCGAAACGCCCCGGAGACCCAACAGGCTGGATGTAATAATCTCTAAAAGTTAGGAAGAATTGGAAAGCACGGTTATTTGTTTGTATCAAAGAATATACAAACTTTTTATTGTGTTCTATGCTTGGCATTGTAGGATGCCCTATTTTCCTTGAAATCTAGACGACTATTTATTTTTCAGAATCTCACAGGACCAAGTATACGGAATATAGATAACACTATTAATTGAAAATGTCTTTAGATTGCTCTTGATAACTGTTTTGAAGTACTCGTTTTGCCAACAGGATGCTCTATCTTTTTTGGGCGAAATATGATCCCTGGATTCAATAGTGTTTTTGGGTGAAAAGGAAAAAGAAAGAAAACGAAACCCCCACTCGAAAAGAATGCTGGTTTCACAAGCCCCTTCTTCTTCTCTTTTTCCCTTTCACTTCATTTACTATGTGCCATAACGCATTAGTGCATTGTTTAGAAGGATTCTTTATGGTAGAAAGCAGATGTGTCACGCCACATCTCTCCATTTTTTTGTCTTGTTTTCACCCAGTTCCAGTTTATATTTTCTGCTTAAAATTACCTTTGCATCCATCACAACTCAGTGCTCCATAATGTTTTCCAGTCGCTTTGTCACCACAAATAGCACAAAAAACGTTCTCGAATGAGTTTGGACTTTGACTAGTTGACGATGTTGCAGGTTCTTCTTTATCCACCGGTGTCATATTGTCTTCGTCTGAAAATTTATCTTATCATAAAGACTAGAAAGAGTTATCTTCGAAATTAGTGTACTTTCTTGGTCATTACAAATCAATGAGTGGGTAGTTAAAAAAATGTATCCGTTAGAAACAATATCAAAGAAGAGAAAAAGAAAACTGATAGTGGCTGGCTAACTTGAATTTTCAAGTTCCAGTAGTTTTTCTACGATAGTTTTCCAATGGTAAAGAAACAAATATGGAAAGGCAACGAAGGAAACGAAAAAAAATGCACCTGCTGTCAGAGTCAATAACGGATTTTGAAATGAAACTTAGCTTATATGCTTTGAAACCTTTTTCTATCTATTTTCGTCTCTGGGATTTTTTTTTCAAATTGCAAGAATGGAGTAACTGAAGCTGAAAAATAGAGGAACTAAAAAATAAGTTAGGATAGGTTTGAGATATTATGAATTTTACTCGACAATGTGAGCAAATGATATCGTAGACTGTAATAGGAACTTTAGAGGAACAAAGAAAAGAAGAAGAAGAATAGTCATTGAAAAACGTGCCACGAGGTGGTCGAATGACGGCTGACTGATCGATAGATAAGGTCTTGTTATGGTTTTATCGGAAATATTCTTGGGCACAATACAAACATTCTAACTTACACATCTGAATTGCAATTTTGAGGTTACTGTAGTGCTAAATATCCAAAAAGAGAACACAGTGTTGTGGCCTAGAATTCAAGAGCGTGTAGTCCGAGTGGAAAACTTTTTGTGGCGCCGCGATGATTTTTTCGGTTCAAATACCTTTTTTCTCTCGGTTTTTTCTCACAGTTAAACAGGGAATTTTCAGTTTCCGTTGTTTTTTTTTGCAGTTTCTTGCCGATGTTAAAATTAGAAAATTAGTAGTATTATAAAAAACGTCGTAGAAGAATTGCATTGTTTCTCTCTTATGATGTGTCGTCTTAACGATATATTCACCCGTCCTCCTGCGTCTCGAAGAGTAGTTCATCACCGCATTGATTTTTTGTCTCCTTCCTATCCAGTTAGCTGATCAATACCACGTTTTATTGCAAACGCAAGATCTTCATGCGGTTTCTATGAAAGCGAAGGGAAACTTGAGAAGCGCATGAAAAATTTTCTTGGTCAGGAACAGGAAGTGTTCAAAAGCTTTTAGCAGCCGTATTTTAATGGATATAATTTATATGACCGAAAATAATCTACGGAATAGACCGTATCTAAATCGACAGATGTTCCTCCGGATGTCTCATTGACCTTTAATTATTACCGGGGCGCTGTGGCCCTCAGAAGGCTTCACTCACCTGCTTCCGTCATCGCTGCCGTCCTTGTGTTAGTCGTCTTCAGTTCACAGCTGCTGTCTCTCCGTCTCTTATTTAGCGCTCGAGTGACGTCTCACCTGTTGCCTGCAAACCTCCCCGACAGCCTGCACTCTTCGTTGTCTTTCTCTCTCTCAACCGCTTTGTAGTTTTTTTGTCGACTAAATTCCCTGTTACTCCCAAACGAACATTTGCTGCCAAGTTTTTAACCAATCGTTCTTCTACAGAAAAATTCACAACTGCAAGGCCAAATTTGAGCACTATTAAAACTCTCAATTTAGCAGGTCGAAAGAACAATTGTCACATCGCACCCAAAAAGTCCTTCTGATTTTTGAACTAAATAAGGCCGAACAGTATATGTGCCGTTCCGAATTGTTTTTGTAGGAGACCGCGCAACCTCCATTTGCTTCTTCTTTAAACGTTTAGTTAGTTTTTTCTACAGATTTACAAATCCTCTTTTTCGTTAGATAAAATGACATTTCTCTGACAGAATCTCTTTGACGAGTGTTGTAAGCTGAGATGGAAAATAATGCCCGAAAACCTTGCCAGAACGAGAAAGTCGATGCCGATTGAATCGAATCCTTTTATAGCTTCGTTTCTTTTTGAATCACCTTCTTCGTAGTAAACGAAAAATATATGCATGAAAATGTGGTCCAAGATATGGCTGAGGTCTTCAAAGAATTGCTAATAAACCTAGCATCTGACTATGTTCACTTCTCTACTTGTTTTTCCGAGGTCCATTGTTTGGGTCAGCAAAAGAGAAAATATAAAGAACCTTCGCCCATGAAAATTTAATCCACTTTGACGAGTGGATGGATTGAGGCCATGGACACTACTGGTTTACCCCGGTTTATTGACTAGGTGAATTTTCAAGTACAAGAGTTGGGAAATGTGTAGTTCAAAGTCAAATCACACCACTCATCCAATTGATCTACTTCGCTGCATTGTAAATAAGACACATATGACCGATGCGAACTAATCGAATATACTTGATTGGCCAGTTATCTCTTTCTGCACATTCGTTTTTCAACTTTCGTTCGCTTTACTCTTCTCTCAAAGTTTTCGTAAACTGATACTAGTTATGCGATCACTGCGGCAATTCATTCCATCTTGACTTCTTGAGTTGTCTCTCACATCAAAATAAATTCCGTCCTTTCCATTTGCCTTTTTATGACTCACATGTTCCCTGCATGAATATTCTGTGTTATTCAATGTCTTTACCGCTTGTTCATTTTTTAAACTTTTGTTCCCTCCTTGTTTCACAAGTAAATAGTAACTGTGGTCTTACTCCAGTAACAATTGTCAAATATTTGACAGCTTGTCCTCATTTTCTTCCTGGAAAACAAGCCAATTAGCCTGTTCTGTCTACTCTAAACATCTACGCAACCTACTTTTACGATATGTTATGACAACGCCAGACTCGGCAATAACACGGAAAACGATATTCTAAATTTTTGTGGCAAAAGTGCGTTTTACGTTTTGAGACAGAGTTTTTATGGGTCTCCGTATTCTTTTTATCTCTGCAGTCTCTCCCTAGCGCGTACTGGTTTCGTAATCTGTCTCGATTCTCTCTCGCATGCCCAGTGTTTCCTCGAATGATTGAGTTCACTTTCATCATCTCTAGCATTCGTTTCCCGAAACGCAAGTATTATTATCTTTCTTCAGGGCAAAACATGGACAAGGTGGAGCAATTGAACCTGAATCTACAGAATATTCTTGATGACGTCGACATAGATTCAGCTGAGAGCTCATTAGATGATGAAGAAGTGACGAAACAAGGTAGGGTAGGAACATCATTATTTGAAAGAAAAGCTTTAAAAATCATCTATTTTTCAGAAGAATCTATTGAAAACAGAAATACAGAAGAGCCAGATTATAGTGAATCCGATTACGAAGACGACGAAGACATTGTTGATTTCGCGGAGGCTACAGGGGGTGAGCCTCGTTTTGGAGTTGTGCAAAAGCGAATGTTGTTCTTCAGATTTCACAAAAAAGCTCAACGCAGCTCGTTCAAATGCCATTGGCCCGAATGCAGCTCGTAATAGACTCACAGGTGAGCTTATACTGAATATATTTCTGAATTTGTACACAATATTGTTTCTAGTTGATGTGGAAAGACATGCGGATACAAGTGAAGATAGGAAACGCAAGCGAGTGAAGGATCGAGCAGATCGTGCAACTGTAGAACAAGTTCTGGATCCGAGAACTCGTTTGGTTCTTTTCCGTTTACTTCAACGGGGAACTCTGCTCAACATTGATGGTTGTATTTCAACTGGAAAAGAAGCTAATGTATATCATGCAACCGGAACAGAAAACGATTTGGCAGTGAAGATTTACAAAACCAGCATTCTTACATTTAAAGATCGGGAGAGATATGTTACGGGAGAGTTCAGGTATCGATATGATGCCTCTGTTTCTGCAAAACGCTCAGTTTTCAGATATCGACATGGATATTGTAAATCGAACCCTAGAAAAATGGTTGCGGTATGGGCAGAAAAGGAGATGAGGAACTTAGCAAGAATGCATGAAGTTGGGCTTCCAGTTCCGAAACCACACATGCTGAAGGGTCATGTCCTCGTAATGGACTTCCTGGGAAAAGACGGATGGCCTGCGCCTCTTCTCAAGAACGCAAATTTGAGTACAGAGGTTAGTGATGTTTCGTATATTAAATCCAGTTTTCGATTCTTATAGGAAGCAGAGCCGATGTATGTTGGATTAGTTCGAGATATGAGACGCCTATATAGAGAATGCAAATTGGTTCATGCTGATTTGAGTGAGTTCAACATGCTGGTACATGATGGAAAACTGTGGATCATCGACGTTTCTCAATCTGTGGAACAGGATCATCCTCATGCGCTCGAGTTCTTGAGAATGGATTGCAATAATGTGAACAAATTCTTCAGGCAAGTTTTCGGTTTAGACTAGGCTTTGAATTTTGAACTCTAAGCTTTTCAGAGAACTTGGCGTCAAAGTTCTATCCGTTCGTCGTTTATTCGAAGTTATTGTGGATCCATTGATGAACGTCAAGGAAATGGAAACAATTATTGACGAAGAACGCGTTGTTGTCAATTCTGAAGACGATGCTCTTTTCATGAACGCTTTCATTCCTCATAAACTAGAACACGTTCTACATTTCGAAAGAGATGGAAAACTCGCAAAAGATGGAGTTGAGGCGAATAACCCATTTCAAAATATCGTCTCAAAGATTGATCTGAAAGGCGAAGGATTCGGCGACGAAGAATGCTGCAGTGACGACGACGAAGAGAACGGAAAGAAGTCCAGAAAGAAACGAGCCGAACCAACGGCTGAAGAGATAGAAGAAAAGGAACGCAAAATTGCGATGCACACTCGAAATCGCGATGAAACGGCCGAAGAGCGAAAATTGAGAAAAGCTGCTGTGAAGGAAGAAAAGCGGGATCAACGCAAGGAAAAAATTCCAAAACATGTGAAGAAGCGTGCGCATCGACAGCATATGAAGTGAATGTGGGTGAACTTTCGAAACTTTTTTATTTAATTGGTGGGAATCGCGGACTTCTCAGTGCCATGCGTATCCCCTCTCTATCATTTACCGCCAACTGCGTTCCTACAGTTAACTGTAGTTACTTTTTTCCGGAGACTCATTAGTTCAATCGAATGATGTTTGTATTAGTTCCCTTTTTTTCATCGTATAGATGGCCGGTTGGGACACGAAGACGTATCCGATCTATCTGGCATTTATCGCGTTTTTTGATCAACGTATGATTGATATTCGGTTCGTTTCCTCTCTTCTGTTCCTTTTCAACATATTAAACAGTGCGCACTTTTGCCACGTTCTCAACATTCAGAATAATTCTACAAATATGAAAAGGGAATAGAAGTCATACCAACAAGGGTGCGGTCTGAGCTATTTTCCCCTGGGAACGCCCATTTTTCATACTATACCCCCACTTCTTCCCCTTTTAACATATCCTGCCAGATATTCTTCTTTTTTTTGTAAGTCTCGATATTCTTGAAGACGCGGTTGGATGACTAAGTAGAATCTTCTTTATATTCATAGGTGATCATTTTCAGGTACTGCTCGGCTTCAGCTTATCAACTTTTTCGTTCATTTTCTATTCATTTTTTTCTTACTCTTCGGTTCCTTCTTGTTCCACTCTTCTCTCACCAGACCCCGCTATTTGCACTAATCCCGTTGACTATCAGGCAATGATTATTCGTTCACTATCAGATGACGAGCGACAATCGACCTGGGTCAGTATCAAATTATCTTGAAAAAACATTCGAGTGCTATTCTCATTTCTTCTCAATTGTCAATTTCCTGATAGTTTTAGAAAGAAGAGGTGGTTAATTTGATTCGACTGTACCAGTTTGTTTCGTTCTCCCCTCCAATCACTCTGATTTGTATTTGATTGTTGTCTCTGGCGTTCCTGTTGTTTCGTTGTGTTTTTTGTTACTTTCGATTGTTGTTCTTATAATTATAAATCGTTCTCCATAAATCATATTTTGTTGAAAATTATCTCGTCACTTCTTCCGGTTGTATTCCCGGCTCTGTTACCCTTTCTTTTCTACTCTTTTTCTTTTTTTTCTCAAATTCTTTTTTAAACAGGCTTAGCTCCCGAATTGTGTTAGACTAGTAACGACTCGAAATGGATTCAGAAGAGGTAAATCTAGGTTTTGGTAATAATGAAGTCAAGTGTTATTTCCAGGTTCGTAAAAGAAAGGAGTATGCCGAAAGAAAGGTGAAAGAGAGACATGCTGCTCTGAGGAAAGAAGCTGAAGAGAGGAGAAAGCATACAATTGAACATCGAGAAAGGTGCGTAAAGATTTATTTAGCTTAAATTTTAGTTTAAAATCCGGAAAAAAAGTTGAAATATTTTTACCGCATCTGGACACTGGCCATCTGCTTTTAGTCCTATGTAGTGCCTTCCATCCGCACCTGTCGTTGTCTAAAACGTTTCATTCACATTTCAACTCCTTGCCAGTTACAGAGTGCAGTCTGTTTTGAAGCGTGAGCAAGTGCTGCTTCAAAAACGAATGCAGCAACTCAATGAGGATGAAGAACGGAAGAAAGCGACGTTGGCCAAACAACATGAAGCAACGTCTCGCATTGCGGCTATTACGAAATCACCAAAATCCTTCGCATTTGGTTCGTCAACTCCTCGCACTCTGGCTTATTTGGACAATCTGCCGAAGAGTGAGCAACAGTACGATAAGAAGCTTCGTCCATTAGAAGATTCGAGCCACTTGACGAGTCCTACATCTACGGTTAGTCCTTTTCAGAGAAAAAATTAAATGATCTGATTTTGATTTGCGCTATAAATTCAGGAATCTTGTTTGAATCTGCATCATATTGAGGTATATTTAAGATTTGAACGAGTGTAAATCGCATAACTTCTGTGTCCAAACAAATTGCATAACTGTTCAACCTTTCCCCCAATGATAATCCATTTCAAACCCCATAAATTGCAAACTCATTTCTCTTCAGAGTTCCACAACGAAAATGGGTCGAATCACTTCAACGCCTCAACGTCCTCCACCAGCTGCGCATCGTCCGGCTCCTACAATGACATCAATGACATCTTCGATGTATGTAACGTCATCAGCTCCTCCAACTCGCCATGGAAAAACATCAATAAAATCAACCATAACCAGTACGACATCTAAGAGACTCTCGACAGGACCATCTTCAATGATGACTCAATCAGTATACACTCCAAGCCGTCCTGCTACATCATCAAGGCTCTCTCTAGGGCCAAATCCGATTCGCGGATTCACGCCAAATTCATCAAAACCGAGTCGTTAGTCGGTTGTTCATTTTTTTTTGTCAAAACAGCGTTTTTCAGATTCAGCTCGTCCAACACCTACTTCTTCCAACAACAGACGTTCTTTGGACACTAGGAAACCACCAATGTCACGAAAGTCAGTGTTAGGACATTCAGAAACTAAGAAACAAGTAAAAATGATTGTTGATGAACCTGTTATCGAAGAGCCGAAAAATGTGGTCAATGAAGAAGCTGTTATACCTGAAGCTTCTCCATTTGAAGATATTGTCGAACAAAAACCGGTGATTGAAACTGTCGAGAACTCACCACCTTCTGCGAATCTTGATGAAAATAAAGATGCAGATGAAATCAATGAGAGACGAGTTGAAACACCAGAAGTCGAAGACATTCCGCGAGAGACTGAGGATCGTGTTGAAATCCCAGAAGCTACTCAATCTGAAACTTTTGAATCTGAAGCAATGCCAAAAGTCGACGAAGAGGTCCAACAAATCAACGAAGCGGTCAATGGGGTTCGTATTTCGGAATCTGATGATGCGGATGCAGCTTCGTCGCCCGATGTTGCGATGAAACAAGAGAATGTGACCGAAGCACCAATCGATGTTTTAATTCCTGTTTCTGATCATATTGATGAGGAAACGAAGAACGTTCCTACTCCAACTATTGCATCTCTACCACTTGAAGATGCGCCAAAAACAGAATTGATCCATGAAGAGACTTCAGAATCTCACGTCGGATCATCCACCAATACTTCTCTTGCTGACGAGCTGATCAATATTGAGCTGGATCAAAATGTTTCAGAAGAAATTGTTCTTCCTCCAAAGCCAGAAGTAGAAGAATTGGTGAGAGAATAACAGTTCTTAATTTTTAACTTGTCGTCTTTCAGAAATATTCCTTTTCGGATGAACCAAGAGTTGCAGTTAGACCTGTGGAAGCTGTCAACGACCTTGTTGATGTGTTTGGAAACGATTTCATCAATCAAAACCAACCGCAACGAATTGTTCAGTTTGATGAAGACACTGACAGTGGAAAAGCGTCTCCAACTTCATCCGAAACTTCGTCAACCACCGATGAAGTGACCCCGAGAAGTGTGTTGGAAGAAGCCAAGACGGCTCCTCGTGTTCTTCCACTAGTCCGATCAGCTGAAGATATGGCTAGAAAAGAGAAAGAAGCCCGAGAAGCAGAAGAGCGTAAGAACAGGCTTGCTGCTATCCTTGCAAAGTCCAGAGGAATGGCTTCGCCTATGACGAATACGTTACCACCTACAGCAGCTGATATCAAAGGTTGGTTTGAATATGAACTTTGCTCGTAGAGTGTGACGAGGTTGAGAACGTTTTTCAAAGTTATTTTCTTTTTTTGGGAATGCGAAAAATGTTTAACCCTTTGTCGAATTCGGAATTTCTTTTCGGATTAGTTAGCATCAGTTGAGTATGTTTGAGAGAGTTCGCAATCATCTAAATCCGCCGAGTTTCAATACATCCTCGGCTCTTTTGCGATTCAGAAAATCTTTATTTATAAGCCACTTTTATCGTACGGCCCCGTAGATTCTTCACCCGTCACTTCACCGCCTACGCCGCCATCCTCACAAATGGCAGAGCAGCCGAGTTCTTCAGCAATTGCATCAACAGATGAGGCTGAGAAGGCAACAAATGGTGAGCTCGTCGTCTCTTTACCCTGGCATGTGCGTGTAGTTAACCTGTCTGTTTGTCATGCTCCTCCATTTTTATTTGCTTGAATATCAACGTTCCAAAGAACTGTGGCTGGTACAACTACAATCATGTGGCAATCGAGAGGAATTTCAGGAAATGATCTCAATATTAGTAACAAGTTGCTTAATGTAGATACAGTAACCAGACTCAATCATCTGAAATATTATTCATAACTAAGTAATCACTATTACGATATCTCTGAATGCTTCTTCTCACTTCAACGTCTGTTTCATCTTCTCCAGGCGAATTTCGTGATTTTGTTAATTGATCTATTCAGTTCTGTCTAAACTTGTTTAGCACATCCAGTCTGTGGTTTCGGATTAATGAATAGAAATATAGTACACTATTTTTTTCAATGTTTTTTTTCAGAATCTGGAAAAGCAAATGATGTCCTAGCTCGTGTGGCTGCGATGACGAATTCGTCCACATTACAAAAGATTCTGCAGCGAAAGCAGGGAAGCAACCCGTCACTTCAGGTGATTTTATTAATTTAAACACGATTAATAGTATTTTATTCAAC
Source organism: Caenorhabditis briggsae (assembly GCF_000004555.2). Classification (NCBI taxonomy): domain Eukaryota; kingdom Metazoa; phylum Nematoda; class Chromadorea; order Rhabditida; family Rhabditidae; genus Caenorhabditis; species Caenorhabditis briggsae. The sequence continues at coordinate 4,075,117 of NC_013489.2, forward strand.
AACGTATATTTTCCAGACATCTGAATCAACGGGAGGTGAAATCTACTAAAGCATCAAATGTTTATCTTCAATCAAGCCTTCATTCACTACTCACGGGTTTCTGTTCTATACGGTAATTTCAGAGAATTCCTAAAAAATCACTTAAAATTTGAATATTTCCAGATCTTGCCATCCAAAAGTGCATTTCGACTGTCAACATCCAGCAGTCCTCTTCATGTCAACTCGCTTTATTCCACACTTCAACCTCACCCCTCTGTTAACTTTACTGTACCACAATTCTATTTTCGTGCGCCTTATATATTGAATATGGTCGTATATTTATCGCATGCATGTGAACTAGATAATTGTTGCTTTATTCCTTTTTTCAGTTGTTAAGTGATGTTTTGTATCTTTTCTTTAGTCTGAGAAATTCGATCAGTCCCCCACAAAGTTCTTTATTGCAAAAAGAACCATCCTGTTCGAAGATCGGTTCTCTTCTTGAACCACCTTGAAGGGTCGCTCTAGTCTATTCTCAGTCTTCTATCAAAGAAGGAAGGCAGCTTTGTATTATTGTACGCGTTCAAAACTTGCGTGTGTGTAAATAAATGACTTTGACACAAACATTCTTATTTGAAACAGTTTTAACTGTTGTGTAATGGTTAATAAACGGATTTCATGGGGTTAATCAGAAAACCAAAAATTTGGAGTTGAAAAAGGAAATTCAGTGAAATACTGAGTCTCAATAACCCCATTAAATCGAAGCATATTCAACCTTCAACATATTTGACTACGATACTCCGATCTCCCGCTCTCGCGTGTTGTTTAGCGGCGTTTGTGTACTTCTCGTATACAATCTGAGTCATTCAGCAACATCGATAATAGTCTCTACTATCGGAGTATTTGTGAATTCCACAATCGAATCCATTCAGAAGCCAGGATGGCGAAAAATATGCAAAACACCTCTTACAGAAAACTTGATGTTGATGCGTTCGATCCGGAACAGTATGACGAAAACGACGAAAGTAAGTCATTTTCATATTTTCGGAATTATAAACCTGTGCTCACAAATTCTTTTTCATCTCGAAAAGAGTTGAGAACATATTTTTCGCTTTATTTAAACAAGTATTAGAATCAATTTTGGTTCATTTGCAGCGGTCGATACCCCCGGGCTTGGCCCTGACGAGCGAGCTGTTCAAGGCTTCTTAAGTTCCAACCGTCTAGAAGATGCTCTTCACGCAGCTCTTCTCTCCCCACCGCTCAAAACTAAAGACCAGGTAATTAATTTTTAATTGTATCACATTCGTAGAGCACTAATGTGGGTTTTCTGTAACCAAAAATTAATTTAAAAGCTGTTCGTTGCGAGATAAATTAGAGATCGTTTCATTATTTACCTCTTTCTTCTCAGTATGATTCTAACTACAAAAGTTCTCTTTATGAATGCAATTCCGCATTTTTCAGAATGTGAAAGATCGTGCTACTCAACTTGTTGCCAAGGTGCTTCAATCGTTTAAAAACGCTGAAATCGAACAAGCGGTCCAGAAACTTTCAATCGACGAGGGAGATATTCTCATGAAATACGTTTACAAGGCCATGGAACTAGGATCTGATGCGGCGGCCTGCCAGTCACTTCTTGGTTGGCATGCCCAACTTGTATCAAAATTCGGACACGGAGCTATCATGCGCGTTTTTTCAGGTCGCCAACGTCTATAATTTATTGAACATTTTCGTATTCTGTGATAATCATTCCCCTCTGCTCTCGTTTCATGTGAATTATTAAGGATTAAGTGAAGCTTTATGATATTCTTTAATATTTTTGAGCACCAAGTATGGTAGTGAAATCTTAAAGCATTGGAACCGTCATACATTAGTCGATATTATTCTTGTGCAAAAAAATTGGAGTTGTGGCCGAATTTCCACACAAATTAGGCCACCGTATTTCAAGGAGAATTTTCGAAAACACAGCCGGCAAACGAGTGCTACCGTAACCCAACAATAAATATTTTCGCAAAATTTTTGACTTATTTTTTCCTTTTTATCAATTTTTTCGTGGTTTTGGCCGTTTTTTCACCATTAGGTGAAACCATTTGGTTTAGGTGAAACTATTAGGTGAAACCTATTT
>NC_013489.2:4077913-4098567 GCF_000004555.2 Caenorhabditis briggsae
TTTTGCGAAAATATTTATTGTTGGGTTACGGTAGCCCTCGCCTGCCGGCTGTGTTTTCGAAAATTCTCCTTGAAATACGGTGGCCTAACTTGTGTGAAAATTCGGCCACAACTCCATTTTTTTTGCACAAGAATAATATAAACGAACATGAGAAAGGCACAGAGAAGTTATCACACGAATTAGGAATCACGGAGAACAATGAACAATTAACAAGAAAAGATAAATGACTGATTGATTCATGCAGCTTCATCGTCTGATAGTAAACTCCTGTTGACAGATTCGATTTCTTGTGACAATCGAGGCGTAGCTGCTTTTCTAAGTAAATCGAATGCCATTAAATGGCTGGATATGGACAAGAGCACCAATAGAGCCAGAGAAATACACATCGAAACAATGAACTGGGATATGCTCATTCCAATGTCCAGCCAGCTGCCATCATCTTTAAGTTGGTGGAAGAAACACTGAAATAAGATGGTTTTCAAAAAACGGATTAAAACCATTTCCCACCATCGACATGAAGTCTGTGAATATTAATGAGAAGCAGCACAATCTTTGAATCGATTCAGGATCAAATCGGATGATAGAAGCAAATGCAGATGACACCAGAAGAATCGGAATCAGAAGTTTTAGAATCAAGAGTATTGCCATGATAAAAGGACTAAACACAGAAATAAATAAATTCAGTGTGGAAGGGTTGAATGAGTTGATTGAAGCGAAATTTCCAGTCCCAAACAGAGTGCAAAGGACGAAAGAAACACAGACGACAGTCCTTCGCACTTCAACATACCCACCAGTGGCTACTGAAAGAATACCTTATTGTAGCAATAAGCACAATTTCGAAATTTCTTACCTTTGGTTGAATCAATTTTAAGTTGAAACAGTTCCACATCCGAGAGATGGCCGAACTCGAAACGAACGAACATGGCTAATAGAAACAGAAATACTATTACAAACATCGATTCGTATGAGATGGATAGCAACGTATATGGGACCTGAATAGTACTGTATTTCAGAGCAAATGTAGTTTCAGACTTACATAAAAACAAAGAGAATACGCAACTAATCGATCAAGAATATAAGGTCCAGAAAGAAGAGAAGGGGCAACGAGAGATAGCGGAATTGAGACCCATGAGACCCATCGGGCAATTGAAGGAGGCTGAAAAGCTAATGATTAAAAAATAACTGGTGGCTGAGCTTACTTTGTCGAAACCGTAGTTCACAACTGCAAGAAAAACAGCAACGGTTGAATGAACATAAACCATAATTTTGAGTAATTCCTGAAGTCGTGCTAAACACGGCCGTCGTGAAAGACGATGACATATTGCGGCTGTTATTAGTGGAGAAAGAATGCAGAGAGGGAGTTGGGTGGAAACACCAACTGCCGGTAGAAATGGGAAGATGCATAGGATCAAGCAAGTCAACATCCACGTTTTAGACCTTCAACGAAAGTGGTTAACCATTCAGGCTGGTTTGGCTCTTACCAATAGGAAACAATCGCATCAGAATAGAATTGAGGTAGAAACATTAGAAGAACAAATACAGCTGCTAGAAATGCACGGTCTACAAAAGTTAAGACAAAGATGCCAACTGTTATGACTGAAATGGTTGAAATTGTTTGAAAGAATGATTTAGCCAAAAACTCACTAAATCCAATACATGTCAGAAAGGGTTTGGCGAATAGTTCTTTTGAAACCAACTTATTCAACCAATCAGGCTGTGCGAAGAAAGTAACTGAACGTTCCCTGGCATATTTCATCAGTCCAGAATGATTTTCCAGTATGGATATCAGGTAAATGGGAAGGATAATATACACAGTCTGCGAAAAGCTCAATGAGCAGTAGATGGAAAATGCAATAGAACAGAGAAAAGGAGTGACAAACACTCGATGTGGAACGAGTAGAGTGTAGCTAATCCGCTGGCTGGAGCTGAAAAATATTTATAACTGTTTTTGGATTATTCGGAATTTTCTCACCTATTAAGGAATGAGATAACCAGAGCAATCCAAGCAATGAAACTGCAACTGACAGCTGCTCCAAGCATTTGTCGATCATATCGGTGATAAAAAACAATAGCTTCTTTCATTAAATAAGCATTATCTGCAAACAGTGATGTAGCCGCTGAAAATCGACGATCTCGTCCCAGGCTGATCAATGTGTTTTGAAGAGACTCCATTGCTTTGTCTCCGAATTTATCGAACTGATGGAACCATAATCTATTCGATTTTGCGTTTCTCAGAAAGATTATCTGCTCTTTCAGCTGAAATAATTCGTGTTAGTGGATCAATGGAGAATAAGTTCAAACCTGTCTAAAATTGGCCTCGATAGCTTTGAACTGGTAACTAGAACTTCGAGAATCCATCATTTGAACTGGTAGTATGCCCATTGAATTCACAGGAATCGGACAGCCAATCAGAGAAGAAATCAGAGGAGCCAAATCAATCTGTTGAATGTCTAATTTTTGGCCTCCCTTTTTTATTCCAGCACCCCAAGCAACGAACGGGGTCAGCACTTCATCATCACTTCCAGCACCATGCGATCCCCAATCTGTCATTCCATGATCCGATGTGAAAAGCCAAGCGGTATTCTGATCTTGGAAAAAGTCATCCACGATTTTTTGAACTTTCTCAACACCTTCATCGACCACTGAAACAAATAAGTAAGCATTCAATCGAAACTCGGGTTGAACCTTTGATGTTCTGGATATACTGAGTTGATCTAGGTTTGTTCCCGTGTCCATTTGTATCAATACCAAGAAGATGTAAAAAGAATACACTTTTTGGTTTGTTTAACTTTGCTTTCAGTTCCTCATTTGTTTTAGCAGATGCCATAAAATCCTGATAAAATAAGTTTTTTAAACAACTTTCAATGCCTTATTTATTTAATAATCTTACCTCGAATTTGTCAAAAACCCACTTGTCCAGATTGGAAGCATCTGCCGCAGCGAAGTCTTCTTCATCAGCTGAGTATGAATATGAAACTGCATTGGGAAGGTCATCAAATAGGTTAACAATGTCTGGACTGCCCCACATCCAACTATTTGATGATAGATTGAAAACGCGTCAAATTGTACTGGATTCTTTTTCCACCCTTTTGCAACTGCGCTGATATCTTCAGTAATTCCAGCAAAAATGGCTACATGTCCTGGACGTGATTCTGTTGGAACATGTGATCGGGACAGACCATAGATTCCCTGAATTTAAATTAGTAAAATGAAGTCTGGGATATTTGAAATTGACTCACTTTCCTGTTGTTCATTATTGAATGGAGATATGGTGACATTTCCGGATACTTGTTGAATGTGTCATATCGTAATCCATCTGTAATGAAAATCAAAATATTTAACAACTCTATAAATAAGTTTATTTACCTGCTGAAATAACGAAGACTCGCTTAGCTGGGAAATCCTGACTGTTGATAGACTGTGGTGGTATTCCATGGACCAAGGGACTTGTATAATAAACATCGAAAATTGAATATATAAGAATCAAATGAACTGTTATGCTAGCTATAAGGATGCCCCACGACATTAGGGATTATTCCCCAACTCTTATAAATTTTATTTTGTTCTTCTTATCGCAAAACGAGGTCAATTCGCTGTGTAAAGTTGACTGATGAGACACACACACATTGCTTCAACTCCTGCAATTGCAACTCAAAAATGCCCGCGGACTAGTTTTCCCCCCTCCGCAAAATCCTCGGCCAGGCAAAATAATTTCTTTTTTCAACGATTTTTTTTCACTTTTTGTCGGTGTAAATTCAATAAGTTTGTTTTTGGAATTACAGAGCAAATGATAGGTTATCCAATTGTATTCAGATGTTGCGAATGCACAGTTGAAGAACGTAAGTATTTATGATATTTGAGCAAAAATGAATTATAATATTGAATATTTTCAGAAACCATGGAACATCTAGAGAGCCATATTTGGAGCCGACATTTACAAGCTTTCCCATTCAAATGTGCTCACTGTGATTTCCCAGCTCTCAGTGCCATCAATTTACTGGAGCATTTTGCTCAGAATCACAGTGAAGTAACGGTGAGTGTTTCGCGACATTTAATCGGAAAAATTTAACTAAAACGCATTCAAATTTTTTTTCAGACAGTCGAATTCAAGCGAAATTTAGATGATGAGAACCGATTTCGAAAAATGGTTGCCGAATCTATCGCGATAGAAATGATTGAGAATTCGCAACAAGATTCGAACTCTCAACTCAGCCATATGGACCCAATGGTAAGTTGTTTTGCAATGCTTTCATTAAAAAATCGTGTTTTAGATGCAGTCTGATTCAGCTCAAATAATGTTGCTGCCTTCTCAGAGTGACCAATATGAAGTTGGTTTTTTTTAAACATTAAATATGACAGCAATATATTTCTTAGGACCTCGTCGGCCATCGATCACCTGACGATGACGATTTCGGAGTTTTGGAGGACGATGAAAATGTTGAAGGTAAATACTTATACATGCCTGTTTTCACATTTAAAAAAATTTCTTCATTTTTCAGAATTAATCGAAGATGATGAAGACGATGATTACGTTGATGAACTTGGAAATCCAGTCTTTATTGGTGCTCATGATGATTCGAATTACATATTAGACGATGATCTATCTCAGCAAGGAACTATGCGCACAACGAGCAGCTATGTGAGATTTTCTTTTTAGGATTATCTGACTTCTCCGTATCATATTTTCAGCAGTTAAAATACATCCGTACTAGAAGAATGGATAAATTGATAGACAATGTGGTGGTTAGTGCTTCGCGAAGAAATTTGCCTGTTTCTGTACGTTTACGAGAATTTATGAATTTTCTTAGAGTCCTTCACTTTCAGGCAGATACAGTAGAAGACAGTTCTTATGACCCCGACGGTGATCGCTCTGGAAAAATGGATAGATATCAATGTGATCAATGCCCAAGAACATTCAAGGTGTGAGACATATGCAGATTTCGAAACGATACTATCGGTTTTCAGTTTCAATCTAAGTTGGACGAACATCGACGGGCACACCTCGGTGTCCGACCCTTTCGATGTCTCTATTGTATTCGAGAGTTCACACAGAAAGGAGCGCTGAAAACCCATATGAGGTTGCATACTGGAGAACGACCATTCGTTTGTCAATGGGAATGTGGAAAACATTTCGCTTCTGCGTCGGCTAGAAGGCATCATGAAAAAACACATAGTGGGGAGCGGCCGTACATTTGTAGTGTGTGCGGCAAGGGTTTTACAAAAAATTCACATGTCGTGCGACATCTTAAGGTAATTACTGTGAGATTTTTTTTGTTCAGAACACAAATTTGTTTCAGAATATCCACAACACCGTGCTGATTCGAGAAGCAATTATGAGGGGGGAAGTTCCAGCTGACCATGTAAATATATCCTTCTCTAGTATCCCTAATTCACTTTTCGAATTTTCAGCCTGCTTCCAATCATATAGTGGATATAGTGCCACGTGGAAAGGAGCTTCATGTAGTTAATGATATTGTTGGTCAGTGAATTATTACAAAACTTTTGTGTACTTTTGGCACAAAATTCATTCTGGCACAAAAGGTCCCACAACGAAAACTACCCTAACCTAAAAATTGTTCAGTTTTTGAGAATTTATTCTCTCGTTTTTCACTGCTTTTCGTCGAGTTTTCTGTCCATTTGCCTAAAAAAGTACGGCAGTTTCAAACTTTTGATAGAGAGAAAATTGACTGGAAACGCACTTAAATTGAGAAAATTAAATGAACTTTTTATAGGTTACTGTAATTATCGTTGTGGGACCTCCGGCCACTTCCACCAAATTACCAGAAAAATATATATCTTGAATTAATCGTAATTTCTTGTGAAGCAAATTAGAGTTGTGCAATAATTCCTTCTCGCCTTTTCCCTTTAGTTATGCCCTTATCCATCCCAAATCCGATTCAAATCGAAATTTTAATCCCGTAAATTTTCAGAACAAATCCACGAGGAAAAATTCAACGAACGACTGCCGATGTGAACAAATTTCTTTGAAAAAAAAACACTTGTAAAATTTTTGTATCTTCGATCCCTGCCATTCTTTCACAAATTACGGATTTTATCTTTATTATGTGATTCTTTTATAATAAAGTTTCTTGATTTTTTCCTTCTTTTTACGAAGAATTACTAATGTATTCTTCTTCCCATTTCCGAGATTAGTCAACTACTCGCCCCCACACCACCCCTTTTTCTTATAGCACTTATCGAAATAAGGTGATTAATAATTGAGAGAGTCTTCCCATTCATTCAATTCTTCGCCAGGTCTTCATCTCTTCTTTTCCGTTTTTGCACTTATCAACGTTACATTTTTATACTCATTCTATCCTAATCTCTGTTTGAATTTTTTTTCAATCTGGCTGTCGTTTGCTAGTTTTTTTCTATCTATCAATTTTTGGGTGGTCATTCTCTAAATTCTCGTGTTAATATTCCGGAAAGAGAAGACTGACATGAATTCAATTTCATCAAAGAGACAACTATGTCAAATAGTTAACGAACCAGAAAAAAAAATATCATCCGAGCAATTATACCAAATCTAGACACGCACTTTATTTTTGCACTTTTTAAATGAATTTTCGTGAATCATAAAGTTCAAAGTTTCGATTTAGGACGTTGACTTTTTTCAAAAATAAATTCTATCGGGTTCAGGAAAATTTAACATAAATATCGTATTTCCTTTAATAGAATAATACCCAAATCATTAACTTTGAGCTCAATAATCTCAATTCCTGTGGAAGATATCAAAAATAAGTCAACTGATAAAAATTTTTTGCAGGTTCTTACGCCAACCCATGTTTAGGGTCATAACTTGAGAGCTGTTAGAGTTATCTGCCTAATTTTTTGAAAATCGGATTCGGGACAACAAATTCCATCTTGTGGACAAGTAATGAAACCTTGAAAACTACCCGAGTTATCTGGAAAAGTCTGAAAATATGACTTTTACAAGTTGCAAGTTTATACGTCCACTCCAAAGATCAGTAGATCACGACCTCCAGCGAAGACGGAGGAGTCCAATTTTGATTCTTCCTTCTTGGGTAAGGGCTTGGAAAAGAGAAAAGTGAAATGGAAGGTGTAAAAAAAGGGATTTATTGAAAAATAATTTCAAATATAAATATTCCTGAACATTTAACCAAAAATTAGGAAAAACGACAAGTTTCAAAAGTGTACTGATTAGCCAGACTTCCGTCTGTTGATTTGATCCCTTTCGCCACGTAGAGGCTCAGTACATGAAAGGGAAAATGGGTTTTCACTGGGGGAAAACACCAACAAAGAACCACTGTCTCCGAGGAGACAGTTTTCTAATTTCTAATTGTTCTTCTTCACTGCTAAAAAGCTATACGATCGCTATTTATTGTTTTTGTTCATTTGTTTCTTTTTTCTTCGATTGAGTCTTTTGCAAAAGGGGGAACGTTCAGTGAAAATGGTTTCACCTAGCCATGAACCACCAAACATGACGACCCAGAGGGCCTTTTAGTACTTTATTCGCATCCGACCAATTGAAAGAAAAAAGTAAATGAAACAATAGACAGCTTACGCAGGGAGCTTCAGGGCAGTCAGAAAGTGCTAGGGAAAATTATCAAACTAATTCAAAAAGTGGGATTTCTCAAAGGATTGTTTTTTTTTTCAATACATGGAATTTTTTCAACGTGGGCATAGGTAGGGGCCTGACCTAATATCTACATTCAATCCAAATCTACATTCAAATTTCTTTTTTTTTAACTTTTCACACGTTATGCAATAAACCTTTAAATCAATCAATATTAGGTCAGGCCCCCTACCTCTGCCCACGTTGAAAAATTCCATGTATTGAAAAAACAATCCTTTGAGAAATCTCACTGTTTGAATTAGTTTGATAATTTTCACTAGCACTTTTTGACTGCCCTGAAGCTCTCTGCGTAAGCTGTTTATTGTTTCATTTACTTTTTTCCTTCGATTTGTCGGATGCGAATAAAGTACTAAAAGGCCCTCAGGGTCGTCATGTTTGGTGGTTCATGGCTAGGTGAAATCATTTTCACTGAACGTTCCCCCTTTTGCAAAAGACTCAATCGAAGAAAAAAGAAACAAATGAACAAAAACAATAAATAGCGATCGTATTGCTTTTTAGCAGTGAAAAAGAACTATTGAAAATTAGAAAACAGTCTCCTCGGAAACAGGGGTTTTGTGTTGGTGTTTTCCCCCAGTGAAAACCCATTTTCCCTTTCATGTACTGAGCCTCTACGTGGCGAAAGGGATCAACAGACGAAAGTCTGGCTAATCAGTACACTTTTGAAAATTGTCATTTTTCATAATTTTTGTTTACATGGTCAGGAATATCTATATTTAAAATTGTTTTTTAATAAATCCCTTTTTTACATCTTCCATTTCACTTTTCTCTTTTCCAAGCCCTTATCCAAGAAGGAAGAATCAAAATTGGACACCTCCGTCTTCGCTGGAGGTCGTGATCTACTGATCTTTGAAGTGGACGTATAGGCTTCTTTTCCAGTTAACTCGGGTAGTTTTCAAGGTTTCATTACAAAAATTGACCACAAGATGTAGTTTGTTGTCCCAAATTCGATTTTCAAAAGAAATAGGCCGTTACCTCAAGTTATGACCCTAAACATGGGTGGACATAAGAACAACTGTATAGGGTTGCCTTCTATTAGATTGTTCACCGCAGCTAATCAAAAGCAGTCTCATCTGATCTATAAAAGAAATTTACAGTAATCAATGTTTATGGTTAAACCTCTCAATAAAAACTACTCCTGTCATGCTTTGAGAACGTTTTGTGTTGACAGAGCTTTTATTTATTTGAAAAAAATCTTTAGGTCTTGAAAAACTTTTTGAAGATAAAGTACACTTGTGAAATATAAATTCAGAAAAATCAGATTTTATTCGGCATCTGAAAATGAATTTATCGCAAAGTTTTGGTTGAATACTCGGTAAATGTGGGCAACTTCTTCCCCAACTCTGGGCAGCCTTTGTCCCAACTCCAGGCAACTTCTAGCATTTCATAGGTCAAACACTGCCCAGCTTTAGGGTAGATTCTGCCCAGCGTCTGCACACTTGTAGACAGTCCGCTCTGGCCCCTCCCTTCCCGCTGTTCTCCTTCTTCAAGATTTGCTAGCTTTGCTAAACAGCATTCATTTTATGTAAGGAGTTAAAAGAAGTAACAGAAAAGGGTGAAAAACAGAAAAAGAAAACAGAAAAAGTAAAAATGATAGAAAAAACAATTCGATCAACGATAATTATGTATATCTTTGCCTCCTAGCTATCGGTATCTTCAACTCCGAGCTTCGATTTGTACTGCTTCCTGTCAGATGAGTGGAGCATTCCGATCGTTTCTGCAAAAACATGGAAGTTTAGTTTTGACGTAAAGAGTATGAGTACTCTCACCTTGCAATTTACGAGAATCCCATTCTGTTGGTCAAAGTGATAAGTTCGAAGAAGTTGCCTGGAAAAGATCTAGTTTTCATAGAAAAGGTTTCTAGAAACTCACAATGCCGCATGAATTGCATGACGAATGAGCTTGTCGGCTGACTCGTAAGATTTTCGACGTCGAACTATTTCTTTGCAAGCTTCCTCGTATGGGTACGGCAATCCTTTGACAAACTCATCATCCGAATCCGCATCGGTGGGAAGAAAATTGACTCAATGTGAACCCTAATTTAGAAAAAAAAATCATACTCCTGGGTGGGATTCTTCTGATGGGATTTTGTAGAGTTCTCCTCTTGCCAACTGATATTCCATCTCTCAAAATGAAACATAACAAAACTCATCCTTCTCTATACTCACCAATTCTTCTCGTTTTTTGTTCGCTTGGCCCGATTCCACACATCCTCCTGTTCCTTCGTTGAAAACTGAAAAAAAGATAAGAAACTGACAGTATTTAAAAAATTTAGAGATAATCGTAAGAAAATTCAAAGAAAACGTATGAAAAGTATGTTTAAAACGTTAAAAAATGCTGCATCATCGCAACCTCCTGAGCTTCTACCCAGCGTCTGCCCAGCCTTTGCCCCTCTGCGCGCCGTTTGACTATTGCCCAACTTCTGCCCAGTCTTGGATCAAAGTCTGCCCGCAGCCCAATTCACAAAATAAAACTACTTTTAAAATCGAAAATTTGAAATAACATTGCTATAAACGACAAAACAAATGTAAGAAATACCATTAAGTTGCAGCCATTTTCGAATCTACGGTTTAAGATTCAGAAGAAAATGTATTACTTTTGCGAGATAGGGACAAACATCATACCTGTTGAGAACCACATACAGAACCGGTGAATAAGATATACGAAAACGTATTTTTCGGTAGATTTTCGGTCATTTTGACCATTTTCATGAGTCTGGAGCTCGTGCTGCCAAGTTTCCAATCACTTAAAAAATTTTGGAGGTTTTACAACAGACCTAGATTAAATACTGTATACTTTCACTAACTTTAAGAATATTGGCTAAAATAAAAATCAAAACTGCTATCTCACAACAATCGGAAAAGTACAAACCAAGTTGTTTATTTCAACATATCAATGAGCAACTTTAAAAATAGTCTCACAAAATAACCAAAAATCATAAGATGCTTAGAAAATTTGACAGTACGCTCTTAATTTTATTAAAATGGGCCCTGTATCTTCTTTTTTGTTTCTTATTTGTCCTGTTTTCCATTTCCCTGTTGCTTCCAATTTTAATACCACTTAGCACTTTGTGGAACAGTTGGTCAAGAGTGAAAAGTTCCAAAAATAGTGTAAGAAAACAAAACAAAAAGATCTTAAATACATGAATGTCACATGGGTCTATAAAAATAGAGGAAACGAATGGGGGTTTGTAGTAGTACAGTAGGCGTGGGAACAACCGCCTGCGCACTCTGTATCACCCTCTCTCTATCACCCAAAAACACACGTCAATCAGATATCCCTTTCTCATATGCCCACTCTTGTTTTATCAATTCTCTCACATGTTTTCTCAGAATGTGAAAACCACAAAAAGCTGGGAAAGCGTTTCCATTCGGATGTATTATAATGAGAAACGGTTCCATGGATACAATTCTCAGTTTCTTTATTAATCTCGCATCTCATTTTTCTCTTTTTTGAACTACATCTTTTTGCATTTGATTCGTTTGGTGTCTAGGTCATCTATATGAATCCAGTCTTCTTTTTTTATACAAAATCACTTTATGATTGTTTTTTTTAAGGTAATTGGCATCAGTTTAAAAAGAAGAGAACTTCGAAGAAACGATTCGACAAGTTCCAGAATGTTGCGTTGGCATTCGGTTCGAAGAAAACAGCACCAACAGCTACAAGGTAAGTATTTGAAATTACCAAAAAAGTTTGAAGAAAATGGTGACTATACTGAAATTGAGTATTTTTTCTTTGTAGATTATTCTAGAACGTTCTTGATTGAAACTGGTCAAAGTTTTAATTATTTTCCAAAGCTAAAATAAGAATGTCCTTCTATCAAATACAGCTAGTAATATATCCTTCTTCAACGTTCTTCTCTTGAAACTTCCAATTCAAGAAAAAATGGGAATATTGGAATATGATAGAGATGGGAAAATTAAACTGGACCGTATGACTTCAACCGGCCCTTCTATTGTTCCAAGGCCAATCCGGTTTCTGGAAAAAGAGTTCAGTTTCAAAAAAAATTCAGTTTCTGGAAAAAGAGCGTTTCAACAAATTTCTGTGAAATTGTGGAATTTCTGGATTATTTTGCACTGAAAATGTACGGAAATTTTTAATGTTAGCCTCCTATTAAAGGTACACTTCCCGAAATACCGAGATCCAGAAAATATGGTTTATTTACCGTATACTGTAATATCTGTAATAGAATAACCCCCGCCCTGATAACTTTCAGCCCATATATCTCCCTTCCTGTGAAAGATATCAAAAAGCGGTCATCTGATAAAATGTTTATCATAATATCAGCGACATTATATCAAATGACAATTTTTTTGATATCTTTCACAGGAAGCGAGTTATGTGGGCTCAAAGTTGTCAGGGTGGGGGCCCTTCTATTAGAGGTTTTAAGGTATTCTGAATAAAACCTTTGATATTGGAAACTCTAATTTTAGAACTTCACTTTAGGTATTCACTTATGAGAAGTTGTGGTTTCCGACATCCTGAGATTCTGATTTCGAAAAAAAAAAACAAAAATGAGATCTCGTTAATTTTCTTGAAGCTTGTTTTTCATATTTTTGAATGTAAGCCCAATACACAGGTATTCATATTTAAAAAAAACTCCTTAAAACTTTCCTAATTTCTCACTTTTGAGAATTGGTTTTTTCAATGAAGTCAGCATATTGTGTCTAGAAGACAAAGAGAAAGAATTGCCTAAAAAAGAAATGAGTTCACTGTGAGTCCATTAGCTCAAGTCAGTTTCGACTCATCTCATAAAAAAGGAAGTCTCGTTTTCGAATAATTGCCCTTGGAAACCAAAAAGAACACTTTTTTCCAACATCTCCATCTGTCTACTTTCCGATTTCGGGCATCTTATTATCTTCAGAGTGATCCTTGATCTTTCATATTCAACACATTCCCACGCAGTCATTCCATATGTTATTCCTCGAAATCACCAAGAAAAGAAAGAATCGAAGAATCGAGAAAGAAAAAAAAACTGAAATGAGTCTCTCCAGAAAAGCTCTGTCTACTCGCTTCCGGTTGCCTGTCAGCTCGGCGTTTTTTTCTGCAGAAAATGAAAGATTTCACTCATTTCCTCACCTCTTTAATCATCCTGTCTTCTTCCATTTCTCCTCCCTTTTTCTTCATTTCCATTTTCACATTACGCTCCAGATTCTGATTCTAGTCGTGATGATTGTTCCTTCTGAATCTATTTTATTTGCCGATGAACTTCCTATTCTTGATTGTATATCAGGTAACGTTTTGAAAAGGGCAATTGCAATAGAGAAATATTCATTCATGTTGAACTTTATGGGTAAAAACAGGATGCGTAAATAAAAAAAAGACACAAAAAACACTCCAAACTATCTGACTTACCGTAAAACCTGTATTAGAAGGCCCTTCTATTGCTCCAAGATATCTCCGGAAAACCCCTCTATTACATGGCCCTTCAATTAGAGAGAGCTCTTCTATTCTTCCGGTCATTTCTTTCCGAAAATTTACATTAAAAATACGGTGAATTTTTGTTCAGACTTTATGAAAATCTATCAAGTTCACCAAAATTGAGAAAGTCTTTGAACAAAAAGAAGTTTTTCAACAAATTTCTGGAATATTTTGAAAGGGACCACTTTATTTCAGTGGCCCACCAGAGATGTCCGGATTCCGGATTCCGGATTCCGTATTCCGGATTCCGAATTCCGGATTCCGTGTTTTTTTCATTCCGGATTAAAAAAATATTTTTGTCCGGATTCCGGAAAATTTTAATTTGTCCTGATTCCATATTCCGAAAATGTTTTTTTTCCGGATTTCCAACATATTTGTTAATTTGCAAGAGTTCTTTGACTTATTTGAACTTCCGCTACTAAAAAGGAAAAATATAGCACGATATGTGTTTTTTGAACTTTTCTGCCCATTTAGAGAACTCGAAATTCCGGATTTCGGAAAATTAATTTCATTCCGGATTCCGGATTCCGTGAAATTATTATTTGTCCGGATTCGGAGAAAATTATTTTATTCCGGATTCCGTTTCTCAAACAATTCATTCCGGACATATCTGGGGGCCACCTCTTTTTTCAAACCCTTCTTCCATTAGAGCGGCCCTTCTAATACAGATTTCAAAGAATATGCAATCATTGACACTCTTATTTCATTTCTGCAGACGTGCTCAATCTCAATCTCATTTCTCTATCCACCCTCTACCGTAGTAATCAAGAATTCAGTTAGTTATATGCGGCTATCCTATCAGATTTCTTTTGGTTTTTTTTCTCTTTGGAGAAAACATAGCAACTAGTAAGAAAGAATTGGAAATGTATCTCCCAAATGATATACAAACAAAAAAACAAGTCTTTCTCACCCCTCATTTTTTGTGTCCTTCACATATTCTAACCCCCAAAATCCTACCTCATTTTTCTTTTCAGCTGAGCTGTCCAGCGGAGCAGCAAGTATGCTATCCGCGCCGGAATCGCGGCGGGTCAGTAGATCTATGAGTGTAAAAGGTAAAATTAATTCGAAACTCCTGTCCTGATTTTAGTGTTTTTCAGCTCCAACAGCAGCCGAATACATGCCGTTACCAGTTGTTGATAAACCTCTTACTCTCACAGTTTCTAATTCCCACAGCATTGATCCAAATGAGCCGATCGCAGCATTAGGAGGTCTGACTCCAACAAAAGAAGGGCGAGTTGCAGCATTGAGAAGGAGGAGTTCTATGGTTAGAGATAAATGGGCAACTAAAATGGAGTTTCTGTTAGCTGTTGTCGGGTATGCCGTGGATTTGGGTAACATTTGGAGGTGAGTTCTCAAGTTTACTAACAAAAAGATTGGGAAGGTACATTACATATGCGATGGGTTGGAGCTAAATAATCTCGGTGTTTTTTTTTGGCCGCAACTGCACTTTCTATAGGCTCGTTGAAACGGATACCGTATTCCCTGCAGTAGATGCGCATCAAACCCGTCAACTTTGAGCTCAATTATCTATGTTCCTGTGAAAGATATCAAACATTTGTCAACTGACAAACTATTAATCATTAAATCACCAATGTTTTGTCAGATGGCAAATTTTTTATATCTTTTACAGGAATCGAGATAATTACTCTAAAATTTGACGGATTAGGTGGGATTCTATTAGAGGAAATTCGGTAGTTCAGATTTGACAGGTTTTCACATACGGAGAAATCAAGAACGAAAGCTAGTACATATTTACTGTGGAATGGAAAAATCTATTTAGATTTTTTTTTTCATAGGCTTAACATTTTCGAATTGGATAAATGCTTTCCTATTGATATTTTCCTACTCAAAGCCTTCCAATTCCGAATTATTACAATCAGTATTAAATGCTAGCTTAACTTATCTGAGAAATTAAATCTCGAATGGTAATTTTAATAATGGTAATTTTTATAATGGAAAACCTTGTTTTCCGTTATGAAAAATTGTTTAAGATAAGTCTTTCCAGAAAAAAACTAGGACATCGTAAACACTTTAATAGAAAGTCAAACCGCGAACTTTGAGTCAATATATCTCGGTTCATGTAAAATATATCAAGAAGTTGTTAACTAACAAAATATATTTGAAATTAAGTTAATCATTTTGTTAGTTAAGCACTTTTTTATATCTGTCACAGAAACAGAGATATATGAACTCAAAGGGGACGGTCCGAATGGCCTTTTAATAGAGTGTTTTCGGTAGTTGGTCTGAACATTTTTAATCATTCAGATTTTTCCTTCATACGCTGAAATGTTGAAAACCTAACACATATTTCTTATATTCAGATTCCCCTCTGTCTGCTATAAACATGGTGGTGGTGCTTTTCTGATTCCATACTTCATAATGTTAATGATCGGAGGACTGCCAATGTTTTATATGGAACTTGTCCTGGGACAATTTCATCGTGCTGGATGTATTGGAATCTGGAGAAAAGTCTGTCCGTTGTTTCGAGGTAAACAATTAGTGTTTTATAGTTATTCAAAAACGAATTTCAGGAATCGGATATGGAATATGTTGTATCTGTACATTCATAGCCATTTTCTACAATGCGATTATTGCTCAAGCTGTCTATTTTGCGATCGTATCTCTTTCAGTATGCAATTTCAAAACTACATCAATTTTAATTTCAAAATGAGATTTTTCAGAAAATTTGGGATTCTGAAGTTCCCTGGGCATCATGTGGTAATCCATGGAACACACCAAGATGTTCGGATGATCTCAATGTTACAATCTCTCGAAACGGAACTCGGTTAAGCACTCCATCGGAGGAATATTACTTGTAAAGCTTGTTTCGATTTGTTATAAATCATTTTATACTTATAGGTACAACGTCTTGGAAGTTCAAAAGTCCACAGGCTTCGATGATCTTGGAGGTGTGAAAACTTCAATGGCTGTTTGTCTTTTGGCTGTTTTCACCATGGTTTATTTTGCTCTCTGGAAAGGACCACAGTCTTCTGGAAAGATTGTTTGGGTCACTGCTACTGCTCCATATGTGATTTTATCGATTCTTTTGGTTAGAGGACTTCTTCTTCCTGGTGCTCAAAACGGTCTCTATTATTATATCACACCCGATTTTGAAAAACTGAAGGACCCAGCTGTTTGGTCTGCAGCTGCCACTCAAATCTTCTTTTCTCTTGGACCTGGATTTGGAGTTCTTCTAGCACTCAGCAGTTACAATGATTTTAATAATAACTGTTATCGGTATTTCAAAAAATTTACTGAGCTTTTCACTTATCTATCTTCAGCGATGCTGTAACAACATCCATCATCAATTGTGCCACTTCATTCTTCTCAGGATGTGTTGTTTTTTCCACTCTTGGGTACATGTCTTTGTTGACGAATCGACCAATTAATGAGGTAATCACCGTAGCCCCACTAGAATTTCAATTCGAAAATTCTAAACCATACTAATTACGAATCGTAATCTGATTTGTAGGTTGTTGGTGAACATGATGCATCTCTCATCTTCATTGTTTATCCACAAGCTCTCGCCACTATGGATTACAGTTGTTTCTGGTCTCTAATCTTCTTTATAATGCTAATCACTCTTGGAATTGATTCTACTTTCGCCGGAATCGAAGCTTTTATCACTGGATTTTGCGACGAATCTCGGTTTTTAACGAAAAATCGAAAGTGGTTTGTGCTTGTGATTTGCATCATTTACTACTTCCTCAGCTTCCCGGCTATCAGCTATGTAAGAATTTCATTAACTTCTCTCTAATATTACATATTTCACTTGACAGGGTGGTCAATTTGTAATTCCATTCTTGGATGAGTACGGAGTCTCCTTGTCTGTTCTTTTCATTGTTACTTGTGAGATGATCGCTGTTTGTTGGTTCTACGGAGTTGACCAATTCTCAAAGGATATTCGTGCAATGTTGGGATTCTATCCAGGCATCTATTGGCGTGTTTGTTGGACCTGCTCACCAGTTTTCATCAGTGTAAGTTTTCGAAAAAAAGTTCTTGTCTAGATGTAAATTCAAAATTTTCAGTTGATCTTCGTAATGACCGTATATAACAGTTCTTTCAAACCGATTCAAATGGCTACCTACACTTTCCCATGGTGGAGTGTGATTTTGGGTGAGTCCATTTTTTTAAAATCCAGCTACGACGTGAAACCAGATACCGGAAAACCTGTATTTGAAGGGCCCACTAACTGTTAACTTTGAGCCAATTTTTCTCGGTTCCTGGGAGAAATTTTAAAAAGTGGTCAACTGATAAATTGTTTATCATAATATCAGAAGTTTTTTGTTATTTTTTTGGACTTCTAGATTTTACGGTATTCAACGTTTTGAATAAAAATTTGTTTTTCACAATCGAATATCTAAATTTAAGGATGGTTTCTTCGTTTGATCTCTGTTCTTGCTATTCCGGTATTTGCCGTCATTTACTTGCTCAGTGGCAATGGAACTCTCGCCGAAAGATTTAAATGGGCAATCACTCCACAACAACGTCGGAACTCTGCAACGTCTCTTGCCGCCGATCCAACCCAAATTATTGATAGTTCTCTTCTTGACCCTATTCACACATTGACACCAGTTTAAACAATTTTACATTCTAACCAGCAATTTTCACGATTTTCCTGATAACCTGACTTTCCCGATCGTCTCTAATTTTGCAGATCTCTATTACCAGCAAACGCGGTGCCATTCCATTTTTCTTCATCTCATATTCCCAGTACCACAGCTTTCTAATTCAAGTATTTCGAATGTGTATATGTTTTTTGATTGACAAATATTTATTTATGCTCGTTATTTTTGAAGGATCAACCCCCTAATTAGAATGATGAATAAAAATGTAATTTCTGGTCAGATCAGCAGCTGAAACCGTATTAAAACATGGAGAAGGGATGGTTAGTTGAAAATGATCACAGGAAACAATTGACAGAGGGAATATAGTTCTATGCATTATGTACACTACCCGAATAATCTAGAGATACAATGGTTGACTGGCTAATGAACGAACAATCCAATGAACACATCTTTCGATATTAGTTCCTTCGAGTGCCGAAACGGGTAACACAGCCAGATCAGACCGATGATTATCATCTTCCAGCAACATCCGAACCTAAAAAAAGAATCTTATTGTATAAAACGGAACAAATTTGAATGATTTTATTATTATACTCGTATAAAATTTATGAGCTGTGAAGAAGAAAAACTTGTGGGCGTGGCCAACGGTCCCGTAACGAAAACAACCGTAACCTAAAACTTCATTTTCTGCGGCCATCAGGTTTTCTCTTCCACAGTTCCGAACGAGATTTCTTATAAAGTCATAATAACTTGATTTCTCCCTTATTACTCACCTCCGCAGCAGCTGCTGATCCTTCCATTTCACTTTTGTTTACTGCAACTAAAACTGGTAGATTTTGTACAATTTCATTTGACATAACTTCTTCTGAAATTCACTATTTTGAAAGTTCCCCGAAGATTTTTTTAAACTGACTGAATTGTGAAGCGACTGTTGGAAACAAGTCACTTCTTGTGGCATCTACAACAAAAATCAAAGCGTTTGCATCGTCGTAGTATGTAGCCCAAAGTTCTCGTAAACTTTCTTGTCCGCCGAGATCCCAGAAGTGAAGACACGTATTGTTCAGCTCAACCTTTCCGGCTGGAAAAACACATCTAGCTACTAGAAGCTCTGATAGTCTTATTTTTGAAACTCACTATTTAACCCAACGGTTGCTGTGATTTTCGACGGATTCAAAACACCATAATCTTTCACGAAATGAGATTTAGTTTGCTCCAAGAATGTCTGCAGTTATTTTCCTGATATGGAATCATCATGTGTTGTGATAAACCTACCGTTTTCCCAGAGTTGTCTAGTCCAACAATAACCACATAATAGTCTTTTTTCTTGAAAAACTTCTCCCAAATCCCGGCAGATAATGTGTACATAAGTGTAAAAACTGTTGAGCTCAGCAGACAATTCTGTTTGAAACGAGAACTTGTGTTTGTCTATAGTGGACAGCTAGGAGGTTGTTGGCAATGATGCGAAAACGCGCCAACGGTCTGTTGACGCACTTTGAAAACGACTATGGCTTGAGTGTCGTGTAAGAAAAATGTTAATATTATTCGGTCGAGATGTTGTCATTCGTCTATCGTTCTGTTGTCATTCGTCTATCGTTTTTCTCCCAATTTGTTCACAAAAATGTACATTTCAGATGTTCTTCCACTTGTCACTGGACCATGAAGTCTGTCTTCACCCAAAATACTTCGGTCCCAACTTGAATGAGACTATCAAGGCGAAACTTTTCAACGAAGTCGAAGGGACTTGCACAGGAAAGTATGGATTTGTCATCGCTGTCACTACAATCGACACAATCGGACACGGCCTCATCCAACCAGGACGTGGATTCGTTATTTATCCAGTACGATACAAAGCTATCGTTTTCCGTCCGTTCAAAGGACAGGTTGTGGATGGTGTCGTTACGCAAGTCAACAAGGTTGGAATCTTCTGCGACATTGGTCCGCTCTCATGCTTCATCAGTCGTCATTGTATTCCACCGGACATGGAGTTCGATCCAAACAGCGAGAAACCGTGCTACAAGACTAATGACGAAGCCACAGTCATCCGGAATGACGATGAAATCCGCGTGAAGCTGATCGGAACCCGTGTTGATGCTAACGACATCTTCGCGATCGGTACACTCATGGACGATTTCTTGGGACTGTGCCCAGCGGAATGATACTTCTTCATTTTCAAAACCTATATATTGTAACATAATTTATTCGAATCACATTCACCATCTGTTATTTATCCTTCCATACATCATGTTATAATTAAAGGATCTCATTTTTTATTTTCTTCAAAGATTTTTATATTCCCGGTGATTTTTCCGGTTGCATATCTATAATGCTGAAAAGGGATTGTAATAGTTACCAAGTATACTTTTCAGATGAAGTTTCTTCCTGATGTTGCCATGTTTAACGAAATTCGGCAGATGAACATTCGTCAAGTAAGATTCTAATGTTTTAACTCAGCTCCTGCAGAACTTGTCGATCCGCAGACAGAAAAAAAATTATTGTGATACGAGGAATTCGAACGCGAGAACGAAAGTAAATCTCCCGAATCGGAACGCTGTTAGCAACTGAATGCGAGTGAGCGTGTTCAGTTGGTTACAGAATTCCAATTCGCGTAGTTAGATTCCGTATTGGTTCGATTATGTTGATGTTCTGTTCTGGGCCGTGCTCGTAAAATGGACTGCTCTAATGTGACCAAGTTCGTTTCCATAATTTCTCGGACCCTGAAAAATAGTGTTTTGTGTGTGATTAAGTTATTGTCCGGACNACNAGGGTTGGATTACCGAAGATAATATANAAAAGACACTGAAGAAATTAGGAGCGTTTGAGATTGAAGAGAATATGATCGTTGGATGTCTGACTACCGATTTCGCTCTTCAAAACGTTCTTCTTGCAATGAATCTCAGTTTGGTCTCGTTGTCCGGATACCGAATTCGCAAGCTTAAATCTTTTGTTCTTCGATGCCGGACGTGCTTCACAACTACTAGCGTTATGACGAAGGAGTTTTGTCCATCGTGTGGTCACAAAACCTTGCACAAAGTGAGTCTAGTTTCCAATAAATTCTACGAATTGAACAACTT
>NC_013489.2:4099104-4101279 GCF_000004555.2 Caenorhabditis briggsae
AAACGATAGACGAATGACAACAGAACGATAGACGAATGACAACATCTCGACCGAATAATATTAACATTTTTCTTACACGACACTCAAGCCATAGTCGTTTTCAAAGTGCGTCAACAGACCGTTGGCGCGTTTTCGCATCATTGCCAACAACCTCCTAGCTGTCCACTATAGACAAACACAAGTTCTCGTTTCAAACAGAATTGTCTGCTGAGCTCAACAGTTTTTACACTTATGTACACATTATCTGCCGGGATTTGGGAGAAGTTTTTCAAGAAAAAAGACTATTATGTGGCCCCTGTTGGACTAGACAACTCTGGGAAAACGGTAGGTTTATCGCTNCACAATTCCGACAATATTTCATGAAAATTTCAGTTGTTCTACCAATGCCTCAACTTTGCCATGGTAGTGTCGTCGGCATTGATGATTTGGAAGGGAATGATGGTGGTTACTGGATCAGATTCGCCAGTTGTTGTTGTGCTCTCTGGGTCAATGGAACCAGCATTCTACAGAGGAGATCTTCTCCTTCTCACAAATGATCTCGAGGACCCAGTTCGTGTCGGAGATATCACCGTTTTCAAGGTTGAGGGAAGAGAGATTCCAATTGTGCATCGAGTCATCAAGGTAATTTTTAACTCGAAAAATAAACAAAAAAGGCGAATTAAATTAGGTTCATGAGAAATCTTCGGACGACACCAAAATTCTCACAAAGGGAGACAACAATCAAGTCGACGATCGTGGTCTCTATGCACCAGGACAGCTTTGGCTTAGCCGTTCTGATGTTGTTGGCCGCACAAAAGGACTTCTCCCATACGTCGGAATGGTGACAATCATCATGAACGACTATCCGAAGCTGAAATACGCCGTTCTTGCTTTCCTCGGGCTCTTCGTCTTGCTCCACAAGGAAAACTAGATCAAAGAGTTTATCAGCGACCTTGTGCATAACAACTGCATCATCTCTAATTTATTTTCTCCTGTGACACTTGTCAAGATTCCAAAGCTATTCATTTTTAAGCGTATGTCGTTGAATGGGTAATAAAAATCAGAAACAATGTGGGTGTCAGTGAACAGATGAAGTTTTACCGAGACAAAATGACTGGGGACATTTAAAAACCTGGATGAAGAATTAAACGAGTTTCAAGAAACGAATATACACAAGACCGTATTTTACAAAGCAATTAGGAAGGTTTTCAACAGAGTTTCTCGTTGCCCATGACCAGTTTTTAGTCGAGATCCTCAAGAACAGCTTCCTGAGCCTGAAATTTGGATGATTCTTGTTGTCATATATAAATCCTCAATCTAACCTGTCTTTGATGTCTTATTTTCCAGTCGTGCATGTCAACTTTTTGACGGCACACTGGACAAGAGTTTTTAGTTTTGAGCCACGGCTCAATACACGGGCGATGGAATATGTGATTGCAGTCAAGTGCTCCAACATCTTCTCCCAGTTTGAATGTGTCGAAGCATGTAGTACATTGTGCTCCATTGTCTATATGCTCTTTAGTGACTTTCTTCATTGGAAGATATTCTCTAATTTCATTTTCTGAGAATCCACGTTGAACCATTGCACCGACGCCTTCGCCGCCATTGAACTGTGCGAGGATTTCTGCCATAGTGGTATCCAAATCCGCCTGATCGTTGTCTCCATCCTGGCCGTTTCCTGCTCTATGTGTATGTATCTGAACACCAACGCCTCCTGGCATTTGGAACGAAAACGTCACATTTTGCGGACCATCACCATTGCGTTGCTCTGGCTGGAAATAAAATAAATACACATATCAGAAACAACTTCACATACTCTGAACATGCTGTCCATAAACTCTCGGAGTGCTGATCCCTCATTTCCAGGCTCTCCAGCAGCAGGTGCATTTCCACCAGCTTCTGCGCGAGCAGCAGCTTCAGCGCCTTCTGTTGGTTGCGCTGGTTGTTGAGCTCCGAACCTCTCCATTCCATTGCGAAACATTTCAGCCAATTGGTTAAGAGCTTGAAACCCTCCCGGCATTGCCGCTGCGATCACTGAAAAAATTTTGGCAATTACTCTTTGAGACTACAAAGTCTCTTTGACTACACTTGTCTCTTTGACTACACTTTAAAAAATTTTAAAATTTTCTGCAGTTTTTGTGGGCGTTCTTACAGAATATAAGAAGAATTTGAGCCTAAGCCTATAATTTTATGGGG
>NC_013489.2:4101365-4191810 GCF_000004555.2 Caenorhabditis briggsae
CTTCATCCAGGTTTTTAAATGTCCCCAGTCATTTTGTCTCGGTAAAACTTCATCTGTTCACTGACACCCACATTGTTTCTGATTTTTATTACCCATTCAACGACATACGCTTAAAAATGAATAGCTTTGGAATCTTGACAAGTGTCACAGGAGAAAATAAATTAGAGATGATGCAGTTGTTATGCACAAGGTCGCTGATAAACTCTTTGACNTAGTTTNCCCCATTAAAAACTGACAATTCCAAAAATACATCACAGCGAAAAAAATACTGAAATTCGCGAAAATCAGCAAAATTCTCACTTTTTTCGCTGAGATTTCCAAAATTGTATTATTTTCTGTACAAATCAAAGGCTTAGGCTGAAACGGTTACCGGAAAACTGGTGTTTTAGCCTAAGCCTATAATATGAGACAAAAATCGGAAACTCCAATAAATTCAGTCAAAAAGTACTATAAAACAAAAAAGTGTAGTCAAAGAGACAAGTGTAGTCAAAGAGATAAATTTAGTCAAAGAGATAAATTTAGTCAAAGAGATATTGTAGTCAAGGAGAATGTGGAGTCAAAGACTGGTGTAGTCAAAGAGTAATTGCCAAAAATTTTGTTTATAGTTAAACACAGTAAAATCCGTCCATCATGAATACCTAATAGCCATTATTTTTACAAGTTTGCTCCCGATACAAACTTACTTGCTGGTCTGTTGACAAGCTCAACGAACTCGCCATGGCATCTAGTGCAAGCAACTGCGGCTGACGCATCAATATCAAATGAACGATGACATTGGTGACAAAAATATTGAGGCATTCTGTTTGAGGGGAAAAATACTATAACATCTCTTGACTTTTTTGAAATAATTTGAGCATGGATTTCAACCCATAAAAAAATAAAAGAAGCCCAGGAAAACATGGTAGTATTTTGAATCGAAAAAATCAAGCCGAAACAGAACAGGTAACAAGTAAAGATTAAAACAACAACGAAAAAAAACATATTCATGAGTTATTTCCTTCTCCCTCCACGCTTTGCTTCATTCGGGTTGCGACTTTGTTTGGATCGGTTATTAATTGTTCGAACTCCGAGCATAGCCGACCTAAAAATATTTACTTTTAATGTTAAACAAATTCAGAAGATGAGATATCTCTATAATCTACTACTCGAAACAGTATCTCGTTTTTAAACGGCGCATCTAGATTTCAAATGCGGCTTCCAGATTCCAGGTTCTCGGGTGCCAGTCTTTTTGTTAATTCGAAAATACAAGGCGTGTGCAATCATATTTCAGAAACATAATGTTTTCACCTTGAGTTGACATCGTGAATAGAAAATGGTCCATCAGCAAGAGGGTCCAGATGAACTTTGGCCATCCGCATATGTGGCATTGGCTGATCTTCAAACAGGCGTTCATTGACTGCATGTTTTCCGCCTTTTGGATTTGCGAGAGTATAACGAAGCCCTCTTCTGTTTGCCAAACGGTTCCAGTTGATATGCAACTGTTGCTTACCATCCTCATCAACAGATACAGCGCACTAAAATCAACGGATTATCAACTATTATCGAAGTTGTTCAATTCGTAGAATTTATTGGAAACTAGACTCACTTTGTGCAAGGTTTTGTGACCACACGATGGACAAAACTCCTTCGTCATAACGCTAGTAGTTGTGAAGCACGTCCGGCATCGAAGAACAAAAGATTTAAGCTTGCGAATTCGGTATCCGGACAACGAGACCAAACTGAGATTCATTGCAAGAAGAACGTTTTGAAGAGCGAAATCGGTAGTCAGACATCCAACGATCATATTCTCTTCAATCTCAAACGCTCCTAATTTCTTCAGTGTCTCTTCTATATTATCTTCGGTAATCCAACCCTCGTCGTCACTTTCTGATTCATCGCTTGTTTCTGAATTGTGATCTCCCTCCGATAGGCCCTCTTGGTCCTCAACCACAGACTCTGCCTCTTCTTTTTCTTGCTTGTTGTCGGCTTCTGTACTTCCGTCAATTTCAACTTTTCTAACTTTTTCGCTCAAATCTTCGATAATTTTTTTGTTTTCTTCTTCTGTATATTCTGAGACTTTCTTTTCGGAAACGTACTGTCCGTGAAGATCGTAAGTCAATGCAATCATTTTGATATCGACCATCGAAAGTGATTGGAAATCTCCGGTGGTCTTTGAAGCATCAATAACAGCTCGCAAAGCATTTTGAGTCGGTTCTCTGAGAGTTATTTCGAACGGGAGAGTTGCCCAAACTCTGCGGGCCTCCGAAGAGCGCAATTCATCCAAAATTTGAGGGGGTGCATAGTAATGATCAGCTAATGTCTGTAAATTACATCTCAGTATTCATCCGAAACACTCAAACAACTCACATGAAGACCGCGGTTCGCAATTATTGCGCCCGTGTCAATCACCATATGCTTAATCGGATTTTCTTTGCTCGTCATCTGTAAAACAAGTAGTTGGAATGCATGATGCTGGGAAAAAAAGAAATCGATTTGTGTGGAAACATCTAGAAAACCGCATGCGACACCAACTTGGGATAGAATTGTAAATTTATGTGGCGATGAAAATATCAGAAACATGAATTTTTTCAAATTCGAGGAAAAACGGGACTAACATTGGGAACTGTGAAAAGCGTTCGAATGTCGTCAAAACTGAAAAAAAGTTTTCAGGTCCGCAACGACACTCCGCCATTACGGCAGCGCGTGTTGTTTAGCGATTACATTTTTCTATTTTTTTTTTCATTATATTTAATCTCTCGTGTTTTGAAACTAGGTGTTTTCTCAAAAGTCATTAATTATATCTTCAAATATTATGGAGCTGAAATCAAAACGAAAAGTATATCTTTATTCGCCGACCTGTTTTCCTTGAAGCTGTTCTGGCCCCGGGCTCTCTTCATATTTCAAGTTGGGCGCTGCAACAAAACTTACTTTCATAATTCAATCAATCTGTAATGTTAGCAACATATTTTATCGAAATCACAAAATTCATTGAAGTTAATTCAATATAAACAGATAAAATCGATATCCCTTATACAACATCGAAGGGTTATTATCAATCATGTCCGCGTCTTTTAATATTCAGAAAGGTGTCGCATTAAACAAGAAGTATCAAAATTCCTAAATAGATCAATGCGTCGGCTCGTAAACAGTGTTGCTTTCTTGATGCCGAAGTAGACGTTGTCCTCCCACTCTATAAGTATTCGCATCTGCTCGAATTTCCCCCTATTTGTCTTTTATTTCATTATTTTTTGTATAGACAATGCTTTTCATCGCCAACTATATTTTCTTTTTACTAGAGAGTCCGATTAAATTTTTAATTATTTAGTCTCCTCGCCTCCTCTTTTTTTTCTGCCTTCTACTCTTCTCTCTTTTTTCTCGCTTGACCACATTCAATGTGAGAGCTTTTTCTCTCTCCTGCAACTGGTAGCCCCCGGAAGAGCAGTCAATGCGCTCAAGCCGATTTAACACCCGTTTACTCGTCATTTTCACCTGTCTTCTGAATATCATTTCCATGGAGATTCGATGAAAACTTAAATCCACCGTATGGTGCACCGACGGTTGTTTTTGGCTTGTATAATTTCCATTTGTATAAATATTTCGCTTTTCCGATCTAACATCGTGCTGAAAATTTATTTCTAAATCTCATATTCCATATTTCAGAATGTCGAGTGGAAAACGGCGTAATCCGCTTGGACTCAGTCTACCTCCAACGGTGAATGAACAAAGCGAATGTGGCGAGGCAGCCGCGGTGAGTATATTTTATCTTCTTTGTCAAATTCTGAAAATTTAAATAGTCTTCACAGAAACCAGACAGAACTGAATTATCTTCATCCGTTGATTAGCCAATTAGCACTTATCTGGTTATTATTGAAGGAAAACTTTTCTTTTAACAAAAAAATACATTTTTATATATTTATGAATGCTAAACCAAATATTGAAAAATATTTTTAATGTCATGAATAACCTCATTATCTTTTCCAGGAAGAAGCAACCGCCACTGTTCCACTCGAAGAACAACTAAAAAAACTTGGGCTTACAGAACCACAGACACAGCGTCTCAGTGAGTTTCTTTTAGCGAAGGAGGGAATAAAGGTAATTACTGCATAGAATCTGAAATGCAAAAACTAGTTCCTCCCAGGAGTTAAGCGAAGATATGTTGCAAACTGAAGGCGAACTGGGGCATGGTAATGGTGGCGTTGTCAACAAAGTGAGTTAACAATCATTGACAAGTTTGTGAATGCTCAATTTCAGTGCGTTCATAAAAAGACAGGAGTCATAATGGCTCGTAAACTGGTCCATCTGGAAATCAAACCATCCGTACGCCAGCAGATTGTCAAAGAATTAGCAGTTCTTCACAAGTGTAACAGTCCTTTCATCGTCGGATTTTATGGCGCTTTTGTGGATAACAATGACATATCGATATGCATGGAATACATGGATGGACTTTCACTTGACATAGTTCTCAAAAAAGTGAGTTAGAAAATATTTTATTCTTAATGTACAAATATGATTCATGACATCATCATTTGGTTTAATATCCTGGAGCAAGGCGAGCTGGGGGACAGTGCTCGCATGATCCTGGAGATCCAGCTTCTCCTGGAGCTCCTGGAGTACCAGCTTGTCCTGGTGGTCCTGGTGGTCCACGTTGTCCTGAAGCATAATAGAACTATAGTAATAACGGTACACGATTTCTTTACCTGGCTCTCCTGCAACACCAGCGTCTCCGTTGCTTCCATCTTGTCCTGGCGATCCAGCTTTTCCTGGTTGTCCTGGAGCTCCTGGTCTTCCTGGTGGTCCTGGGGGTCCTGGTGGTGCATCTCCTCCTGGAAGAAGTGCTCCGGGCTCTCCTGGTGGTCCTCGTTGTCCGGGTTGTCCTGGCTGTCCTGGTGGTCCTGGTGGCCCGGCTGGTCCTTGTGGTCCTGGCGCTCCGTCTTCTCCGTTTCTTCCAGGGTTTCCTGGAATTCCGTCTTGTCCTGGTGGTCCTGGTGGTCCACCGAGTCCTGGAGCAGCAGTACATGGGCATTGTGGTGGAACTGGGAGAATCCTATCATGAAGTTCAGCATCTGGTCCTGGTGGTCCTGGCTCTCCTGGCCCAGATCCTGGTTCTCCGTCTTTTCCTGGTTGTCCTGGTTCTCCATCTGGGCCTGGTGGTCCTTGCTGGCAAGTGCAACATTGAGCATCAGCTTGACGGGTAGCTCTGAGCAAGACATCGAGTGGGTCATTTGGTCCTTCTGGAGCAACTTCAACCATCTCTCTCCACATATCACGCGAGCGCGATTTGCAATATTCCACCTCTCCTTGAACGGAAGCTTGAAGAGTCTGGACGTAATGGAACACCAACGGGAAAGCAATTAAAACAGCTGTAACTGCCACTGTTGAGAAAGTAACAGCGACAAATGCCACACTTCTCAGCGATCCTTTGCTTTTCTCGTCCATCTGGAAAACATACATTCAAAATAATTTTAAAAATGACAATGAAACGATGGAAGACAAATTCGTATGAGAAGGTAGAATACAACTTATTGAATAGCTTCCACAGAGAAAGTGACATCTTCCCCAGAAAACAGTCATTTGTATAGCTTCCTTCGATGCTTATATGCGGTCGCACAGGTGGAACGAAACGGCAAGTCGCGCACTTCTGCGCTGCGTCTCCGATACAGACATGAAGTTTCTCCCGTTGCGCACTGAACATCCATCTTTTTGTTCTATACATGCCCTCTACATTAGATAATTGTGACGCCAGAAATGTCAAAGTGTAAAAATATGTGTTCAAAGAATCGGAGAGCAATTCTGATAGTAGTTAATTTTTTTAGGTTGGCCGCCTTCCTGAAAAGTTCGTCGGAAGAATTTCGGTGGCTGTTGTCAGAGGATTGACATACTTGAAAGACGAAATCAAGATCTTGCACAGAGGTTTCAACATCACATCTTCATCAATCAATCTCCTTTTTTTTAGATGTCAAGCCGTCCAACATGCTTGTTAATAGTAACGGAGAGATCAAACTGTGTGATTTTGGTGTGTCAGGAATGCTGATCGACTCTATGGCTAACTCATTCGTTGGTACCAGAAGCTACATGGCAGTATGTGTAGTCATATTCTTTCTTCACTGAAATCTATTTTTCAGCCGGAACGACTGACAGGATCTCATTACACCATTTCATCGGACATTTGGTCGTTTGGCTTGTCCCTCGTTGAGCTTCTGATAGGACGATATCCTGTTCCAGCTCCATCTCAAGCCGAGTATGCTACAATGTTCAATGTGTCAGAAAATGAAATAGAGCTCGCTGATACTCTCGAAGAAGCCACATATCATGCACCAAGCAATCCTGCTTCGATGGCGATTTTCGAGATGCTTGACTACATTGTCAACGGACCACCTCCAACCCTTCCGAAACGCTTTTTTACGTAAGTTCTGTGTTTTAAAAGTAGTTATTTACTGAAGAACCACCAAACCAATAGTTCAATGTTTTAGTGATGAAGTCATTGGATTCGTATCTAAATGTCTCCGGAAGCTTCCAAGTGAGCGTGCAACACTGAAATCTCTCACGTCTGATGTATTTTTCACTCAATATGCCGACAGTGACGATCAAGGAGAATTTGCGGATTTTGTGAAAGGCACTCTCAACTTGCCCAAGTTGAACCCATAATCACCAGATCCCTTTTTTGTATATCTCTTGTAGCCTTTTCGAATCTCACGTCATACATTTTGCCCTGTCTCTGTCAAAAACCAAAGTTTTCTAGTCTAATTGACTATCTAATCACTCTTTTCTCTTACTCCAACTTGTGTTAATTAACCCATTTATTTTCTCATCAAGGTAGAACATTATGAGAACCGTTCATTCACTATATTCATCAATTATAACTAACATGTATAATATAGATCTATAGATCCCATCCTTTTTTCAATCCGATTTCTTTGTGTCCGGCTCCTTCCCGTGAGTTTTCTGCGTCGCTTTTTTCAGAGCTGTGTCTGAAACAAAAAAAATTTGCTACCCCATTTTTAAAAAAATATTAGATTAGAGCAACAATTTTTCTATGTTGTTATTACCTTGTAGATTCTCAATCATAATCTAAAGCTATACGAGAATGCAGCTTCTGATAAAAATATTCTTATATTTTTGTTTCCTATTTTTTTACGTTCCGGTTTTCAATCTGGATTCTTTTATCTATTCATTATTTACCTGGTTCATCAGGCGTTTTTGAGTTGATATAAACGACAGTGAGAAAAACCAGAAGCGCGACAAGCGGTATAAACACGTGTACAGCTGAAAATGTCGTAATGAGTATGCCGTGCTGTTATGAATAACTTACATTCGACTAGATTATAGACGGCGTCCATCGTGTGTGTGTGTGTGTAGTAATGTTGTGGGTGTTGACTCGCCTTTTCTTAGAGCAACGCGCTCTCTCCTACTACGTTTGATCGATTTTGAGAAAGCGTTGAAGAAACGAAAAGAAAGCGGAAAGGAGGCTCGAATAAGAAAAAGAAGACGCCTTCTTTGACATCCAGTGTAATAAAAATAGGACCACTGCGAATTTTGTCGATGTAGTACCAACTCAAAAACAATTTTATGTTTGAATGAAAAAAAAGTTATAATTGAAGAGGAATGGCAACTGGTAACCGTGTTCCCGAGAACTTTCAAACTCTGTCTCCGATTGTGAAGGCTCCTTTGTCCGACACGCTTTCGGTGCCACTCTCGCAGCAGGGACGTATCTGTGGATTCTTCGAGTCTCAATTCTATCGATGCATGGAAGCCTATGGAGCTAAAATGGGACGGAAATATTGCGATCTCGAGCATCGTGACTATCAAGAGTGCATCACTGGCGACAAACAGAAGAAGGTTGAAAATATACACTTCAAATTCAGGGAACTTGATTTTCTTCCAGAGAGCTGAAGCGATTGCTGCTCAGCGCAGGAAGCTGTTCCTCGAAGGCAAACTCGATTCACCATTCCTTGACAATCACCCGGAACCAGGCCAATTCAAGACCGACCATTTCCAATGGAACCGCATCAACTAAAACTTTGTTGTCAGGTGTTTTTAGACCGAGATCGAATTTTTTTTCTAAGTGATTCATGTAGATCCTTTTTTAAATAAAACATTTTATTGACAAAAAACACATTTAAACCAGTCAATTTGTAACTAAGAGATCCATAATATCTAATACATTATTACCTACACAAGTTTTGAACATTTTAAAAATGGAAGAAAAATTCTTGACTACCCCTTCCAAAAGGGTTGAATCCGTGGAAACCGTTAAATCCGCCACCGCCACGATGGGCATGGTGACCTTTTTCCGAATCGAGAGGGTCTTGTCCATTGTCGAACGCGCGTCTTTTCTCTTCGTCACTCAAAACTTCTTTTGCGGCGGCGATATCTATGAATTTCTTCTCAGCTCTTTTCTTTTCCTGTTCATTTTGGAAGTTGTCTGGGTGCCATTTTTGAGCCATCTTCCTGTAAGCTTTCGTGATTTCTCTTTTGTTGGCATTTCTCTTGACGCCAAGAATCTTGTAATAATCGCGTTTTCCGACAAGCTCTTTTGCTCGCTTGGCCTGTTCTTTTCCTGATTTCGCAGTCTCACTAGACGAATCCCATTCAATGGCTTTTTCATAGTCGGCTATGGCTGGAATAAATTATTGTTTTAGTGAACATTTCTTACGATTTCAAAATTGCCCAATCTCACCTAAATCATATTCCTCATCTGCCATATATGTCTCTGCTCGTTGAATCAAAGTATCCACGTCAGAGTCATCGAATTCTAGTACTTCGCTGCATTCCTGAACTGCCGTCCCTACATTTCCTTCTTCTCGGTTACAACGGCATGTGAGCCGGTAGACATTAATTTTGACGACAAGCTCCTGATTATCTGATTGGAGAAGTTTAGCTCCAGTTTCCAGACAAGACGACCACTGTTCGTTTTCTATGGAGTTTTTCATTGAGTCCAAAAATTTGACAATTTTTCGAAGTGACTTGTACGAGGAATAGCATTTTTTTTGATCTGGGTTTAACTTGAGACAATCTCTGATAGAACTGAAAAAATGGGTCAGACAGATGAATACATGGAAATAATACCTTAACGCATCTCTCACGTTTCCAACTTCATACTCCAAAACTGACATATCATAAAGTAGATCTGTATTATCAGAAGACAGCTTTGAGGCATGTTTGAAATCGTGTATAGCGAGTTTGAGACGATTTTCGGCTATATGGCATTGTCCCCGTAATATGTATAGAAATGAATCCCAAGGATGGTCTTCGAGTAGTTTCGATGTCACTTCGTCGACTACATCACAGTTTTCACCAATTGCAAAACTTTTCAAAGCATTGAGATCGTCTTGATGCTGGTCGATGAGTTGCAACTTCGAATGTATGTCTTCATTGGAAGGTGTAATAGCGTCCTGTTATATTTTTCGATATCTATTCATATCAAAATGTAATATCGAACGTACCAAGTATTTCAAATCTAGAGCTGCATCTTCTAGCCGACCCATTTTCATTAAAACGTTTATTCTTTGTTGACGGGCTCCCACAAAGTCTGGTTTTTGCTCAAGAACTGTGTCAAGGTCCGAAAGACCTGGTTTTGTTCTTCCGATCGCGAAGTATGTTGTCGCACGGCGAAAAATGGCTTGATAATTGTCTGGATCTAGTTCGATTGCTTTATGATAATGTGTCAGAGCATCTGTGTACTTTTTCTGACAACGATTTTACTTTTTCTAAAAAGGAAAAACAGAAAACTTACATTAATGAATAAGGCATTTCCAGCTTCATATTCGCTTTTTGACCCAGTTTGATCATTGCCGGCAGTGAATCCGAAAAATAAAATTGCTACTACGAATAGGTTCTGCTTCATGGTTTGATGCATAATGACAGTAATCGGATGATTGAGATGAGATGACGTTTTGCAACGTTATCCCGGTAGATTTTTGAAAGTGTCTCGCACAGACCTAGGTAAGCTCGCTCTGTTGGATTTGGGTGCGAATTTTAAATTTTTAAAATTTCCAAATTTGACCGAAAAGTTCCAATCTTTTTTTAAAATTCAACTCAGAATTTAGAAATTGTAAAATGTTTTACAGAGCAACAATACATTCCGATCCGCAGAAGTTCATTTATCTCAACACATATCAACACAATGGACGTCACTCGCCCTCTACCCAAATTTCAAAAACATATTGTCTCAAATCTTCTGGACCGAGAAATTGGCAGCGAAAATCAAAAATGTATTTTGTATTCACGGTTATCATTTTCAGCAATGCATCACTACCAGTTTCAGACAAATCCGTCCAAAACTCATTCCATCACCACTCTCAACTGTTCGCTTCTTCATCTCAACTGACAAACCTTCAATTAATCGATTTTAATAAATGCGATCCTTCCATTTCTGATACTCAATTCGATAGTGATGCTGACTGTCTCGGATTCTCGCCCGATGGAAAATATCTAGCGTTTCACAGCCATGCTCACAGTGCAATATCAGTTCTCAAATATACTGGGATAGAAAACATGAAAGGTGCCAAAGATCAGTCCGATCCATTGGTAATTGTCTGCTACCGGTCTCAATAAGTTTTTTTTTCGAAATTTCAGAATTGCTTCGGAGGGTTTACGAAGTTCGAGCTAGCACCGATTACTAGAGAGCATCGATATCAAAACGAGAAGATTATTCGTAGCTGGTGGACAGATGATTCTTCTACTCTCATCATACAGCTAACAATTGAACAGTTCAGAGAAGAAGAACAGGCGCACGATGAACCTGATGAGGTACTTAGCAACCAATTAATTTAGATCTTAAGAAAATGTTTTTACAGGAAATTCTTGTTGTAGCCAATGACATTATGACCACAGAAAGTTATCAAAACGCCGCCGACGTTCCAGATCCTGTGGCATGGTTTGATGAAATTGTTGGAAGTGATTTCTATAGACCCGGACAGGAACAATATGGGAGGTCGACCATAAGCCGCCGTACTCAAAACTTTCATGACAGATTCATGTTCTTGAATCAATTTACTACTCTTAATGACGTAAGAGAGTACCACCATCAGGAATCAAGTGGTCGATACTATGAAAATGAGTTCACATGTGAAGATCCACCAAAAGCCATCCAGCACAGGGAGACAAGTCGGACCATGCCCTACTATTCAGCCGTGAAAGCAGCAGCACAAGTCGCTATCGATGAACAACGGTTTCACCGAGAATGTAGTAGAACTATGTCCGTGTTTCATGCGGTCACTTCATCAGCTCATCACGAATCAGAGGCGTATTTGGACGAGGACGATACATTTGCTTCCACTTCAAAAAGTGTTCGTCGTCTCAGAAGTCCTAATTCGTCACAAGAGGGAGGAACGAAACAAAAAAGGGCAAAAACGGATAGTTTTGTGTCAACTGCAATAGAAGAGGCTTGGAATTCAATGGACGACTATGAAAAATGGAATTCGGAAAACTATCCCAGATCAGTACGCCATGTGGTGCATCTACTCCAAAAGTTCCCAGAATATGCTGCAGATTTCAAAACTTCCGGACCCAATATCAACTGCCTCGGTTACTCGAGACCTGGCTCTGACACTAGAAGAGCTTCTACTGTTAGACAAAAACCATTTTCTGATCGGTTTCGAGAAATGCGTTCTTTTATAGCTGGATTGGATCAGTCGGACCCGGTTGATAAAAACGAAAAACCAGAAGCTACTGTAGTTTTTGTCGCTTTTCATGTTGAAGTGAGTTGCAGTTGTTAAAACTCTAACAAACGGTTTTTTTTTCTCAGACCAAGAAAATGATAAAACTTCCTTTCGAAAAGGTGTTCACACCATACCACTGTCATGGGAGGGATCGCCTTGTCGTTTTCTCATGTAACAACGATTTCATTCAAGTTTACCACTTGTCCGACGTTGATCACGAATGGATCTCTCAGAAACATTTTCGGTTATCGCAACTCGATTCAGAACCACTACAATTGAAATATCGAACTGGTACAATGCCAGGGATGCCGTCTCTCAATCGTGATGTGCAAACTGGGTGAGTCGAAAAATGGTTATAGATAGCTGAATTCTATTGGTTTCCAGATCAGTCATTGGGGATTTGTTTGACATTCGAGCATTTAACAGTCCTATTCAACAAGACGTTGCTACGCTTCTCGGTTCTAATATGCCCGAATACTTCAATAGCTTCAAACCATTTCTAACGTTGGTTCACATTTTGACACCAGAAGTTGCATACAGGTTTTCAGAGAAACACCTAACATTTCAAGTATTCGATGTCTTAGTGATGGGCTAATTGCAGTCTCTATGAGCTACTGTAAGTGCAGATTGCTCGTAACACATAATATACAAGGCATTTATCTTTCTTGCAGCACGTCTTGCCCGGATTCAAATGGGAGTCATCGTTTCCCTGGTTGACTCTACGGTCGAGGTTTATGCTGATGTAATTCTAATGCAGATTTTTATGTCAGACTAATTTTCATTTTTCCAGTATCACAAGTTTCTGAAACTACTGTTTACTCATCATCTTCCTGATTTATTGCCACGCCATTGGACACACAACAATCCATATCCAGTAACCGAGCAGTCTTGGTTCAAAAATGAGATCATCGATGTTTCTAATCCTAAAGGTAACGGATTAGTCCAAATTTTATTTTCATTAAGAACCTTTCAGAGATGACCAACTTCAGACCGCTCAACGATATTTATCAATTCTTCGATAAAATTTGGCACAATGTGGTACGTCTTCTTCAATTTTTATTCTCAGCCACACTGATGTCTAAAATTTCAGAGAAGTGTTTCCAATCCGCTACAGTGTTCCCTGTTCAATAAAACGCACGCGTATCAACTACTTTTCAATTAGTAAGAAAATGCATCTGGTTTATATACAGAACGGAGCATTTTCAGCTTATTCAACGATGGCAGAAACATAACATTCCGGGAATATGATGACAACCTGTGTAGAGCTATACGAATGGAACAATATTATCATCCATCAGACCCTTTCAAGCTTATCAAAAATGTATATCAGTGGTATTTAGCATTTCAACCAAAGGATCCAGACAACGTCATTGTACATAGCAACCGTTTTAAAGCCTGAATTTGATCCCAATGATAATATCCTTCCTTCTCTTGGAGATCTCGTCCTTATCGATCTCAAAGATTGCCAAGCTTTAAAATTCTAATAAATGCAGTAATATTAAATGGATGCAACGGAACAGCTGTTAGAGAAAGAGAGGGCAGTAGAAGAAAGACAATTGATGTAAAGTGAAGTGTATGTGAGCACAGGAGTCATTGATCCAACTGCTTTACTACATTTTACTGCTGAAAATGAGGAATAGCGCACCACTCCGAGAGTTGCATGTTGCCTTAG
This sequence comes from Caenorhabditis briggsae, assembly GCF_000004555.2. Classification (NCBI taxonomy): domain Eukaryota; kingdom Metazoa; phylum Nematoda; class Chromadorea; order Rhabditida; family Rhabditidae; genus Caenorhabditis; species Caenorhabditis briggsae. The sequence continues at coordinate 4,114,677 of NC_013489.2, forward strand.
TTGGAATGGCTGGTTCCGGGAAATCAGGTTAGTATGAGTGAAAATAATGTCTTATTTTTCGAAGTCTTTGCAGCAGTTGCAGTGAAATACATAACAAAACGTTTCATCGGAGAATATGATTCAACTCTAGAGGACAATTACTGTAGACAAGAAACTGTTGGGGGCCAATGTCTAATGGTTTGGATGATGGATACTGTGGAAAGTGCCACGAAAGATGAAATGAGATGGATCGCATGGGCAGATGTGTATGTGGTGATTTATGATGTCACAAGTCAACTCAGTTTTCAGTGAGTAGATAGTTGATGTCTAGGAGACACTATACGTAAAATTTTCAGATACGCAGAAGGTATTCTGGAAAGAATTTCACGTCATGAGCATGTTTTGTGTCCTCGGGAACATAGAACTTTGCTGGTAGGAAACAAGAGTGATTTGGAGAGGTACCGGCAAGTATCGGAGACAGAAGGCGAGCGCCTCGCATCTCAACACAAGACCTATTTTGCTGAATGTTCGGCTGCAAGCGATCTGCGTCAATTCACCCAAAGTCTCCATTCAATTTTTCAGGTTTTGACGAAAAAAAATATTCGATTGGTCTATGAACTTTGTTACAGAACATAATATCTGGTGCTCGTAGTCCATCGCCTCGACAGTGCTCGTCTGATTCGGAAATCATCACACCCAGTGAGAATCTGCTTAAATGAAAATGAAAAAGTTTTTGTAATTTTAGGAAAAGGTGCGTTCTCTTCACTTCGATCATCTTCTCGCTCTTCGCAAGTTCGCGCCAAGGCATCCACAACAAAAGCACCGGCTCCACTTCACAAAACACCATCACTCAGCAAATTGAAAACAGGCAGCAAACTGCTCAAGCTTTTTCATACCTGATATGAACTTCGAGCAATAAATGATTCCCATAACCACTATCTTCAAAAGACCATTCCTATTTTTCTTCTTGTTGTCCATACTTCTCAAGAAATGATATTTTTGAATTTTGAAAATTCAGTTTTCCGATTAATTCAAAACATTTTTTCTTCAGTTAATGAAAGTTCCAAAAAGAAAAAGCATCAGTAGTTTGGACGCTTTGCTAAAAGCAACTGCAACAGGAAGTGAGATGAAAATGGATTATTAAGAGTCCATGAATTTTTTTATATTTCATTTTCAGATGAACAGGCTAACACAATTGACAAAGCGTTGAATACGCCAACAGACAGAATCATGAAAGCCACGCTCGAATTCGAAAAAGTACATACAATCAAAGCTAGCGATTCGAGCGAAGTCGAAAAGTTTGTACATCAAAGTTTATTGAAAACAAAAAGTAGTTTTCCAGATACACCGTCTTGAAAGCAACAGTTGAAGATGAGATGGAAGCCGCGTTAAAACTGAAAAGGCTTGGAATCACTCCTCTTGTTCGGCGATGTCATGTGGAACCGATTCCACCAGCTTATTTTAAGTGCAGAAAGATCTTCAAAAAAACTCAGTGATATTTTTTTTCCATGTTCTGAAAACAAGGTTGTTAAGAATGAAATCTCATGAACTCGTTTGATACAGCACATATTTTTATTTAAATCAATCAGAAACAACAATATAAACTGAAATCTAGTTATGGTGTTGAGAAACCATGGAACTCGCAGCATTACTCGCTTGACTCATTGCACTGAATTCAATGTTGGAAGTAGTTACTTTATCCTCATAGTGAGTTGTATTTGCTTGATCATATTCCAACTTCATAGTATCTGATACTTCTTCTCCTCCGGGAACATCTCCAAGTTCAGCTTCCGACGATGGCTCTTCACTTTGCGTTCTTTTTACTGCTTGTTCTTCGCTATCTTCTGATCTATCGACCCTCTTTTTGTTCTTCCCAGACATTTTCGATTTTCTTGAAATATGCTTTGCAGTTTTTGAACTCTTCGGAGATTTTCTAATGACGTCATGTTTACTTGGTATATAGAATCCGACCATTCAGCAACTGTAATTTGACTGTTTTAAATAAAATAACAATCTCAAATACTCCCCTCATTGAACATCGTTGCTAGGAAAAAAGTACTCAATACTGTGCAGATAAACATGGAGAATACGATAACAAACATTTTGATGCTACCATCTGCTAATCTGAAACAAGGTTTTTGCATTTTTTCTTAGATTACTTTGTTTACGACTTATCAATGATTTGATGTTCTTCTTCCTTTACATAAAAATTTTCCAATCCAAACATTTCACCCATAAAATCTGATTCAAGCTTATGTAGAAGATCTTCCGAAGTAAGGATTTTAACGTGGAACCAAAGTTATTATCCACATACAATTGAAAAACTTATAATAGGTTATAAACTTAAATTTTTTATTCACGTAAATCTTCAAATCAAGCTATCGTACACATCCTAATAGAAAGACCCCTATCCGTCAACATTGAGCTCTTATCTAATTCCGTGTAAAATATATCAAAAAGTGGTTAACTGACAAAATGTTTATCATAAGATAAAAAATATTTTGTCAGTTAACCCTTTCTTGATATCTTTCACAGGAACAGAGATAAATTGGGTCAAAGTAAAAGTATGGCTTCAGATTCAAATTTTTGCAGAAATGCTTATTATAATTATGCATTTTTCAGTTTCCCAGAACCCTCTGACTGTTGTGGCGTGAACTGTCTGGATGACGTCAACCCTCAGATCTACGTGGCGATAAGAACTGCCTATATAAGCTTATTGAACTCTGTATTAAATGGGTCTCTCTATGTAAATAAACTCTTAGTTTAACCTCGTCTCATAGCCACCATAAGGACATAACAGTGGCGAGCAGGATGAGATGGATCAAAGCTGGATCCATCGAACAATGATGTCTGGTGTGAAGCGGAGCGAGGAAGAGGAAAGAGAAGTTCCCCGGTGTTCGTGGATTCGGCATCGAAAAAGCCGTCGTGGTGGATGGAGATCTTGGGATCACATTCAGAAAGCCGGGAGCGCCGTTGGAGGTGAAGATCGATTGACCAAAAATGAGTGAAGATCGAAGAACCGCGAGTGAAGATCAATAAGGATCGATGGACTTCTGACAAATGGTCGTGGATACTAGTGAAGTATACTGTTCCACATAAATTCCAAAATTCGGCAACGGATGGATGCTCTGTATGGACTGGTAAGCAGGCATAAGTACCTGCAGGAAACCCGGATTCATGGACGACGTGCTGGTTGCCCTTGAGATGAGATCATATCAAAATCGATGCAACAACGACTGAAATGTATCCAGTCAAAAGGAAAGCTGTGGAGTCTGAGCAGCAGCTGTCGTGGTACTTCGTGGAAGATCATTGGCAGTAGACAAAGGACTTCTTGTGAAGAAGGGGAGGTGTTGTGGCGTGAACTGTCTTTATGACGTCAACCCTCAGATCTACGTGGCGATAACAACTGCCTATATAAGCTTATTGAACTCTGTATTAAATGGTTCTCGCTATGTAAATAAACTCTTAGTTTAACCTCGTCTCATAGCCACCATAAGGACATAACCACCATAAGGACATAACAGTTGACTTTCATACTGCAATATTTTTGAAGAAATATTTAACTAAATGTTTCATTATGCAGAATTTTGGTCCGCCAACCAGCGGTCATCGGCTAGTCAGCGCCTCTTCGTCTGTCATGAAGCAGTCACTCAACAACCTATTTTTAGATGGTCCGATTAGAGGAAAATTAGCTTGTATCATTATTCTACAATCTAGTGGGAGTAGGAAAATTTGTCTCTGACTGAATTTCAATCTAAGGTTTTAATGTTTTCCGAGGTGTTCCGATGGTCCGTCGACAGTTCGCCAGCGGCCCGTCGGTCTCCCCTCGGCTGCCAACTAGCAGTTTTTAGACAATATATTTTTACCTGTAATACTATTAGAGAGTTTACGGTATTTGCTCATTTTCACGACTTGTCTAGATAGGAATTTCAAGTTAATATAATAGAAACAATTTTTGCATCAAAAAATTTGTTCAAAATTTCGGTTTTTTTGTTTCCCTTTTCTTAACTTTATCATTTTCAGCATTTCAATTCTTTAAAAATCTGATAAGGAACAATATTGGCTGTGATCCAAATTTCATTAGGTTGTCGAACTGGCTGTGTTCTCCATGAAAATATACACCTCCTTCATATCCGGTTTATCACTGTCGTTTCACTCAAAAAGAGACCAAGAAAAACTTCGAACGGACCGCTTCGCTTCTACTTTTTCTGCAGTTTTCTATTCCTATAAATTTGCCGATTACATCATGAAACACCCAGTTTCTCTCTCACAACGAAATGTGGAAATTTCTGATTGGAAGTGTCTCTTCGGCGGCATTCTTGGCCACCATTTGCACTGTCTACTATTCTGTTTCGATGCTCGATGAGCTCGATTCTTTCCGTGGACGCATTCGCGATGAACTTGATGACTGGAAAGAGGTCAGTGATGACACGTGGCAAAGACTGAACGATATGACATCGAGAAGTGTACCAAAGAAAACGAACATCCTGAAGAACTTTGTGAGAGGAAAGAGAAGTGATGGAAATGATCAATGCAGTAAGTTACATGAGAACTATCTTTCTTTGAAGGTTTCTTTTCTCCAGACTGCGCAGAGCCAACTAAGAATTGTCCAGCTGGACCACCAGGAGAGAAGGGGACTTCTGGAAACCCTGGACAACCAGGTCCAGATGGAGTTAATGGAGATGATGGAGTAGATGGAGAAGTTGTTCAACACGAGATGCCCGACACCAAGGAATGTATCAAATGCCCAGCTGGACCACCGGGACCACCAGGACCACCAGGACCCCTTGGACCGAGAGGAGAGAAAGGATCAGAAGGACCACGTGGATCTTTGGGAGATCAAGGAGAGACTGGGCCAGTTGGAGAGGCTGGAGACCAAGGACCTTCTGGATTACCAGGAAGACAAGGAGCCAAGGGACCAGCAGGACAACCAGGAACTGTTGCTACAGTTGGATTGGCTGGAAGACCAGGACCACAAGGACCACTTGGAGAAGCCGGAAGTCAAGGAGAACCAGGAGTCGATGGAAAAGATGGAGCTATTGGAGCACCAGGAAGAAAGGGAGAAAATGGAAGAGCTGGAAAGAGAGGAAAGGATGGAGTTGCTGGAGTTCCAGGAACAAGAGGAAAATTGGGAGAGGATGCAGGATACTGTACTTGTCCACCAAGAACTGCTTAATTTATTTGTCGAAATTTTCAATAAAAGATTTATTCATTAGCATACAAGAAATGAGCATTTTTAAACAGGTAGTAACAGTTTCTGAGCGACACCTTGCATTCCTTTGCTCTCCTCTGTTGCAGAAATCTGAAATAAAGATATTTCATATATTTCGATTTCAAAGAAGATCTTACCTGTCCTTCTAACCGATCAGAGAAGTAATTCTTAACTGCGTAGAACACAGAAAGTCTCCAGAATAGAAAAGCTCCAATCAAGAAAACGACCAATTTCACGATGACCACAACCAACGCCTTCTCGAAAAACTCTTCATGATGACCTTGAGAATAAAAGTTTAAGAATGATTGTGTGTCGAAGAAAGCGATGACCAATTGTAACAGTGTTAGAATTCCCCAGAAGAAGAATTGAATCAACTGAAACGAAATGTTTTTTTTTGATTTCTAACAACGGAACCTCAACACATTGTAAATTCAGATTTCGATAAAAATTTTAGGATGGGTTAAGAATAGCTTATCTAGACACTTCTGGAAATTTCAGAATCCGCTGGCCAGTTTCAGTCGAGTTACCGTATAACCTGCAATAGTCTCTCTAACTTGTAGCTTCGAGCCAATTTATCTCGATTCCTGTTGAAGATATGAAAAAGTTGTCAACTGATAAATTGTTTATCATAACAATACAAACATTTCATTAGTTAACACTTTTTGGTAATCTCTTACAGGTGCCAAGATAAGTGAGCTCAAACATGGCAGTGTGCGGGCACATCTATTACAGATTTTATGGTATATCAGCTTCAGTTCCACAAATTGCGTTCCAGTGCAAAAAATGAAATTTTCAAAGACGACTTTCTCAACTTCTTGGACGTTTCAGAACATGAAATTTGATCTGTTATACATAGCATTCAAGGATATTTCATATTTCAGACATTTTGACAAATTTTGTATTATTATATTTTCGGATAAAGCCAAGTTAGGCCCCTACTTTGGGGTGCAAGGAGTTGTAGGAGTACAAAATCCATAATTCGGGGGTACTAAATTCTAATTTTTCAAATACCAATTTGTGCCCCAAATTCTAGGATGATGTGTCCCTGACTTGCTTTGTACCCTGATGACCCCAACATTTTTGTACTCTCCGAAATATTTGCCATTCGAGTATTGGAAACAATTCTGAAACCTTTTAGAAGTAGAGAGCGTCGTCTTTGAAAGTCGCAGTTTTTGCAATAAAAACGTGCTATACTGAAAACTGGTGAGCGGATTCTATAACTTTTAGAAGTTTCCATGAGAATTTGGGTTAATTTTCATAAAATTCTGGGTTTTACAAGGTGTTGAGATCCGTGAAATGCTTTCTTACAGTGAACAAAACCATTGGCCATATGAAACGATGTTTCTTTTTACGAATCGAGTAGATTGTGACTAGAATCAAAGCATAATGGAATCCAATCCACATCAGCCACCAAGGGAAAAGGAAGAGGACATAAATTGGAGTGACTATGAATATTTCGAGAAGCAAAAGTATTTTTGCTGCATTCTGAGAATTTAAAGTTTGAGCAAAAATTAATAAAAAATCAAATTTTTTGTTCTTACCAACACATGACACTTTCCAAAAAGACATCTGTATCTTGGATTGATCGCTTGAAAATCAACATAAAAATTGAAAAGTTTAGTGAAATATTCTTTGATCGGTACATCATCAAATAGAAGAACCATCGTGAAAATGACTCCAACGATGTTTCCCCAATGACCTTCTTTCTTTTTCTCTTTTGAAGAGAATTGAATTCAGATGGTTTTCAGTGAGGCAGTGTACGAATCAAAGAGATACCAGAGAAAAAGAGATAGAGAGACTATCAAATCAAGGGTTATTACAAATACCTCGAGTAAAACGTGATGATGGGCGTGGTAAACACTTCTGTTTTTTTGCGATTCAATTTGAAAAAGAGAAGGAAAGGAAACCATTGATATGGAAGCAATCTTAGAGGAGAATAGACATATACCGTAAAACCTCTAATAGAACGACACCCGGAACGTCCACTTTGAGCCTACATATCTCACTTCTTTTGAAAGGTATCAAAAAGTGGTTAACTAGTAAAATGTTTATCAGGATATCAGCAAAATTTTACCAGTTAACCACTTTTTGATATCTTTTGCAGAAAATGAGATATATAGGCTCAAAGTGGACGATCCGGGTGTCGTTCAATTAGAGGTTTTACGGTATATATATTTTTTTTTTACAACTCAAAAGAAATCCTATTTACAATGACTCAAAATTTATGATTTATGGGTTTCCAGTTCTTCTACAGGCTTTAATCCCTTTCAAGATGTTGAGTAAATTTGTCGTCTTTTTCATACATCTCGGTTTTTTGTATATCCAAAATATGTCCATCTTAATATTACATTTCCGTTTCATAGAGAAGAAAAGGTTTTTACGGTATATGTGTAATGGAATGAAATTTATGACGGTTTTTTATTTTCTTGATTTCGCTTCATTCTTGTCCGTTAAGCTTGCTCCAGCAGCAGACTACTGAAGAGGCTATTTCAAGAGGCTATATTCTAAGGGGAGGGCTGGAAATAAAAAATTAGGTGACCCAGTGACCTACTTTCTAGATAACCCATTTATGCCACGTGGCGCGCCGCCTGTCTTTCCCACGTGTATTTTCGACTCTTGATCTCTATTTAGCTGCTAGGCACTTTTATCTTTATCCCTGTCTACTCTTTTTCTCAGGAATTTTCGAATTTTTAAAAAGATGGCTACTGAAAAGAGCCAAGATTTCAATATAACTAGTGTTGGATATTATAAGCGAGACAATGAAACGTGAGTTTTTGTTTTTTGTTGTAAAGAAAAAAAATGATTTCAGGAATGTTACTGTTGATGTTCAACCCAAATTCGCCAATTCAAATTACGATCGTCTTATGGAGTTTCAAGAGCCCGGAGACTATATACAAGAAATTGACATGAATCTAGGGAGCCCAGAAGTTCCACACGATGGAAAATTGAGAATTTTTTTGAATCTCTACTCAATTATATTTCGATCAAAGGGTTTGGAGAAGAGAAGCCTCTATTCGTGACATACAAGCAGGTACTTGCTGATGTCGCAGCGAGATTTGTAAATCCAACTGTTTACATTGTCAGTCATATGGGAATGATTTTCATGTCATACAAGAAATTGGAGAAGGCGGATCCGGAAATCGATGAAGAAGATCAAAAGAAAAAGGATATAGCCAGAAAGAAGGCAATGGAATATACGGCCGGTGCAAACTTTGCTCATTATTGGACAAAGAAATCGGAAAACGAAGAGATTCCGGAGGACTATGCAACGTCGAATTGTAAAGCAGTCATGAAGTGCGACGTCGAAGTTGGTGGCAAAAAAGAACTCGTTGTTTATTCGGCTCATATCGATGCTCTTGAAAAAGGTAAGCCATTTTTGTTTTTTTTCGGGAAAAATGGTATCAAAGTGGAACCGGCTTTGGTGGCAATGATGTTCGGAATGGAATCCGGAACTCCGGAAATTCCAAAAAAGTTTTTCAGAATCAATTCCGACCGAAAACTTTCCGAAGCTTTTTTTCTCAGAATTAGTGATTATGGTATGTCTACGGTATGTCGCAAAAAAATTGTTGCAGGCAGAATTAATTCAATTAAAAAAAATTATTTTTGTCAATTTTCACCTATTTTTGGCGTTTTTGCGATGACACATCGGAATTGATAATTTAAAATTTGAGTTTAAAAAATTCCGAAAATTCTGATAATCCGAAATGTTCGAAATCGGAACATTACGAAATTCGAACTTTTCAAAATGGAATATTCCTAGATTCTGAAATTCCGAAAGTTTAAAAATTGAAATTTTCGACATTCCAAAAAATTCCGAAAAGGCCATTCCGAACATCCCGGCAATTTGGTACCATTCTTCATTCGAAAAATCCGACATTCACCATGAAACCTGTATTAGAAGGGCCCCCTCTGATAGAAGGTCTCCCTGTAATAGAAGGACCCTCTGTGAAGAAGGAGCCTCTTCAAAATGTGTTTTGAAATTAAACAATTTCCGTTCGTTTTCAATGAAAAATGTTCCGGAAATTCCACATTTTAATAGAAAGTTGTTGAAATTCTATTATTTGATTAAAAGTTTGCTCAATGTTGGGGAAATTTGAAGATTTTCATGAATTTTGGTCAAAAATTCGTCTAATTCTCGATGAGAAGTTTCGGGAAAAATAGGAGGGCCCCCATCTAACTGAAGCGCCCTCCAGTAATGGTAGCGCCCTCCGGAGGTACCGTGGAACAATAAAAGGGCCGGCCCTTCTAATACAGCCCTTACGGTATGTATCATACAATAGCTTTGTTTTCTTTTTTCTCATAGTCGACCATAATTTTTCCAGAATCGGGAAAACATGTCTCAACAAGAACAACCAGAAGAACTAACTTCTGGACATATCTACACTGGAAAATGTTTTTCGGAAATGACTCAACGATGGTACTTGGTGCCGGATCAGTGTCTCTTGAATTATCGAATTGGGCTTTACGTTCAGTAAGATTTTCTTTAATTTTTTGAAATCGAACTTTTTCAATCCAGATCGAAGCTTTGAAATTCGAAGACGTTTTCGCGAAAATGGAGAAAATCAGGCGAGAGAAAAATGAGGAGAGAGCCCAATGCGAAGAATTCAAAAAAGCCCCATTCCAAAAATGGACGATGGATCAAGGGAAGGAACGGTTTCGGCAATTTTTAAGCCAAGTGAAGAATGCCTGCACTCATTCGGACGGTTGTTTCCTGGCCACAGAAGCAAACAAAATGTGGCATTTTGAAAAAGTCGACGAAGAACATGATGAGATTCGGGAGTTTGCGAGTTTGGTCAAGACAAAAATGGCTGTTTGGAAAATCAATTTCCCCAATGAATGCTCATAAACTATTCTCTGATTTGCTTAACAAGATCTTCGTTTTAAATGTTTTAACTGATATTCTCTTGATGTTTTATGTGCCTTTTGTTTCTGATTAAATAAATTTGGAAAAGAAAACACAACAGTTCAAATAGCAAACTTTCTAAAAGTTTTGTTCATACCAGCATGTTTGTCGCGCCTCTTCAAACAGCTGGCTGGTGCCACCGGCGCGAATCAACCAATTTTTTGAACGAAGAACCCACAACGGCAACTACCGTAACCCAACATTTTTCCGGTTTTTTTTGCAAAATTTTTAGACCGTTTTTAGGGTTTTCAGCTATTTTCAAAGAGTCTGTTTAGATTCTTCTGTTTTTTTTGTCTGAAATTCGGTGGTACCCTTGAGAACATGGGGGAATGTAATCCAAAAGAGTTAAGATCTTGGTTGTTAACCCAGAAGACGTATTTATTAATCAATGATACTCATAATGCAGCTATCAGCACAGCTGCTGAGGTATTTAATAAATTTCAAAATAGGTTAGACACCGTCATTTCCAAATTCAGAGATCCGAACGTTACACGAGAACCTCGGAGGTCAATCGATCTCTGATGACCATACCAGAACTACTGTATCCAGGTATTTGTTCGCCCCAATCTGTAGTTTTTGAACCCTCGAATCATTTTTACTCTTGAATTTTTTTTTTAATAGTGCGAGAAAAGATAAGCAGGAAGCTTTGAAAAAGAACCGAAAACTACAACTAGAAAATTTATTCAACACACGAAGATCAATTATTTTTGCTCTTATTTCTCAATTGTATTGGTGACTGTATTGGTCTTTTTCCCAGCTTTGACTCTGAAAATAAAAAAAAGTGTGTCATTATTGAAATACAGTCCTACTTTGCCCCTGTTGCCTTTTTGTGGTTTGCCTTGTTTTTCGATTTTCTTGATGAGTTAGAAGCGTTACGAGGAGTAGATCCTCCAGTCACTGGAGCCATCATCGATCGATTGACCTTTTCAGATCTCTGAATTCGAAAATGACGGTGTCTAATTTATTTTAAAATATATCAATTACCTCAGCAGCCGTGCTGATGACTGCATTTACTGCTGCTGCATTATGAATATCATTGATTAGTGGTTCAATGAATCTGACGACATCATCCATCACAACTCGTCTTTTCGGATCGACGACGAAGATTTTTTCGTGAACAAACGATCGAAATTTATCTGGACAAGCATCGGGCATAGTCAAATGTCTTCCGTAAACTACATTCTTCTTGGTATCAGTATTACTAACACCCTCCCATGGTTCTTCTCCTTCTGAAAATATCTCATAGCACATGACTCCATAACTGTAGACATCAGTTTTTGGAGTGAAATAAAGAGTAGTGATCGTCTCAGGAGCAAGCCATTTGATGGGAAGTTTCTGAGCAGCACACAACTTGAATTGATTGCTAATCACGGAAAGTCCGAAATCGGAGAGTTTGACCACTTTGTCAATCGAGTAGAGACAGTTTCTAGCGGCAATGTCTCGATGGATGCAGTGATGAGCATGAAGATATTGAAGTCCTTGAGCCGCCCCAAGACACATTCCAAACAGTTCAATGATGCCGCTGTTTTTATTCTTCTAAAATAATATAAAATGTTGTGTTTGGATTACTGTAACTATTACCTGAAGGTAAGTGTTGAGAGCTCCTCCATTGACCAATTCCAAAAGAATGTACAATGGTTGCTCAACTACAGCAACTCCGTAGAATCGAACAACATTTTTGTGCTTGAAGTTTCTCATTAATCTAGCCTCATTCATCATTTCTCTTATCTTCAGCTTGTTCAACTCTCCTCCTTTCATCAATTTCACTGCAGCATCCAATTTTCTTCCTTTTCTTTGCAAAACTCCTTTTCTAACTGCTCCATACGCCCCTCCTCCCAATTTATCACCCAACTTCACTGCCGTATGTCTATACTCCCATCCTTGCAGTTCGATCGGCGTTTTCAGAAAACGATTCTCTTTAGTTTCTGATGTGTTGGAGACGTGATGGTTTGCAAGAAGAGCCTCAATAGTTGGAAACGAATGACTTCCTTTTATTGCATACATTCCATCGTAACGACGAATGACTAGGTTTCGCATCTTTCGTTCTCCTGGATTCTCAGACTTGGCATCCTTTGTGTCTGCTTCAGTGCCAACTCGATCGGAAGAACACACAGACAACACAATATCTCTTTTAATTCCAAGGTTTCCATCCTTTCTCTAAAGTCAAAATATGAGACTTTTCAAATTTAACATTCATGAGTACCGTTGTGATCTCGCTAACACGAATCAAGTAATCTCCCTCGTTCCGGATGATGACTCTGAGATCATCACGAGGAAGGAATCCATGATAGAATGGCATCGCCTGAAGACTCTTATACAATTCTTCATCTTCAACAACATCTTTCTCGATGTAAGTGGACTTATTGATCACTGATTCATCCTTCCTCTCGCTTCCTTTTTCTTCTTTTCTATCGCTTCCTTTCTCATCGCTCACTGCCGTCATCTCCTGTTTCTTTTCCGGAATGTCCTGTATGCTCATGTACTTTGTATGAATTCTTTCTCAACCTTCAACTCACTTCTGTAGTGGCTTCTCCACTAGATCGTTTGATGATACTAGCATCACTGTTAGAATCGCTCATTGTAACTCAACGAGAACTGATTTGAGAACTAATGTTGGTTTTACATTTGATTCTGGTGTTTTTCCAACGCTCCTATCAACCGGACAGTTCACCTACAAAAAATAGTGGCACTTTATTTTGGGGGCACAAATTCTTAGGGGGTATAACCTAGCTTAATTAGAGGGCACAAAGTATTTTCTCACGTACGAAAGAGAAAAAATGCTTCAGGGACACTTTATTGGCTCTGATCCAGTTAAGATGTGCCAAAAAAGTTAGAGATCTGAAAAGAACACTAAAATGATTGTGTAAAAATGTTTCAGAGTATAATTGTGCGTATATTTTAAAAAGATCAATAGATATATTCTCCCAAATTTTATTTGTCAGAATTCGTGTTTTTTTAAAATTTCATACAAAAAGATGGTAACCGTAAACACTCTAATAGAACGCCACCCGGACCGTCCACTTTGTGCCTATATATCTCACTATTTTTGGAAGATATCAAAAAGTTGTCAACTAATAAAACATTTATCCTAATATCAGCAACATTTTATTAATTAATCACTATTTGATATCTCTCACAGAAAATGAGATACATAGGCTCAAATTTAACGATCCGGATGGCGTTCTATTAGAGTGTTTACGGTAATTTATATGCAAAGATAGATTAAATTCGTAATTGAGTATTCTAAAGTTCGTAATTTGTTTCATTAGAAACAAGTTTTCTGAAAAGTTGTTAATGGTTTTTGAAATCAACTGATTTCTTTTTAAAACAGAAAAAGTACATGTGGTACACTAATTTAAAAAAATTAGGCTCCGCCCTTTTTTTAACTTTTGAAAATTACAAATTCTCAAAATTTCTTTTCTGAAAATCAAACTTTTCTAAACACTTGAAATTTTTAAAGTGTTATGTACCAGACTCGAAAAATACTGAAATTTTTTTTTAACATTTGAAAATTTCCAATTATCAAATTGTTATTTTCTGAAAATCGAACTTTTCTAAACACTTGGAATTTTTAAAATGTTAAATCACAGCCCCGAAAAATACTGAAAGTTAGGCTCCGTCCATTTTTTCACATTTAGAAAACTCTCAATTTTTCAAAAAAAAAATGTCTGAAAAATTCAACTTTTTGTTGCCCCAAAACTAAAAAAATGGTATAAAGAAAGCTCTCCGACCTCTGAAAATGGAAAGAAAATGTGACTTTGAAAGCCGAGATCAATTCTGGAAACGAGTTATTATCATAATATTTATTGCATCTCAACATATTTTTAAAAAATTATGCTGAGCATTCCATCATTCCGAGAATGTAATCCAAATGAGTATTCATCGAATCGACACTTTCTTGGCCACATTTATCCGATACTAGTTTTGTGGTGCATTTGAGCTCATCTTGATACATTTGACAGTTTCCAGGCCGCCCTTTCTACAAAAATGTTTTTTTAATGTAATAAAAATCAGGGGAATAAATAGTCAACCTCTGTTTGTAAAAACCGACCGCATGGATACTTTTTGAGGGATGGTGGAACGGTGCGGAGCTGGAAATTGAGAATTATCGTTTTCTTTTTGATGAAAAAACATTTTTACTCACATTTCCTATACATTTTCCAAATGGGCCGGAGATTAAATTGATACCGGTACATGTCTTTGCGATGAGTGCTGTAGCGTTTTTGAGCACATCACACTTGATTTCTTTCATGCATGACTGAAAAAAAGACAAATTCAATGAGCAGGTCTCAAAGGAAAGTGCATTCTGAAATTCGAAAAAATCCATTATTTAATTGTTTCAACAAACTATTCTTTGAATTTTTCTAGTTTCAAAAGTTCTATCAGAAGAAAATTTAAAAAAAAGCCGATGTTTGATGTCTGGTTCTGTCCACTCGTGAAGCACAATTGACTCTGTTCAAAAACTAGAAACTTTAAAAACTTACAAGCGCTTCTTCGCACATCACAGAGAATCCTTTGAGCTCATCTGGAGGTGGCATGTTCGCGTATTCAGCCATTTTACTTGCTAACTTTCCGAGGAATGGCTTACATTCGATCGATTTTACTGCATCCGAATGATCACAAGGAACAGAGCCATCAACAAGAATCACGAAGAAGAATAAGAAAAGAACCTGCATGATGAATGAAACGAGGAAGAAGAACTTGGTTTTTAGCAAACGGATGACCTTGGACGATGTACACCGGTAAACATTTTCGCCGACTTGATGGCGTCAGAGTGTCGGACTAATGATGTTCGGTTTTTGCAGATGGATTTTTAAAAAGAAAATGTAGGTTTTAAAATTTTTATAACAAAAAGTCGGAATAACAGTAACGATATTGAAAAAGAGAAAAACAAGAAGCAACAACGTAAAATGTGAAACAACAATTGAATATTTAACGACGACCTCGGGATCCCCCACGACTTGCTCCTCTGAATCCTTCTCCGCGGTCTCCGCGGTCTCCGCCACCGAATCCACCTCTTCCTCTGAATCCTCCACGGTCACCACCACCAAATCCTCCTCTTCCTCTGAAACCTCCACGGTCACCACCACCAAATCCTCCTCTTCCTCTGAATCCTCCACGGTCTCCGCCACCAAATCCACCTCTTCCTCTGAATCCTCCACGATCACCACCACCAAATCCGCCTCTTCCTCTGAATCCACCGCGGTCTCCGCCACCTCGTCCTCGGAAGCCTCCTCTATCAAAGCTTCTACCTCTGTCTCCACTTTGACTTCTTCCCCGATAACCACCGTCGTCTCTTCCTCGGTAATTGCTTCCTTCATCGTCTCTACCTCGGAATCCACCGCCTCTACCTCTTCCTCGACCATCTTCATATCGTCCTCTCTTTGGATTTTCAGTTCCCCATTCTTCGTTGGCGCGTTTGAGTTCTCTGAAAATTTTTTTAATTGGACAATTTCGATAAATCAGGATAATTACCGTTCTCTGTTCATGGCAATCTCTCTGTCCTTCTCTTTCTGGTTCTCGACTTCTTCAACTTGTCCAGTGGCAGCAGCTTGCCTACGTGCAGCATTTTCTCGGATTGCTTTTTCTTCGGCCTCTTCAACATCTTGTTGTTCTTTGGCAATAGTCAATCTTCGAATGACTCGTTGCTCGCTTTCTTGCTCACGTCGCTTCTTCATTTGTCTGAAAGTACGGCATTCATAAATGCTACTTAAATCTCATCACTCACTTTTTCTTATCCATATGAGCCCGCAGTTTGATCAACTCGTCTGGAGTTTTTGAGTGATGCTTATGGTAAAGGACTTCTCCCTCATCAATTCCTTCCTCAATTTTTGTAAGTTCCAGTGTCAATCGAGGTCCGATTTCATGTAGACGAACATTACTTTTTTGTCCGATTCCACATCCTCGTCCTTCCGAAATATCTTGTGGAAGTTCAACTTCTTGCTGATCCCCTTCGAATTCTGAATCACTCAACTGTCCTGGGCTGAAAAAAAATGAATGGTTTCAAAGATTATCATGATAATTTTTTACTTGAGGAAATAGTCGCTGATGTCTTTATAGGAGCTCAGATTTGGAATATTTTTGCCCATCGTCTTTTCGGCTTGCATAAGTTTCTTCACTGACTTGTTGAGTCCAGATGCTACCACACGAATGGCGCTGAAAAAATGTATAAAAGATAAAGCAGAGAAGAACGATTTTGAGCATTTAGTCATACGAAGACTATTTTTCGAACGTACTAGTGTCTCATCTGAATTTCGTCGGTTTCTTCGTCGTAGCTCACAATCAGACAGCGCTTCAAATTGCCAAGTTGAATCGTATCAACATTGATAGATGGAAACATGTTTTGTATGAATGTCTGTACTAGGGAGAGATGTTTTTTCGATCCATCTCCAAAACCGTTCATTACAACTAGCGGTGAAGATTTGAACAATTTGTCAGTAGCCACTGGGCGTTTTTGGCAATTGACAACATGACGGGCCAGGGAGTACTGTTTCACTGTAAGAATTGCCTATTACATCGGAAAACTGCTTTTTTGAAACCTACCTTTGAAAGAGAGAGTTGGTCCTTGCGAAAAACGCATCATTCTCAACTGCAGAGAAGCATCACTCGATGTCAAAACCATCATATTGGTCACTCCAAGAACTGCACCATTTACAATGAAATCTTTAATATTGTTTCGCTTGAGAATTTTCAGATTCTTGGCAGTGTTCGGTTCAACGAGATTTCTCAAGTCAGACTCCAAGCCTTTCACGTATTTTCCGACGTCTCCACGATGAATAACCAGACAATGTGGTTGTCTGGAATAATAAAAACAATGAGATATTTCGCAAGCAGACTAAAACAACTGAATTTTTTTGACTTGGATAGGCACAACTTTAATCCGAATATTTTTAACAACTACTTCGAAAGAGTCAATGTATGAGAAAAACTTCAAAACAGAAGAAAACTACTAAAAGCCCAGCGAATTTCAGGCAAAACTTAACATTTTAGAATGGTTTGTGCCGGTGAAACTTTTAACTGAAAAAAAAAATAAAAAGCATACCTCGCAAGTTCTTTCTCTTTGTTCTCGTGGAACTTTTGTTTTTGAATCTTCTTGACAAACTTTTCTTGGTGGTACAATGCATCTTTCTGACTCTGAATATGGTTAAAAGATTTTTCTAAAACTTTGATTCGATACGAAATACCTGAGCATCTACATTTCCGCGGTTTTGTGCTCCAGACTTTCTTTGCTTTTTACCTCTTTTGAGCTTCATTGTACTTTTCTGGAAAAAGTATATAGATTTCTTGAAGCTAGAAATCAATCTTTAAAAATCTATCAGGGAAAATATTTGTTTAATAAATAAAACAAAACTCTTCAGTTTGAAAAATAGGAGGAGGAGCAAAAAAAACGACCATTCCCTGCTTGTCTGCAACTCGGCGTAAAAGTGTTTACGTCCGGTGTCTATTAACTCACGACGCAGTTCTTGCGCTAAATTCAAAAATAGTTATTTAAAAAGTTTTTGTATCCTTCGATGTTTTTAGTATCATCAAGAGACCACCGATTCCGCAGAAGAAAAACTCTGAAGAAGCGAACTCGGCGTTCGTTTCTCCAGATCTCCTTCCAAGAAAATCATTCTATTTCGCTATTAACGATCGCTAATGAGTCTTCACATTTTTATAATTTCCAGAATGAATAGGTTTATCACAAAAACCAAAACTCCAAGTAACAAAAAGGAAACTCCACAAAAGAGGCTACAAACAGGAACATCCCGAAATGAATCCACGAACAAAAAAAATGACTCCGAATGTAACGTTCAGGCAACCCCGGATGTTCAAACTAAAGAAGAATCTCTCATGTCGAAATTAGTTTGTTTTTGAACAAAAACTGAGAGACCATAATATTTTCAGCAATTCGCCATTCGCAATAACGATGCTCAATTCACATTTGACACTCTTTCTACGAATCGGCCATTTGACAATGCAATGAATGTATGGCTTACATAATATGACTAATTTGTTTCACTGTGAACCTATTCTTTTTTTTTCAGAAAATTATGACAAAAGTCGAATTTTCCTCGTCATTCTCGGATCCGACTTCGGAGTTTATGCTTCTTTCTGTGGATGAATCGGTAGTAGACGCCTTCAAAGAAAGTCAAAGGTTAACAATTCGCGGTGAATCTACAGACGAGGCAGTTCTTTGCACGGATAACGCAACTTTCCCGATAAAAGTCATAGAATCTGCTACAACTGTTCTTCTTCTTCACAACTGTTTGGATGCTCCAGATTCACCTACCATTCCAAATTTTGAATTCGAATCGGTGTGTTTCATAATTTTTGTCAATAAAAGTGCCAATTTTTGTAGGTTGATGGGAAATGCTACTCCACAGGTGAACTTTGTTCAGCAGTCGATGTTCTTAATGTAGGTCGTCTCAAAGAAATGCTTCGTGAGCAAGAATTGCGCTGGGATTGGAAAGATAAAGAAGAAGAAGAAGAGTTGCTAAAAGGCTACCGGATGAATGATATGCTGGATAGCGTGCAAATGAGTGTTGGAGAACTGAAAACTGCTTTGGTCGATTTGCCGATTGTCAAATTTCCGAACGGAAGATATCGTTACTTATCTCACAAGTTTCGTGGGGAAATGTTGGGATTAATTGCTCAGTTACTCGATGAAGATTCTATTGAAGATGTGAGATTCGAATCGGTAAGAATACCTGAAATGACGAATTGCTCGCTACAAGATTCAACATAAACGGCGCTTGATAATTTCAGATTTCTTTCTCTGGACTTCGCGCTCATCTTCCTGAAAATGTTCCTGATACTGTGATCCAATGGTTTCTTCAAACGAGATGTGAAAAGATTGCGGATGGAAGCGATGATAGATATCAATTACCTGAAACTAATTTAATTCGAGACTTCGCCGTTGTTCTTTTGCATGAAGTCGGATCAATGCCACTTCGTCGTTTCAGTGAACTTCTCAATAAGATCCTTCCAATTGGAACCAATGTGGATAATGCCGTTTTCGAAGGAATCGCTGACATTTCGGATGCCTCATTCGGCAAAATTATCACTTATCTAGGGCCAGAAGACCTTCCTGACACTGTAAAGGAAAGGATGTTGCATCTGTTCGAGTACAGAAGGCTTTGGACAATGGAACAACTTCGCCCATATTTCAAGGACGTCTACAAATCGAAAATGGCCTTCGACAAGTATGTCGTTCTAAATTGCGAATATTCTCTGTCTGAAACTAATGAATTACTATATTGTGGTGTGAGATGATTGTCTTGTTGCTATTTTTGAATAAACAGTTCTACCTGATACAAAGTTCATTGGACTATTTTTCAGGACATTATTCTCAAAGAGCTAAAAGCGAAAATTCGAGATGGGAAAGGAAAGGATAAGAATCCCATAGTGACAGAGATAGTGCGTGATGAGGGTAGGGGTACGGGAAGGTGGTGACAATAAAATTGTGCATGAGACAAGAATGCAGTTGGAAATTGGAAAAACATAAAATAGGTGATAGAAACGGACTGTTCAGGCCTAAAAAATGTTTGGGGATTTGCTATTGACGAGACACATGTTATAGTGCAACTTGAGTATTATGAAATGGTTGTTTCTATGATCATCGTGCATACTGTTTTTAAAGAAAGGAATAATAACGGGCCACTATAAAAAACATCAGTTGAAACAAAAATGATAGAGATTGAAAGATAGTAGAGATCAACATTACAGAGAAGCAACCACACACTTCACACTTAACTTGCGAACGTCTGATAAACTGACATTAATTTTAGGAACAATTATGAGAATATAATCAGACACCCGAAACCGTATGTAGGAATGAGATGAGAAAGCGTCGAAGCCGATGGTTGGTTCAATAGCGGGTCAAGTACAAATACACACAAAATCAAGAATCAACAACGGGCAGCACTATGAAGACGGGTTTCAACAACAACCGATATAGAGTAAAAGCCGATCAGAGTCCGAGCTCGTTAACGCATCGGATGCCTTCCAGCGGCGGTGAAAAGCGACAACTACAAAACTACGATAAAACTGTAATGCTTCTTCCGACCTATAGTCAAGAAGCTCGGTAGAAGCACAACATTGGTACAAATTGTCAGGCAACAACAAGTTGGATAGAAGGAGGATATGAAGATTACTATTAAACTAAAACCCTAAGGCACGCATGAAATCCATTATGATTGTCACTTAAAGCTCCGAGAAAAAAAAACATAATTAAAACACAGATACAAAGGGGAATAAAGGGTAGGAAGCATGTATCGCTCATCACGAAACTTTTAAGAGTGAATGAAAACAAATTCAGAAGGAACAAAAAAGACTACTGAATAAAAAAAGGGTATGATGCGAAGCCATGCACTGTTTATGAAGATTAAAAAAACGAAGAGAAGAGAATTCCGGATTTCCGTTTGATGTAATATTTAGCAAAGTCAGTTTAAGCACGAGGAGCTTGCCAGTGATCAATTGGAGCTTGTTGAGAACCGTTCGAATAAAAGTTTCCTCCATTTTGCCGATTCATTCCGTTGTTGAAACCACCTGAAAATTACATTTGATAACGCCGCACTAATACTTTTGACACACCTCTTCTTGGTCCTCCGAACCCACCGTTGGAAGTTGACGAAAGCGAGCTATGGGCTCCGAAACCCCCGTTGGTGAATGGGCGACGTTGCTGCCCGCCGAACGAACCTCCAAAGCCACTGCCTCCTCCAAAGCCAGCGGAAGCAGCTCCAGAATTGTATGAATTGAAATTTCTGTAAAACGAAATTTATTTTTGAAACCTCGGACTTTATTTTACCCTCCGAACGATCCGCCTCCGTTTCCACGACGATAGTCTGTAGCTCCGAAACGACGATTTCCACCGCGCTGTCCACCGCCAATGCGTCCTTCCGCCGCAACTTGATGAAGCCACTCAGGGACTTCTTGATTCGCTTCCATGATCAATGTCTTCAGGTCGCGACCGATTCCTCTGTTCTTGTCATTGAAAAAGCTAGTAGCGATTCCCAAGTTTCCACATCTTCCAGTTCTTCCAATACGATGGACGTATTCGTCAGAATCTCCAGGAAGGTCGTAGTTGACAACGTGGCGAACATTTGGGATATCCAATCCACGAGCAGCAACAGCAGTAGCTACCAGAATCGGGAACTGTCCAGAGCGGAACATTTCCAGATTTCTTTCGCGTTCGATCTGCTTCAGATCTCCGTGAATAGAAACTGAACGAATTTGCTGGCGATTCAAGAAATATGCTAACTCGTTGGCTCCTCTTTTCGTTTCCACAAAGACGAGAACCAAGTTCGTTGCGTCTTCGTTCATAAGGATGTCCATGAGATTTTGCCGTTTCTCCATCTCGTTGACCCACAATAGACGCTGTTCGATGTTCTCAGATGTTGATCCAACGCGACCAACTGCCAGGAACACGTAGTTTTCTTTGAGGAAATCTTTGGCAAGAAGTTGGATCTCCTTCGGGAACGTAGCACTAAACATGGCAGTAGTACGAGCAGTCTTCGGTGGCATTCCTTGACCAACAATCTTTCGGATTTGCGGCTCGAATCCCATATCAAGCATGCGGTCAGCTTCGTCCAAAACAAGGTAACGACATCCAGAAAGACCAATGAATCCTTGTTCGATTATATCAATTAGGCGTCCTGGTGTAGCGATTAAAATATGTACTCCGCTGCGGAGGCGGTTGACCTGATCGCGATAATTCTCGCGTCCACCGTAAAGAATAGCTGTCTGCAAATTGGTTTTGTAACTGAACTTGGCGGCTTCTTTGTGAATTTGAATAGCCAATTCGCGAGTTGGTGACAAAACTAAAGCCGAAGGATAGTAAGTGCGGCGACCGTTGTTGAATGTAGGCTGTAAAATCACTTTGAAACCAAAAATATTTGTTGCAGAACTTACTGTCTTGATCATGTCAGGTCCTCCAGCCATAATATGCTGAATAATTGGAAGGAGGAAAGCAGCCGTTTTTCCGGAACCAGTTTGAGCACATGACATCAGGTCACGGTTGAAGAGCAAAGTCGGAATAGAATGCTTTTGAACTGGAGTCGGTTTCGTGTAGCCACTACGAGTAACGTTTTCCATAACAGCAGGTCCGAAACCAGCATCGGAGAAATTTTCGATAGCTGCCGGGACAGAATCGCCACTGACTTCTACCGGAATATTTTCGTACTTATCGAAGTTGATGCCACTATTGGTACGATGAAACAAGTTGCTGAAAGAATATATTTTTTTTTTCTATAAGTCGCATTAGAAACTTACTTCTCGGTGTATTCGGCACCAGCTCCTCCCCATCCGTTTGTTTCCCCTCCACTGCAATATCTATCAATGAGAAAACGTAAAAAACTGTCAGCCTACTTATTATTATAGCCGTTTCCACTATCGGAGTAGTTATATCCATTGGACCTGAAAAAGGTACCATTGAAAATGTTGTTATCAAAGCGTGATAGGAGAAACAAAGGAAGAAAGAACAAGCATATGGTTAGGAGGCAACACAAGCACCAACACTACTATACACCTGCTCTCACCCATTTTCATCGAAGTTATCGAAGTTTTCAGAATAGCCCAATTG
Source organism: Caenorhabditis briggsae (assembly GCF_000004555.2). Lineage (NCBI taxonomy): Eukaryota > Metazoa > Nematoda > Chromadorea > Rhabditida > Rhabditidae > Caenorhabditis > Caenorhabditis briggsae. The sequence continues at coordinate 4,137,333 of NC_013489.2, forward strand.
AAACTGCTGCGGCGCTGAGAAATAAGGAGGAATATATCCTGCTTGTTGTGAAGGCACCATTTGCCCCATCCCCGTTGGAACCATAGACTGTTGAATTGCATACCCGTTTGACGGACTTCCGTTCTGACCGAATCCGCCATTGTAGAAGCCGCCTGCAGCCACATTTCCTGGTTGTTGTTGAGAATACGACGACCAGCTGAAAAAAGATGTAGCGAATCTATCTAATCACTTCTATGTTACCTTTGACCTTGATGTTGTTGGCCGTTGTGACTCGCGTAATATTGTGTATTCATAGTTGATATTTGGATAAGACTATATCAAACGGAAACCCGGAATTCGAAGAAAATCGGCGAGTCTAAACCGATTTTGTACCCAGTTGATGTCGAGATAGCAATAAATGTATCTGCAAACAGAATACTTGTAGATAACTAAAATTTTGTAAACGGTCGAAGCTTAGTGTCATGATAAAGTTAATCGGAATAGTTTCATAAAAAATACGAATGGCAGTAACTCTCGTCATCAAACTTAGATGAAACCTTCTGTCGAAATAAAAAATATTCTAAAGTATCTGTGGTAATATCAATCTTCGTGTTTCGAAAAGTTATGGAATTGCTAGATGTTCGAGAGAAGATGATAAACCGAAAAATCGAAGAGAACGAACGAAGGAAAATCACAGATGATGAGAGAGCCGGTTTCACAGAACTGTGATGAAGAGACGTATGCTATCGTAGTGGGACCTAAGAAGCGCAAAACTCTACGCGCCTTTGAGGTGCGCAGTGTTGCGTGTTCGACGAGAATAATTTTCAGTCACGCAACACGACGCACTTTCTGTTAGTACCAGATGTAGGGCTCGGGCAATATCTAGAAAATGTGACCATTAAACAACTGTCTTGGAAAAATTGTGAGATGTTGAATACATGCGTTTAGCAGTCATAAAGAACCAAGTTTTGTAAATGTAATCATGAAAAACTTTGCAAAGAATACTGTAGTATTTGAATATTGTACTGTATTAAGTGAGCTAATTGGAGTCTCAAGTTTTTGACGCGCCAATCTACAAGTAGGTCACGCTTCCACGCAAACATCCACGCTGAGTTTGCTATAAAAGAAGACTCAACGACCGCAGGTGTCAGTTAAACGTCTTCAACTCCTCCTAGAAGTTGAATCGTCAATTCTCTGTCATCTCAAAATGACTGCGTCGCCGGAAGTTCAAAAAGCCATTGAAGATGTAATTTTAAAAAAAAATCTAAACAATAGGCGTAAATTGTTTCAGGTCTTCACTAAACTCCAGGGAGCTTCTGATTGCACCTCTTTGCTCAAGAAGCATTTGACAAAGGATGTTGTTGCTAAAAACAAGTCGAAAAAGACCCGTCTCGGAGCTACGCTTCTGGACGTGATCCAGTCGGGTGGCGAAAATCTTGACTCTGGTGTAGGCATCTATGCCCCAGATGCTGAAAGCTACACTTTGTTTTCCGATCTCTTCAATCCTGTCATCGAGGAATATCACAATGGCTTCAAAGCAACTGACACGCAACCTGGTATGGATCTCGGAGAGAAAAACGTATGTTTATCATCAAAGTCAGATTTAAATATATTTTTTCAGATCGGTGAGCTCGCTGATCTCGACCCAGAAGGAAAGTTCATTGTGTCGACTCGCATCCGTTGTGGACGTTCTCTTCAAGGGTACCCTTTCAATCCATGTTTGTCCGAGACCAACTACAAAATGATGGAAACTCGAATGAAGGAAATTTTCAACACCATTACCGACCCCGAGCTCAAGGGAACGTACTACCCTTTGACTGGAATGAATGATGAAACCAAGAACAAGTTGATCGCTGATCATTTCTTGTTCAAAGAGGGTGATCGCTTCCTTAAAGCTGCGAATGCCAACCGCTACTGGCCGACTGGTCGTGGAATCTTCCACAATGAAAAGAAAACGTTCCTGGTGTGGGTGAACGAGGAAGACCACTTGCGTATTATCTCCATGCAAAACGGAGGTAACGTCGGAGAAGTCTTGAAGAGACTCATCACTGGATTGAACCTGGTCGCTGCCAAGGCTCCATTTGCTCGTCACCCTCGTCTTGGATGGCTGACTTTCTGCCCTACCAATCTCGGTACCACCGTTCGCGCTTCGGTTCACATTAAGCTGCCAAAGATTTCTGCCAAGGATGACTTCAAAAAGATTTGCAGTGACATGAAACTTCAGGTATTCTTTATTTCTGATCTGACAGTTGTTGATTAATGTTTTTAGATTCGCGGAATTCACGGTGAGCACTCTGAATCGAAGGAAGGGATTTATGACATCTCCAACAAACAACGTCTGGGATTGACAGAATATCAAGCCGTTCGTCAAATGTACGACGGAGTCAAAAAGTTGATCGAACTCGAGAAGGCCGCCTCCTAAAATGAGAAACCCTTTTGATTTGTAGTAAAGTAGTCCGTGTTTTATCTCCTTCTTCAATAAAGTGTGAAAGGAATCCTATCTTTAAAAAGATTGAAGTTTGAAATCTGTAGCTCGATAACTGGGTTCAGAGGGCTTGACCTGATTATTTGTCTTCTACCTCAAGAATCCCACATGAGTGAGGCTGTGTCTCATTCTTGCACATGTGCGCGCACATTTCGCATCGTCGAAAGAGAGCATGGCCTAGAAAATCTTCTCAACGGCCACCGACTGCAGGTGAAAACTATTCGGAAAAAACTATCGTTCATGAAACTGAATAATATTATCCTAAATTTCTGTTTGGATTTAATTGAATTTCAAAATTTTTACAGTTTTAAAACTCAGGTAATGGCTTCCAATCGCGTCGCGGCGTCTTTACCACGAATCGGGGTCACTATTGGGCACGTTCCACAAAAGCTCAAAACCGGAGGTATTGAACCAAGTCGTCGTGCCAGACTCGAAGTGCTCCGTCGAATCGTTACAAGAACAGTTCGCGAAGAACGCGTAGAGTTAAAATGGAATCGCGCTGTTGAAGCGAGACCGTACTTGGAGCGGGTGGGAAAATATATACTCCAATTTAAAGCAATCCCGTATTTACAGTTAATCCAATTAGGTGTCGAACGTGGGCCACTTGATGAGTATACTTCTGAAATGATGGATTGGTGGCTACCTGAGAAAGACTTGATCACCAAAATGCACGAGGTGAGTCATATCGATCTGAGCTGAAATAATCATTCCAATCACACAGGTTATTGTTCCTCGCTTCCAAAATCGAGAATCTCCGTTCACTTCACTTTTTCGCTTACCTCCACAACGACTTCAACAGTATATCCAGAATAAGCGTGAAGTCTGGAAGCGCTACGATATCGGAGTTCTAGAAATTGATGGGAATCCATTCCCACCAGTTCAGGCGGAAAATCAAGAACAATCCAACTCAATTCTAGATGCTTTACTGTCTGACGCACTTCGTAATCACCATATTACTCTCCAAGAAAAACTTGAAACCTCTGCCAAGTAATAGTTTTAGTTGTTGAACTCTTTTAGTTTTTTCTACTTCTTCTTTGTTGATTTAATAAATTGTTCCTTTAAGATTTTGCGTTTTTCAGATGTTGATCTCATTGAAGCGTTTATTCGCTTATTATTTCCCGGACTGTTGTCATATTTTCGTTTCGAGCTAAAGGTTTTTTGCAGAAGCATACATGTTTGAAGAGCAGCCTGAAGTGAAAGAAGTCACCGAGAACGATCGTTTCGAAATTGTTCTCAAAAATGTTCGAGTCGATTCTGTAACCGAAGCAGCAATTCTGTCACAAAAGCGAGTTTTCGAAAGAGTTAGTCTTTCTAAGTTTAAAAAATGATAAAACCCACCATTTTTCAGACTCCACAGCTAAATTTGTTGTCTATCACAGGATGCAACCTACAGAACCTATCTTCTTCAATAAAGTTATGCTCCCGTCTTATTTCACTGGTTTTGCCTCAAAACGAGCTCAAACAGATCCCCGACGTTCTCGGTTTGTTCAAACATTTATCATGTCCAATATTGCATCTTGATTTACAGACTGTTTTCCGAGGCTACGGTTCATCGATCTCTCGCATAATTCATTGGATGCTCTTCCATCAACACTTCAATCCTGCGAGCATATAGAATCACTTATTCTGAACAACAATTCGCTGACAGAAAAAAGTTTTCCTAATTTGTCGAATCTCTTGAACCTGCACGTCTTCGATGCTGCTAATAATAATCTGTCAAAGCTTCCGGAATCCTTGATGTCTCCGAAACTTTCCAAACTGCATACTGTTATTGTATCGCATAACGTCATTGAAGAAGTTCCGAACAGTTTGAGCAACTTGAAACAGTTGAGAGATTTCAAAATCGATGACAATAAACTGAAAAATGTCCCGACAGTAATTGACCTCCTTCCAAAGTTGAAGCTTCTGGATATTTCGAAAAATTCATTCTCGGACAGCCGTTTTCAAAAATTAGCTAACGACAAGCGTGCAAAGCTGAACGCAATCGTTTCTTTGGCTAAAAAAGTTGGCAAATCAGTTGAAAATGAGACGGAGAACGAGGGTTCGATAGAAAACACTGTGGAGGATGTCTCGAAGAAAAATTCATCTCTCGTTGTTCGAACAGGAATCGAAAATTTAACTGTTCGAAGGCATATCAGTGTATCGGAAATCAGACCATATCTAGTCTGTTGTGTTTTCAATAACATTGATTTGAATGGTGACTCTTTCAAAAAGTTTATTGCACTCCAAACCAAATTGCATGCTTCACCGTTGTGTGAAAACCGAACACTTTCTGCAATTGGAACTCATCGTCTGGAGTCGTTCCATCTTCCGTTATGTTACATGGCTCTACCAAAAGAAGATATTCATGTATGCACAGTTTTTCGAGTAATTAGGTTATTAGTTTTTTTTCAGATTCGTGCACTCAACAAGAAGTCTAGTGTTAGCGCATCGGATTTGTTGGACAGTCTTCTCCGTGACGCGGAACTAGCCAGAAAAAGAAGCAAAAGAAGTACAATTGATCCATTGCATAAATACTTGCACCTGGTAAAAGACGAAAGTGCCCTGGCCTGCCTAGTCGACTCCCAGCAAATTGTTGTCAGCTTGCCACCTATAACGAACTCGGACAGCACTAAAGTAATATCGTTCTCCAAAAATAATGAGCAATCACTTTCTTTTACAGCTCACTGTCGAAACTAAAAGTGTATGGGTTGAAGTTTCATCAAAACAGTCATTGGAAGCCTGTAAGAAAACAATGGACGAGTTGGTTGTTTCAAGCTGCTCTATATTTCCATCTCTATCCATCGACCAAGTTCGGGTTGTCGATAACGATGCTCTCGTATCAGTGTATCCCGATAAAAATGATCTCCCCGGTATTTCGCTGAATCGCGTACCTCAATGATAACTTATTAATTAGTTTTCTGAATTTTGTTGAACTGTTGCCTGTTTTTTCTTTCTCTACCATCTGTTATCTAACATTGAATAAAAGTGTTTTTTTTCGTCGTGGGAAAATATCGTTCTCTCTCTCTCTTCCATACCACCTACCCTTTTCACTGGTGTCTAACCATGAACGCTGAATATTTATGGAGAAGTATTGTTGAGTCAGTTGCCAGAAGTAATTTAATTTTTAGAAAGAAAGTTCAAATTATGACGGACAGTAGGTGAGTTTTCCTTGCTGCAAACATCAACGAAAAAACTGTAATTCAGCAGAGTGTCGATTGCAACTAGCACAATCGTTTGCGTCGAAGCTGAGATCAAAGGAGAAGTCATAATCAAAGAAGGATGTGTCGTTCATCCACATGTCGTTTTCGATGCTACTAACGGTCCAATTTATGTCGGCGAAAATAACATTTTTGAAGAATTCGCAGTCATTCGAAACAAGTGAGTTTTTGCAAAGATTTGGGTCTATTTTGTTATATTTTCAGTAGTGAAGGTCAACCAATGATCATCGGGGATTCGAACATCTTCCAAGTTCACTCAAAATGCAGTGCGAAGTACGTAGGAAGTCGGAATGTTATTGGCGTTCATGCTCACCTCGAAGATGGATGCTCAGTATCAGATGACTGCAGTATTGGCCCAAAATGCCGCGTTTTCTCGAAACAGAATCTAGAACCTTCTGTGGCTGTATATGGACCATCTAATTCACACCGAATAACATCTACCCCAAATTTGGTTAGTGAAAATGACACTGGATTAGTTAGAACATCTCCTTTTACAGACACCAACCTTGCAACTAGAATTTCTCCGAAAAATTCTGCCATCTTACCATCATCTCTATAACAAAAAGAAAGTCACGGCAGCCCAATAGCTAATATGGTACACCATCAAGCATTTTCATTTAATATTTCGTGTATTTTTCTCATCTTTGTCTCAATTCTTTTAAAAAAAGATTATATTTTTCCTAGTGTGTTCGATGTTCTCAAAACTTTATTTACCCAAGGGTAAAACTCTTGGAAAGTGAACGAGATTGAAAAAAGTTAAATTGAAGGAAATAGTCAAAATCAACAATAAAAGCAACAACAAAAACAAATTGGAAAGATCTTATTCTTTCATGGCGACTTCTTCTCCTGGAGCTGCTTCAACGAGCGGAGTCTTTTTCAGGGCCTTCACCTTTCTTGTCTGAATATCATCAGTTCTCTGCTTTCCAACATGAACTCTGGCCAGTTGGTTTCCGAAAACGTCTTCGCTCATGTTCTTTCTTCTCTTCTTCATAAGTGCCTTTGGCTTCTTGCAGGCCAATTTGAACAGAGTATCATCGGCCAACTTTTTACGCATAACTTCCAAATTGAGCGATGGTCCCATTTCAGCCAGCTCGACACGAGGAGTAGCAGTGGCTGATTTTTTGAGCAATGGGCGGTAGACACGAAGCGCAATGGTTTTCTCATCGATGGCAGTGAAAACAATGACAGTTTCCAGTCCTTCAAGGCGCACAGTATCGACTTTTGGTCCACGGAACCAGTCAACCATCAAGTTTCCAATTCGTTTCATATCAGGATCCGATTCGAAAGCAGCGCCTTCGAGAACTATACAAGGTTTTGATCCGAGAGTCATTTTGGCAGTTTGAAATTATCGAGTATTGGAAATGGAAAATAAAGATATACAAACCTCGAAGTTCGATGCAGATTGATAAGCAATGATTCTAAGCTCCGCCATGTCGAGAAGCTGTCCATCGAACGTTCTTCCGAACGTCAAACAGTTTGGCTTTTTCTTCGAGTTGCAACCCAGAACAAACATCGACGTGTCAAACTTAGCTCCGGCGCGAACGATTGGAGTCTCATCTTCGAACAAGTGATATGGATTGTGTCTGAAAATACCCTTATATTTTGCCTACGCCTGCTTTCTATGATATTCTCACTTGTCCATTTTTGTAGTCAACGGCTTCTTCATATCATAAAGATCCATCATGGCATGGTTGATAATTTCATTCGTTTTTGTTCCACGGCAAAACAACGTCTTCTTGTCGTTTTCAACAGTTTTCGGTGCTCTGTCAACCAGCACTCTTTTTCCCTTCTTTGTTTTGATTTTCTCAACGCGAACCATCTGAAACTATAAATATACCCGCTTTAATTTGAAAAAAATAGGTCATGCGGTGAGAAACGCAATTACGAAAAAGACAAGAAAATCAATAAATATGTTTATATCCGTAATTATCACCGTAGAAAAAGTAAAATATAACAAGTGGCGACTAGAAAAATTAAGTGAAATTGTTTCGGCAGAGTGGGCACGTCGACTGATTGCTCGATTCGAACCATTTGTACTGAAAGAAATAATTGGGTAAAGTTTGGTGCGCCATGGTGAAAGTTAGGCCACGGCCGCCGCGGCTGAGTGAAAGACATCTTTCTATATATCAGAAGATGGAGACAACACAAAAACTCAGTGAATAGGAACACCTTTAAACAGTATGAAATGAACTAACCAAACAGTTCGAATGGAATCTGTTTTTGCACTGCTTGCATTTGACTTTTGGCAACTGATTGGTTTGCTGGTGCACAGTCATCATGCAAATCGTGCAGTCTTCAGCGCCTTCAATGCCTTTGTCAACATTTCGCTTCCACATTTCAATTCCTTCCAGAATAGCACCATTTTGATGGAAAAGATATGCATTTAACTGTAATAACCACTTCTTTGCACGGTCTCCTTTCACAATAGCTTTGTCAAGATTCATTGCTGGTACTGACAACGGATAATCGCGAGGTAGTTCGATAGTCAGTTTCATTTTCGTATCTTCCACTGTATACTCAGAAATGATTTGTCCTGTCACTGGTACTGTTCGTACTTTCAACACTTCTCCAAATTCAGCATTCTGAACCTTATTCAACTCGTTCTCGATGAGAAGCTTGCTCGCGTGTTTTGTGACCACTTCTTGGAAAATGGGCTTGAAGTTATTCGGAATATTTTTATGGAACAATCGAACAGCAGCCGGCAACAATGTTATAGATTTGAATAGAAGTCTGGAGGCAAACTTTTCAAAGAACAAAGGACTTGCGGTCAGATCCGATTGGAGATAATATTCTCGTTCCTGCGACTTTGCTGTAAAAAAATGAGATGAGTACCGAAATTGAAAAAAATACATCTGCTTACGAATTTTGCAAACTATTGGAACTTGACTAAAATCAAATGGCTGATCCAGCATCAAAGCGTTCAGAGCATTTTTGAAGAAGCTATCAATAGCATCACAGTATGCCACACGTTGTTCTTGGTTTAAGACGAACTCTTTCGTCGTTTCAAGAGGAAGTATAGCTAAACTGAGCAGCAATGGGCCGACGTGCTTGTGGATATGGTCAACTGGATAAGATTTAGAAATCATTACTGGGAGATTCAGTTTGGAACGATTGGCAACCTGAAATACTATGTTTAAAGTTTCAAACTCCTAAAATCATGGCTTACCATGATTTCCGTTTCATCTTGATCATCATCCAGTACTTGAGGGTTTTCTGTCTTGAACATTATTGGCACCAATCTGCGGTGATAAAATAAACCTTTTACTGATATTCAATTTTCTTACAATTTGGCTGCAGCGTATCCTATGAGTTGAACATGCTCAACATTCGACGAAAGAAGAATGAACGCTTGAGCAATGAATGATTCTTCGAGCAGAGAGTATTTGAAAACTGACAGCTCTGGAACGAACTCTCTGGTAACAACACTGTCATTCGGAACATTGGTTGGGAACTCCACCAACGTGAACATTGCTTTCAGCAGCGTTCTGACAAACGGTGTTGGTTGTTGCTCTTTACGAATCATGCGGAACATGCGAATGAACAAACTATTGATTGTAGGAACATAAAATTCTTTCCATTCTTCTATAGTTTGCGTAGGATGGTTGTCATTTTTGATAGAATCGTTGAGAACTAGGTACAGTTCGATGAAAAGGGTTGTCAGAGCTTCAAGGCGAGGATCTTCGTCGAAAGCATTTGGGGTATTTCCCAGAATGTCTGTGGATTGCTGCAACGTACTTCGTTTATGTATCTACTACATCATTACACCACCTACATCTAGAACTGTCACTATTCCACAGAGAGCATAATCGCGAAGACCTGATTCTTCGGCGACAAAGATGCTTCCACCATACTGAATACATTTTTTGACAAACATCAAATTAATCATCCAATGATAATTCTTCGATCTAAAGTGCGAAATACTTCAAAGAAATGTTACACACTATTAGCATACCTGTCAAAATCAAACATCTGGTAACCTCCTTCGAATACATTCATCAAGAAGTCAAGGGGTGTTTGATTTTCTCTGAAATCGAAACATAGGTGGAATCATATACCGACATTAAGTTATACCTATAGAGCACTTCCAACGCATGCTCTGGGACTTTTGATGGTTCGGCTTGACATTGAATATACTTCTTCTTTTGTTCGAAAGACATATCATAAGCATCGGCCAGAAAGATACAAGGAGAACTATCATCTAATTTGAATCGAACTTCGTCAGATCTTATCAATCGTTCTTCGATTTCCCTCCGAGATCGTTGCAACTCTTCGGTGAGAGCAACCAAGGAATATCTCTTTTCAAGTGCCGATATAATGCTAATGACTTGCCATCCAAATACTTGATGTGCGGAATTATAGTCTGAAAAGAAAAATTGTTCATGTGAAATTAAAAAAAAACACTCACATTTTGAAGATATATTGAATAAAGCGATCCTCGCTGATTCTGTTACGATTTCTTTTGCTTTGTGTTCATCCAGATGAGAGTAACAATGTTGATGTGTCGTAGAGATGACAGTTGGTTTCGTTGAGCACGACATAACTTCCAACTCCAGCTATAACATCTATTCATTTGGGACCTTGCTCAATGTTCACTTACGAATTGAAACTGTTCAATAATGGTACCACATTGCTTTCCGGAAAGCAACACGTTGTTCACAATATTTTGTCTGGTTTGTTCTTCACATAAATCAATCAGTTTGTCGACACGGCACGCAGTCTCCAGAATCCTCTCAATGTCATATTCTTCGCTGCTTGCAAACAACTTTTCGAAAAACTGCCCCGAGTTGAAATCCGATGTTAAGTGTTCGCTTAAGCAATTATAGTGTTCTGATTTTGCATCCTCGTCAGATTCAAATATTGCTGTGAACAACTTTAATATCAGAACATTTTTCTCTGCCTCATTAGAAACATCAGTAGACTTCATTTTCCGCAGAAGAGTTATCAGAAATTCTACATTTTCCGCAGCTTGCTTTGTATCCATCTCCACTCCCATTTCTTTCAAGAAGCTAACTGCGTCAGCTATGGCTGTGCCATTTCTCTTCTCATGCCAGTAATTAATCATATTCTGGAATGTCGATACAGGGACATTTTTGAGTAATTTGTTCCAGATGGTTGAGCCTCCTGTGAGTAAGAGGCGACGTCCTACATGATCATTTTTGACAGAAATGTTGAGCGACTTGATCTCCTGATTTTCGAGAAGCAATTTGATCAGCCGTACGATGTCTCCAGCTTGTGTTATGTCAAAATTCTCCGTTTTTTCGATGAACGAGAAATTACTAATCTTCTGAGACGTTGCATTGAAATAATCGTTCTCTGAGCAGGAAAGATTCTTTATAATCTGGAAGTCAACGAGCTCAGGGCTGGAGAGCAAGTTTGCGTGCAAGTTGGATAGTACTATATTCTTTCCAGGTTCAGTTAACAAATGCTTGATCAAACGGCTGTTTTCTGTTCCGGCTCCCACTATTTTCGATTCAATATTGAGCAAAAGCGTGCTCACGTCGGCTTCATTGATAGTTTTCAATTCTATGATCCATTGGAGCAGATCCGTTACACACTCCGCAATTTCTTTTGTGGGGAATGTCATAGCTTGTTCGGTGACTGTGACGATCTGAAATGCGTTCAATATGTTTTAGAATAAATACAACTTTAAAACGCACCAGTGGGTGAAGTTTTTCCCAAACTACTAAATTGATTCGATCATTTGTCAAAATCCAGCGGACGAAATCCGAAAACGCATTGAACCAACTTAGAACAGCATTGATAGATGCATCTGTGGGCCACGGCAAGTTATCAGTGAAGCTCTCCATTATAGTTCCTAGTACCTTCATATTATTTTCAAGACTTCCCATCTCTTTCAGAAGAAGAACAACAGCAGGAAGCAAAAAATGTTGCAACACTCTCCAATGATTTCCTTTTTTCCGAATGACATTGAGGAACCGAGGATAGATTCCGTTTTGTAGAGAAACTTTAGTGTGAAATTGTGCACTAGGTAACAGTATAATCATTCCTTCCCATGCGGTTGAACACTCTGGCGTGAAGGTTTGTGAATCAAGATGGTTCTGAATATATGTAACGATCGAGGGGGTGTTGAGAATGACTTCCACGTTGTTCTTGAATCGATATGCAAGATTCAGAACTTGAACTTTTAAGGCAGCATTGGTTCCTCCGAAAACCATCTTTAAGAATGCAATGTTCTCGAATAGCTTCCGCGCTTCCTCCTCCCAAATGGTTGAGTCCGCTCCAAATTCCTTGATATATGAAAGAAACACATTGAGAGACTGAGTTTCAAGCCTTGACTTTCTTGCTTCCCGATCTTCGGACGCATCGTATTCTACAGGAACTGACAAATCATGTTTTCCCTGAACAATTTTTGCTGCCATTTCGAACACGAGAGGTGCAAACAATTGAATAACTTTTTGTTTTTTATCAGCTTCGAAACCATCTCTGATCACAGCTCCGGCAGCTGCTGCTACTCCGTTTGTCACGTCGCATCTTGCGAAAAGAACCATTGGAATTATCTGAACATTATGAAGTGTTTCTTTCGGTTTTATAAGCCGGATCAGAAAATTAATTTTACCTTTTTCAACCCTTTACATGCAGATTTTTCCAACTTCACAAGAAACAGAGTAATCGTTTTCATGGTTAGCAGCCGAACAGTTGGACTTCCGTCAGTGCTGAGCTGTGGAACAAGACCGCAGAAATGTTCATAGCAGTTTTCTATAGAGCTCGTTTCCGCGATTATATTGGTCAGTTCTCTGAGTCCTTTTTCTCTTGTCTGGCAGTCCTTCTTCGTCAGCTTTCTCATCACAATTCTAGTTTCATCATCGATTCCCGAAAAGTTACTCAAACGGTTGCTGCTCGCCATCTGAATTATTCCATTAAGTACTTATTCGAGAATTAATAGCCGAACCTCGAAAATATTCATTTCCGGTGTCAGACCAACAAAGTTTTCTCCTCCTTGGGCCAGATAACCGTGGGCTGAGGCGCTACTAGCGTTCTGAAATTTTACAGTTGCTTTTTTTTTCTTCTTTCGTAATGTGATGTTTTCGAGAAGGTAATATGAAGCAAAAATTCAGTTGTTTCAGATTTTTTTATTAGTTGATTCAGGAATCTTTTTAAGACTATGTTCGAAAATTCGGATTCTATTGTCAAGATTTTTAATTTTCATTTGAAAAAAAATTAGGATTTTTCAGTCTCAAAAAACGTTCTTGATGGAACTAAAATCATGTGGGCCATCTCGATTTTTTTCCCAATGCTTTCCAGAAAAACTTTAAAATCAACTCACTTTTGCATTCCCTTTTCTCCTCTGTTGCTTACTCATCCTTTTTAGATTATGGTTGAGAAATATTTCTCAACTGGAAATGATGGGTAGAGCGATCCTGTTTGTTAAAAAAAAATATTCTGAAGGAGCGCGTTTGCCACAAGCACAGTACGGAGTCGTCGGAAATGAGCGAAGTACAATTCATTTAAATAAAGAGAAACTAAAGTTCATAGGGTACTAGGATATAACATGATGAAATGAAACAAGAGCATAAATAAAAATTTGAACTACATTTTTAAATATTAAGAATGGAATGAACTACAACGTTCAGTCGTCATCTCCCCATGCAGATTGATCCATATCTTCGTCATCCGGAGCAAACAAATCCTGAAGAGGAGAAGACAATAGCAATGTAAAAACCATATTTTCGGGGTCAATTTAAAAAATTAAAAAATTTTCTGCTATAGAAAAAGTTCACAAAGATTGGAGTTTCAATATGTTTTCCACAAAAAAGTTGAGAAAAATTCTGAAATATTAAAATTTTTCCAAATGTTGGAAACCCGGCCCGGCCAGACCCGCAAGCTCAGATTTTTTAAGGTAACAACATACATCATCGTCATCGTCCGCATCTTCATCCTCGCCCTCTGAATCAATCGCAGATACATCCAAGTCGATTGAAAGTTTTGATTCGTTTTCTGAATACATAAATTACAAAATCTAATGCCTGAAATAGACAGAAAAACCTTCATCTTGGTCAATATCGTCCTTTGAAACCTCAGCATTTTTGATCGATTGGATAGCCTTCATTTTGGCCTGCCTCTGACTGAATTCGGTCATATGTGCAGCCATAGAAAACTCCACAGGCGGCGACGAAGCCCGTTTTTCGTTGTTCAGAGGACTGAAGATTCCATTGATAGCTGATTCATCCTGTGTGGTAGCGCTATCATCGGATATGGATAGATCTAAGTCCGAATTCATCGTTTTGTTCTGCTGTTCAGATGATTCTCTGTGTGGTGGAATAGATTCCATATCCGTGTTCTCCTGGCCAAGAAGTTTAATGCCCGGATATTGAGGAACATTGGTGCTGATGTTTCGAGTGGAACCTAAAAAGAATGTTTAATCATCATGAAATAATTTTTCCAAAACCTGAGGCGATTGAAGCTCTTTTGAGGGCTCTCGCAGTTTGCTTCTCGTGTTTTTTGGATGGTGCAGCTTGGTTGGGGGTTTGGTATTGTTGGTACGGTTCAGGTCCAGGAATATCGTTTTTGGTTGCTTCAAGTTGTCGAAAAAGCTCCTTGAAAACAAATTCGTAATAAAATTAGGTCAATCATTTTACCTCTTTTTTCGAAATTCTACTTTCGGCGTCCGAAAGTTTCTCAGAATTTCCCGCTGCTTTCAGCCCGCTCAACACTGTTTCGTTTTCTACCATCTGCTTGCGTACAGCTTCTATGCCAGACTTTTTTCTCGATAAAGTCTCGTTAATCACCGCGTACTGTCGACTGTAATCTCTCATTTGTTCGATAGTTTTCAAAGCATTTTTCGCCTCTTTCTTGGCACTAGCAAGTGATGATTCAAGATTTCCAATACTGTCCGTTTCCGAAATATCGTCAGTCTCTGGAAAGTCCTTATTTTCTGAAACGAGCGATTGCAGTTCATCCGCAAGCTTCGAAATTTCGTCTGTATCTGAAAGAGTGCCGACAGACAGTCCATTCACATTGTTCTCTGTTTGGAGTTTCTGAAAATCAATGAGATTTCGCTGGAGAGTACAACTGTCTTACAGAGTAGAGTTCATTCAGTACTGAAATAACATCCGCTGTCGATGCTTCATTTGACTCCAGTTCTTGGAACACTGTGTCCCGAATCTTTTCAGCATCATTCAGCTGCAAAGGTTATATAGAAAATGGAATCGATATAATAGTAACCTCTGATTCGGAAGTGGCCCTTTTCCCGTCAACTTCTTCAACGTCCAAACGAATGGAGTGCAGCTTATTCTTTATTTCCGATGAAGAACTTTGGATTGCAGTTATTATTCCATTTTGACGATTAACCTCCTCTTGCAATTTTAAAATGTCTTTCTCAGCTTTCCCTTTCGCTTTAATAGTCGCCTGCTGGATCTTCATAATGCTGTCTTTCTCGCTTTTCAGACTATCTAATACAATAACCGAATTGAACTTTCAGTAAAGATAGTTATGTATCACCTTTTGAGACCGTGACTTCTCCTATGCTTGAGCGCAGTTTGTTTTCTGTGTGAATGCTATCTTCGATGCACTTATCATACGAGAGGGAGATCGATGTGATCGGGCTCAAATTGTGAAGAGAAAGATGATTTATTGCCCTAATCAAGTCCACCTGCTCGAAGCTTGCGTTTACTGAAAAATTCAATTCAGTTGAGGTCGTAGTTAAAAACAAACTTGAAGCAGATGCACGTTGTGCCATTTTCTCAGCTACAGCACGATGCACCTCCACTTCCGACTTGACTTTCTCAGATTTTTGTTCTGTGATGAGAGTCATGCGTTTCACTTGCAAGTTGCAGGATTCAACTGAAAAAAAAACCTCTTGATTGGTTAAGAAAATACTTCTCCATACGATGACAAAGAGAACGAACGATTTCATCTTGTTGCCGTCCGAGTTTCCGACACTTTTTCGTTGACAAATTATTGCTGAAAAACGCTCATACAATTGTTTTCAAGTTTTTTAAAAACTTACTTTTGTTCAATACAATTGAATTCTGTTTCACTATTCAAAACTCTCAACAAATGAACCATTTTTCTGAAAAACAAATGAAAAAAGGAGCCGAAAATGTTTTGACACCGGTTTGTATTCTTCAAGGAACATGGTGACTTATGAGTGGGTTTCGTAACGAAAATGCGCGGTTACGGTAGTTTTTAAACTAATGAGGTTATTCAGGGAGTCGGCAAAAAACTCAGAGATCCGACGGGAGAAAACTGGGAGAGATATCGGTTCGAACTGGGAGAGGTTTTGGGTCGAACTGGTATGTCACTGTGTTCTCTCCAGCTTCTCTCCTGGTTCGAACGAGGAGACCCCGGAAATTCCGGGGAAAAAAACTCCGGGGTCTCTCGAACGAGCGGCGGAGTGTCGTTTGCGCGCGCTTTCAGTGAAATTTAAATGTTCGCCCCTTATTTAACAATCAAATCAAACTAATTAACAAAAATATTTATTGAATCGAATGAATAGGAAGAATATAAGTTTAGATAACTAAAAAGTAAAAAAATAACCTCATGAAATAATAGAAATGTGAGCTAACTTCTTATTCTCAGCTTCGGTATCGCAGTATTCAGAACTTCGAGGTGAATCACGATATCTGGAACTCTCCTGCAAACCTTCTTTAGTGCTCTCGTATTTTTGCAGCTTGTAGCATTATGGCGACTGGAGCTCTGGAATGAGATATAGGTCATAAGTCTGCAAAATGGAAGTGTTCATACCGTTTTGTTCATAGTACATTTATGTCCTCTAGCGGACGATGTGTACTCTTCCTTGAGATTCATTTAATAAGTTATCTTCTTCGCATCTTAGTGCAAGCTAAATGCACTTTTTTTCAGTACTTCAGAAAATAAAATCCCAATTCGAATTCTTTAGCTTTTCATTGTTTACAGTTTTGCAATTTCTCTTTCAATCATCATAGGCTTGGGGTTGTAGATAGGATGAATATTCTTTATGAAATCAAAGACGATTCAACTGAAAGAACAATATTTTTGATTATGTGATGTTGTCAATAAACTCACTCAAGGCCTACACTGTGAACTCATCGTTTCCAATAAATCGAGATATTCTCTATCTTTCCTGACAACGTAAGGTTCCCAAGTTTTCCATGTTGATTCCGAGTGACGTTGTCCGAGAGATTTTGCACTAAACGGCAAACTTTCCCCGAATGTTTCTCGCAATATTTAGGAAACAATGACGAGAAAAGCGACTCCTGAGAAGTTCATTTGTATACTCTTCTGGAAACCCTCTTAACATTATTTAGATCATAAATGATTTTTTTTTTCGGCATGACGAACCAACCTCGCTATTCAAGTGGATGAGTTCAACAGCCATGTACATAATTACCGTACTGAGAATGCCGCAAATCAAAATCCATTCATTAGGTCACTCATTTTATATAATTAATCCCGATATATTTAAATCGTTTTGATCGGGTCATAACTCGTTTTCTTTATTCCATTGAAAGCCTGCAATTTCACGCATGTTTTTTGTCACTAGACTTCCAGACTAACCTGCTCACGACAAGCCGCGGTTTCCGAAACTCAGACCTTTTGAAGGCAAATACTCATCTGCTTTGGTATTATCTGCTATTTACTCGTCTGCTATATTGGCTCGTCTGCTATAGCTAGATCATCTGCTATATTGGCTCATTTGCTATAGATCATTTGCTATATTTGTCTTATCTGCTATTAGGAAGATGATCTGCTATGGGGTTTCTCATCTGCTATTTTTTGGCTCATCTGCTGCATGGAGATTCGGACATTGAAAAAAAGGAAAAAACAAAAACAACAGAAAACAACAACAAAGCTAACAATTATTAAAGACCAGAAGTTATTAGAAAATTGTAGAATTTCCAGCATCTGGTGAATGGTCCTGTGGGGTGAACCTTCTTGTTCTCTGTCTGAAAATTTTTTTTGAAATCAGATTTTGAGTGTTCACTATGTACCTCATACTAGAAGAGGTTCGGCGACCATTTGTTTGCGAAGAATAGAACGTATTTATTACTTATATTATGCTTGTCTGAGAAAAAAAAGGTTAGAGAGTATTTTTTGCAGTCTGAATACGGTAGCGATATCGAAGCGGAGAGCCTAAATAGCACACATAAGGTGGAGACACAGACACTTTTTCTCTGCGTCTCAACCTTTTTTTTCTCAGACAAGGATATTACGGGAAATAAATTTTTAAATAAAAAAATCGGAAACGAAAAAAATGTAAAAATTTCTGGAGTAAGCTAATTGTGATGTATTTTGATTCAGCTAATTGTAATGTATTTCTGTGATCGTTCTATTTTGTACCACCGGATATTTATCCCTCTTTCACTTGTAAACTTTTTTATCTAAACCCGTCCCCAGAAATATTTGTGTTATTTCTTTTATTGTTTTTAAGTAAAATCTCTTTTTTAGCTGTTTTCTTAATCTGTCCGCTGTTCCCTTGATGAAAAATCGAAAATTCAGAGCCATGATTGTGAAATTGTTGTAGTTTATAGTCTAGTTAGCAGGCTTGGTCGGAATCGGAAAATCGAGTTCTCGATTTTTCCGATTTTTTTCGGAAAATTTTTCCGTCGGAAAATATTCCGAATTTTTTTTCGGAAAATTTTTTCCGACGGAAAATTTTCCGAATTTTTTTTCGGAAATTTTTTTCTCGAAATAATCATGCTGCGTTCAAAGTGAAGAGGAAATCTCTACTTTGTATAGTTGAAACGGGTGCAACGGTAACCCAAGCGCGGCGAGACCCGCAATCGGTGTCGATTTACGGGGTCGATTTAAGGTGAATTTTTTTTAAATTAATTTTTTCTGAATGAAAACATACTTTAATCAGGGTTTTCATTACTTTTTCAACAATCACAACCGACATGGATGAGAATCCTATCAAGTTTTGGGCAAAAGCAACCAGTCAAGAAGTCTTTCCAACACTTTACCGGCTTCACCTTCGTTTTTTTTTCTGCTCCTGCAACAACGGTCGAAGCAGAAAGGTTATTCTCGTCGGCGAAAAATATTCTCACAGATAATAAGAAATTACTGAACGCACAAATTTTTCCAAACTTCTTTTTTTGCAACAGAATGTAAAATTGATGGGATTTCATCAACAAAATTCAAAAAATAATTAATACTTTTGTTACTTTTTGTTACTTGTGCTTGTTCATCTATTGTTTTCCATTTCATTTTTGTGCTTTTTGTTGTTTTTGTTGTTTTTGTGTTTTTGTCAAATAAACTGGTAATTTTTGACTAATTGAAATTCGAGAAAATTCGAGAACTCGATTTTCCGGAAAAAAAAGTCGAGAAAAAATTCGAGAACTCGATTTTCCGAAAAAAAAAGTCGGGAAAAAATTCGAGAACTCGATTTTCCGAAAAAAAAGTCGAGAAAAAATTCGAGAACACGATTTTCCGAATTTGTTTTTCCGAACAAGCCTGCTAGTTAGCATACCATTGATTTCGCAACAGAGAAAAAATTTCAGCGAATTCTTCACTTACTAGAATCTGACTTGCCATGTTCAAGTTACTTGCGCGCCAGAGTTAATAAAGCTCAGGTTTCACTGATTTTCCCAAAAAATAGCAGACTAGAAAACCCATAGCAGATGATTTTCCTGATAGCAGACGAGATTCTGAAACTGGAGTAAAAATAGCAGATAAGACAAATATAGCAGATGATCTATAGCAGATGAGCCAATATAGCAGATGATCTAGCTATAGCAGACGAGCCAATATAGCAGACGAGTAAATAGCAGATAATACCAAAGCAGATGAGTATTTGCCCCTTTTGAAATAGTGTAAATTGAGGTGAGAGCAATTTATCGATCTCTTCTTCCGTTTTCGGTTATCTCTTTCATAGTTTTTACAAAACCATTCAACGCTGAAAAAGACGGAAAAAATGTTACCTGCAGAGCTCTCTCCGAATTCGAAATTCTCAAAATCGTGGTTTTTTTGTCGGTCATAAAAATCGCAGTATTCTATAGAAGACGTAAACATAAATAGAACATATGCATGAATAAAACTTTGAATATTATAAATTACAAAAAACTGTTTTAGCCAACGACGCTTCTCCTTTACAGGTGCGCCTATTTTAGCAGCTTTGCAGCCGTTCGAACCTGGTTCTCACGGCGTTTTCTCCAGACCCCCTTTCTCTCCCAGTTTTCTCCCGTCGAATCTCTGAGAACTCCGCGAAAACTCGGAGAATGTGCAAATCTGAAAATATTTCGGGAAAACTGAAAAAAAACTATAGAAACATATTTATTCCCAACATTTGCAGCCATACATTCATGAAAGAAACATGTGTGCTTCATTATCCCAATGTTTCAACAAAAATTGGGAGAAAAACTCATAATGGGGCCTACGAAAGAAAAAAATACCATCAATAGAGCATAAGACATTGAAAACCTTAACATCTAACAAGAAAGTACTGGCTTCTAGCCCATCATGATCAGGTGAAATCGGGATTCAGAAGATGAGCTATGAAATCAGGTCTTCTTCAGGTTTTTCACAGTTTGTTTCACCATGTTTATGCTGTTTATTATCTGTTGAAAAAGATTTGATCAGATTCCCCAACATGTTTTAATGATCAGAGTCTCGAACCAACATAAAACCTACAAGTTTTGTGTTATATAAGTGACTTCTACAAATACCATCCACTGTTCACTGAAGAAACTCAGTGAGTCATTCATTTACACAATCTTCTGAAAAAAATATTCGTCGAGAACTGTTTTATTTTTCAAGTCAACATGATCATGAAACGTCATCGTTTGGTTATCGAATACAAGGAAATCTGACCCGAATTGAATGCTATCATCTATCGTATCTTGTTAGGTCAATTGTGTTCTTTATTCTTCATCAAGTCAACGTATAATCTGAACAGTCCTAACACTGTAAATATACAATGCTCTTTGAAGAATTATAATTAAAAATTGGTCCCAGGTTTGATATAAAAAATGGTTCGTGTTATAAAATATTTCTACAAACGGTTGGTTCTTTTAATGTCATAAACACAGTCTATTCAAGAGTGAATGGCTAAACTTTTTTTTTCATTCTCTTGAAGAGAATCTCTCCTATCGTTTCATTCGCCCATTCTTTCTATATCAACTGTAATGTTAGAAGCAGCTGCGTCTCTCTATCTAGTCTCGAAACAAAAACTCAGCGGGTCGATCGAGACGATCTGGTTTGACGACGTCGTCGTCATCAAGACGCCTTCTCTTCCTTCTGTCTTCGACCGCTTCCTCATTCACAATCTCATCTTCTTCTTTCTTTTTTCTCTGCCCTTCTTCTTCTTCTTTTCAATGTTTGTTTTTGTTAATCTTCCTCCCAATTACTTACTTCTTCCCTCCTCTCATTATTTACCAATCCTAGCCCACCACACTTATTTTCAACCATCAGTTAGTTCATTTCTATCATCTAGGAAATGTTCGTCTTCGTGGTGGGTACACTTATTGTCTCTCTTCTTGTACAAATCGGAGAAACAGCGAAGTGCACTGCCAAGAGTGGAGATATCAGTGCCCGGTGGCAAGTGAGTCATTCTTTATTTGCAAACTTCAAGTAGTCTAACTAAAATAACAAAGAAAGATTGATGGTTTAAAACAAAGTTCTAAAAAACAGCTAACCATGTCGTTTTAGGTGGTCGACGGAGAACTTACTGTAGAGGTAACCACCAACAACATTGGAAACAATGAATGGTCTGCTGTTGGCTTCGGACCAGACATGGTAGAAAAACATTTATCGGCTCTTCACTAATATCTCATTTATAGAGTGATTTGAATGTGGTAATATTCCAAGTAGTTGATTTCAAACCAAGTTTGGTAACTGGAACAACCCAAGGATACGGAGCTCCAACCTTGGATTCCTCGCCATCTGTAACTCTCCAATCTCTAAATTACAACAGTAAGTCAAGTCAGATCAAAACCTAACAAGATCGAATTATATCAGGTAACACTATGGTTGCTCGATTTGCCCGTCCACTTGGCTCCCTCTCTACATGCACAACTTGGAATGTAAGTATTTATTCTTTCGAACTTTCCCTTTTCCCACCACCCTCTTCTACCGTAATCCCTTCTATCTCCCCCTGACATAATATTTCAGTTCGTCACTGATGGAGCTATCGAAGACGGATCAATCGGATATCACAACACTGCTCCCCACTCTGTAGAAATTTGTGCTGACAAGTGTACCCGCAAGATTTTCGACTAACTCCCATTCCTAGCTTTCGGACCTATTTTTTCTTCTCGTTTTGCTCACTTTCTTCTTTTTAATTTTCAAAATCGGGAACCTTTTCAAACGTTTAATAAATCAATGAAAATTAATTGTTTTGCCAGTTCTTCAATGCTCAACCAATTAGTGGATCATCGCTTGCAAGTCTTGGTTCTCCAGAAATCCAAATCACGGTAATTTATGGTTATAGGTGTTAATTAGATAATCATGTGATTTCTAGGATGTGTGCCCAAATGTATGTACTGGAGTATTCACTCAACGTGACGTGGCAGTTGACCCAGTTCCACAGGCCGCTATTTACAACAATCGAATCTCCAATCGTTTCGATACTCTTTTCGATTCCTCTTCTCGCAAACGAAGATCTAGTCGCCTCTTATGATCTCTGTGTTCTCTTCTTTGGTCTTTTGTTGTTATTACCCATACAAATGAATCTGTGATCTTCTATTCTATCTGCATTTTGCAAACGCAACTTGTAAATCAGAGATGTCGAGAATGACCTTTTGGAGAAACGGAATCCGGAATCCTGACATCTCTGTCATTAATCGTCTGATATAAAAAACTATCCTATTTACAGCAAAAGCTCAGACAAGCATAATATTCAAAAAAAAACGAAAAGCAAAAGCACTTTATTAAAAATCTAATTGTTCTCTTTCCCAATTACAGTACGGTTCTCAATAACAGTAAAACTCTGATCTTTCAGATTCTCATCGTTGATCTCCACACATTTCACATCGGATCCTGGTATTCGTACTTCGCATTCATCACAGCTTTCTCAACGATGCTCCTATAGAAATAAAGATTGATGTGTCTTCAAATGTCTGACCTACTTTAAAGCTCTTGCTCCAGTTTTTCTCTTGACAGCCATATCAGCGATCTTATCGATAGCAGCTGGAGAGAATGTTAGTTTCACGTTCTCGTTCTCAAAGAACTTTTTCGTTTGAGCAACCAAGCTTCCTTTTGGCTCAGTTAACACAGCCTTTAGGTGTGATTTATCGAGGCAATGGAACGGAACAATCACTGGAAAACGGCCAACAAGTTCAGGGATCATTCCAAATCTGAAATTTATGAATTTGTTCAAAGTTTCCTTAGGAAAATTCTAACGAAATAAGATCTCCTTGATCACATTGCACGAGCATTTCATCTCTTGCTTTTGACACATTTTCTTCATCAGAGTCCATCAATTTTTCCGTTGTGTGCTGATCATTGTATTCGTGAGGAGATGCAGATGAAGAGAAACCAAGACTTCTAGAAATTTAAAATCAAAATCTGTTCAAAAAAACCTTTAACCTTTTGTCCAATCGTCTAGCAACAATATGCTCAATATTTGAAAATGCTCCAGAAGATATGAATAGAATGTTAGTAGTATCAATTGTAACTTTTGAGTTTGGTGCCAGCGGATCTCTCACTTTTACGAGACTTCCTTCGACAAGCTTTAACAATGCTTGTTGTACTCCTTTTCCGCTTACATCTGAAATTTTGGATATCAGTCCATTAGAAATCCATCACTCTGACCTCGATTTCCGGAAGTGTGAAGAGGATCCGAAGACGTGTAAATTTTGTCGAATTCATCCAAGAAGACGATTCCACGTTGACATCTCTCAATATCTCCTCTAGCTTCCGCTAACAGCTTCTGAACAACTGTATCAACATCATCTCCAACGTATCCAGCTTGTGTCAGCGTTGTACAATCACAAATGACAATCGGAACATCTAGAACTTCAGCCAACTTTTGAGTCATGTATGTCTTGCCAGTTCCTGATGCACCGAGAAGAATCATGTTTGATTTTTCAAGAAGGATATCCTGACGTTTCTCCAGATCCTTCAAAACTTGACGTTGTGATTTTTCAATGTATTCTGGAAGATATTCCTCCTCGATTTCGGGATTCTGTTTCCTTAATTTCTTCCGTTCTTTAGCAGCAGCTACGGCTTCAGAGAGCATCCATTGCTGAAACAAATGTCTTTATAAATATTTGTAAACACCGAAAAATACAGTAAACACTCTAATAGAATACCACACAAACCGTCCACTTTGATCTCAAATATCTCATTTCCTGTTGAAGTTTTAAAAAAGTGATTGGCTGGCAAAATGCTTATCATAACATCAACAACATTTTTTTAGTTGAATACTTTTTGATATCTTTCATAGAAAGACGATTTGAGAGTATTCTATTATAGGTTTATGGTGGTTCGATTGTTTTCTAGATTTTATATCAAAACCAATGTTATGATCCTAAATCTAATAAAGACATTTTTTCGAAAGATGTGTATTCGATGTTTGACCCCATTACCTCCGTAACTCTCAAATTGTTTTCAACTCTTCTGTAGTGTTGATATACAGCAACAGCAAGACACTTTTTTGCTGTCTCCTGTCCGACAACATACTTATTCAGATGTTCGACGATTTCTCTGAAATATCAAAGTCTCAAAGAATCGAATATCCATTTTAAATACTAACTTTGGATACAAAATGTGCATTTTTTCACTTCTTCCTCCATCTCTTCCAAATTTAGCCAATCCATTTGGTGGCTGATGGGTCAACGCGCTCTGAATAAGTGTTGCTCCAGAAATGAAGCCTTCTTCAATAACAAAAGGAAGAGAATCCGTTTTCTTGGAAATTTTCTTAGCATGAATTACTCTTCGATCAGATTTCCCTCTAAAACTGCGGATTTTCTAGGACCCCCTCAAACTCTGGTTACCTTTTGATTTTATAGTCGATTCCGGAAGTTGAGATGAAGCGAGAAGTATGAATTGCTGGGTTTGCTAAAATTATTTTTCGTTTTTTTTTTCTCAAAAATAGCTTTGAAGAGGTTTTACCCGAAGCAACAAACTGTGAGTAAGAAGAGGATGCGATGCGAATCATTTCGAGTAAAAACAAGAATAAACAACAGAAATTAGAGTTTTGAAAAGTTTTTCCAAAACGCGTTAGGAAAATTTGTTAAATTTTAAAATCGTAAAACTTGGTATAAAATTATCGAAACGATGGATTTTAAGTGATACAGTATCCCAGTTCGAAAAAGAGCCCAAATGTGGGTAGTGAGATTTGTAAAAGGTCTGTTTTAAATTGGGATTTGATTATGAATATTTTCTTGAACATAAAACAAATATTTTAAGTTTTGATTTCAGCAAAGTAGATTAACAAAAAAATTAAACTACCGTAAACACTCTAATAGACTGACCCATCAAACCGCCAACTTTGAATCCATATATCTCATTATCTGTTAAAAATACCAAAAAGGGGTCAACTAATAAAATGTTTATCATATTATCAAAAGTATTTTAATAGTTAACCTCATTTTGATATCTTTGACAGGAATCGAGATAATAATGCTCAAAGTTGAAAGTTTACGGAAAGTTTCTTGTTGACACGATGAGAAAATTTCATCCTGATTTTCCGAATCATTTCTATTCTTTTTTGGTCATAGACTGTTTCTCTCCGATTTGTCTATGTCTCGGGATCCATTCACTGGTCACAATTTGTCAAACTCGTATAAATTTATGCTGAACTATCGGGAGACACATTTTAGACTTTGTTTTTTTGTTCACAAGTTCCCTGATCCTTCTTGTGATTTTGAATTGACCATCTTCGTTCAATTCTCATCTGTTTTGATTCTCTGTTTTTTCCGGCCTCTCCTACTGCCGATTTCAGAGTGTAAAACTGTTAAAAGTCGCCATTTCGTTCCCTTCTTCTTCGTCATTTTTTTCCGTCTCGCCTCCTACGAAAACCAACCTTTTCTATTACTTTGTCCCTATTTTCAATCGCTTCTTCTGGTTGCTGACGTCGATGAAAAATGCCTAAAAGATAACGGACGTCAGAAGAGACACAGACACCTCTTGGAGGACATATTTTGACATTCAATGAACGAGAAAATACAAAAAAGGAAGAGAGAAGAAATGATGCTTTTCTTTTCAACGGAAGTTGTCCATTAACTGATAACTTAACAGTAGCACCCGTAGTAGCAATAAAGTTGATCATATCACCCAGAAGACCTGAAAAGGGCGGTCAGAAGAAGAAAACGACAGTGGGCCGAAGAAATGTAATACAACCGAATAGTTGTTGGGTCGGGTCATGTTTTCTGTTTATGACATTTTGCAACTTCAACCTTTCTTGTTCCACAATCTTCTTTTTTTTTGTTGATAATCGTCTGCCATTGTTGAATACTTATTCCCGACGAATGGTGGCATTTTGAAGAAAAACAGAAGTTTAGAATGAAATCATTTTAAACAGGGTCTCCCAAAAATGGAGAATTCGTTCTGTTTTTTTTTTTGGAAATTGAATACCGTAAAACCTGTGTAAGTCCGGCCCTTCTATTGCTTCAAATTTCCTCCGAAAGGCCTTTCAATTCTATTACATATTCTACGGTTCTATCGTAACTGAAAGTTAAAAAAAATATTAAAAAATGTCAGAAAATACTGAAATTAAAATAATGTATTGTTATGATCACCACAACTAGTACACATTTCGACATGTGAAAAAAAAGAAAAAAACCTTCAACAATCAATCGAGAATGACTTTTAGATGTACCTGTATTCTTTAAATAAATGAACCGTAACTTAATGTTTAAGTATTTGTTTTCTATCCCAAAATTAGTCTTTGTCGATCATCTTGACTACATAACTAATGTCATGACCTTCTTTTTGCCACGTCACAATCTACAGAATGTGTGACTTTCTTCTTTCCTTTCACACATTCCTCTAGCTGATGGTCTTTTTTCTATTCCCACCCCATTTATGATTTCGTTAGTTTTTATCGTTCTCTTTTCTGTAATTAAGCCTATTGTTGCCGTTCCTGATGACCTTCTTTTTCCCTCACTCGTATTTTTCCAATCAAATAAAAAAAAAGAAGAAAATAAATGAAGGACCGGTCCTGTGCTAATAGCTTTCTCACTTCCATTTTTTAGTCGTCACCTGGACCTGTTAAATTTCATTTTCCGATCTTTTACAGTGTGTTCCGCCTTTTCGAAAAATGATTCTATCAATTTCAAAATTTTCAGGCAAATTTTCATTTGATTCAACTGTATGTTCGGGCAATGACCGCCAATGAAAAACCTCCCGCGACTCATGGTAAATGACTCTCAAACACCTTCGTTTTCTTATCCATGCTATTCAGGAGCGGTGAAGACAACGCGACTAGTTCGCGGAATATCTTGGTTCTTTGAGAAATGGTCTCATTTCGTAGCAAACCATGCCGTTGCACTTATCGTCATTTGTGTGGTTCTCACCTTGATTGGAACATTCAAGGTGGCCACGACCCCGTAAGATTTAGATGATAGAATTGAAAGATACATTAGTTTTTTGTAGGAATGATAATGACATCACTGGATACACACCTTATGGGGCAAGAGCCAGAGATGAATTCGATGTGAGTTTGGAATTCTGATAATTAGAAGAAGGCTCATCCTATCAAAAACTCACTATAAATTTTCTAGGTTATGACCGACTTCTTTGCTCACAATGGAAATGGAATTGCAATGTTTGTTCTGATCCTTCCAACACGTCACCAAAGTGTTCTTCATCCAGATGTTCTTCGAGAAGCTCTTCGGCTTGAAAACATTCTGTCATCTAACTTCACAATGTTATCTGCTGAAGGAAAACACGAAAACTATCAGGAGTTCTGCACGAATTTCTGTCAGATCAATGAGCCATTTGTGCAATTCGCTGTTAGTTATAATACGAAATTTTTTTGATTATCAATACAATTTTCAGAGAAGCTACTTGACTGAGCTGGATAATTCAAGGAATGGAACTGATTTATCGGACAGAATATCTCTCAATTATCCGATTACCAGTATTTATTCAAGAAAAATGAGCATTCAGCCAAACTTTTTTGGAATTCAAATGGAGAATGATACTAGTAGAAGCATTACTAATATCCGATCTTCAAAACTGATTGCTCTACAATTAAGATCTGAAAGAAAAGAAGGATGGAGTGGACAAGCTATCAAAGATTTTGAAATGTCCATCACTAATTATTTCGAAAAGTTAGTGTGTTAGAAGTGGTCTCAAATTGGAAAGTTCTCAAATTTACAGACAGTTCACATCTACAGAAATTCGGGTTTTGACTCTCTCCACGTCATACGTTGAAGCTGAAGTTGTCCGTGCTGGAATGTCTCTTCTACCGTTTTTGGTTGTTGGATTTGTTATTATGGCAATTGTTTCATCAGTAACTACTTTCTTTTCTGCTCTCTACATGCAACAAGTCTCTATTCACAAGGTATCAGAACAAACAAAAATATTTTTGCGATTACTGTATCTGATACTAATGTCAAAAACCTTAATTAAACGACGTTTTCAGTTCTCTCTAGCAATTGCTGCATGCATTTGTCCATTCATGGCTTGTGGTACGGCTCTCGGAGCACTTTTCTTCTGCGGGGTCCGATTCGGATCCATTCTCTGTGTAACTCCCTTCCTTGTTCTTGCTATTGGAGTTGATGATGCCTATCTGATGATACATTCATGGCAAAGAGTAACAGCTGAAAGAAGAAAGCATCCCGTGGAGAATGATTCCCCGGGAAGTCGTCTATCAGAAGTCCTTGTTGATACAGGACCAGCTATTCTTATCTCTGCTCTTACCAACATCTTTGCCGATGTCGCAGGTTGTTTCACCTCAAGTCCTGAAATTTCTCTTCTGGGATACGGTAACATGGCTTGTATCTTCTGTGATTTTCTTTACCAAATCACTTTCTATTCTGCCATTATGACCATCACTGGTTACTTTGAAATGAAAGAAGAAGGACAGAAACGACACATCAAGAAAATCGCATGTGGTGCTGATGACGACGATTCTAGTTGTACGGTGAGTGACGAAATCTAAAAATTTAGATAAAATCTTGATGACGGAAAAGCGATAATTCCCGATGAAAAGACGGTTTTGAAACGAAATAACCTTTACTCTATTTGAAGGTTATTTATTGTTTTCTCAAAGATTCTAATTCAGAGAACAGGAGACGACATTTTATATTGGAGCAGAAGAAATTTAGAGAAAGAGAGGAAGGGATTTGAGACATGTAGACTAGATGAGCAAGAATCAAAAGTGACAGTTGTCGGAGAAAGAATGAAAAGAGAGAGCAAGATTTAAAGAGACTTTAAAAAAAGTTTAGATATTGCACGTAGATTGAAGAAGATCAGAACACAAACCGTATTTCCTCTAATAGAAGCTCACCGAAACCGTCAACTTTGAGCTAAATTATCTTTTCCTGTAAAAGATGCCAAAAATTTGCCAAATGAAGAAAAATTAGTGATATTAGGTTAAAAAATTTATCAGTTGATAAATTTTTGATATATTTCCTAGGAACCGAGATAATTGAGCTCAAAGTTGAAAGAAGTGGGCTTCAACGAGAGGTTATACGGTAAATATTTATAATCTAATGCCTGATTCCTAATGGGGTTATTCAGGGAGTCGGCAAAAAAGGAAAAAAAAAAACTCCGCGAAAACTCGGAGAGTGTTCCAATCTGGCTGAAACTTTGGGGAAAACTGGAGAAAACTATAGGAAACATTTTGCCAAAGTTTGGGGTCAAAATATCAACTTTGAAAATTTGTCTGAAATTCCAGCCCAATAAAGAAACAGAAACATAAACAGAAGAGAAACATAGAATAAATCAAACATGATAGCCAATGTTTCTAAAGAAGATGTTCATTTTGAAATATAAATTATAGAGCTCATCTGTGGAGAGTTTCGATGCCGTTGTCAAGAGACGAGTGGCCAGTTTTTTGGAATTCTACATTTCCCTGCTCACGAATGCATTATTCCAACTGTTCGTCATCTTCATCTGGGTCATTTTCTTGATTATTTCCATATACGTGAGTCCCGAAAGACAAACGAATCCTATGAAATGATAGCTCAATTATAGGGAATCACAATAATGAATATCAATTTGAGTCCGAGAAAGCTGTTTATGGAAGATTCGAGTCTCCGAGAAATGGACGATCTCAGAGTTCAATATGTTGTTCCTCACTACTACTTGGCCAATGTTTTTGTGAGAAAACCAGGAGATTTGACAGATGGAAAACGATTAGAGAAGTTCGCATTATTAACCTAAAATTAATCATAATGATGTTCCTTTCCAGATTGAATCAGTTTGTAGAAGAAATGGAGCATTTGAATGGAAGTTGGGGTGCTTTAGGAACAAACTATTTCATTAGAGATTTTGTTGAATTCCAAAAAGCAATGTCAGAAGAAGAGGAATCGGAAAATGAAGAAAAAGGAATATCAGTTGCCAAAAAAGGAGGTATTGATATCAACAATCTATCAATGTTCCTAGAATGGCCTGAGTACCTTTTCTGGAAAGGGTTTGTACAATACCACACGGAAAGGTACGGTAATTTAGTTTCTATTTGAGTTTCAAAACCAAGTTTTCAGTAATCAAACAGTCCTTGATCGATTCTTCATGACTTTTGCAATCCATGGGGATAATTTACAATCTTGGCCAGCAAGAGGAGATGCGTTGAGAGAATGGAGAAAAGTTGTTGATAAATATAGGTTTGTCTTTTTGAAACCGAAAAAAAGATCAGCCATAATTTTGCAGCAATGAATTTGGTCTCTCAGTGTTTTCTGATGATGGAATCTACGTTGATCTCATTGAAAATATGCCAACTGACGCCTGGCAGTCAGCAGTGGCCACACTAGCTTGTATGGCTCTCATTTGTTTTATTTTCATGTACGATGTGCCTACTGTAATTGTGGCGACATCGATAATTGCAAGTATCATGACAGGTAATTAAGATTCATCTGAACATTTTCAATTTATTGAGTTCAGGTATCCTTGGAATCTTGTCTCTCACTGGAACAGATCTTGATCCAATCGTCATGTCAGCATTGATTATTTCAATTGGATTCTCTGTGGATATTCCTGCCCATATATCTTATCACTACCACACATCTTCATCTGAAAATGGAATTAGAGAACGACTTCATCAGACACTTTCATCTGTCGGATTTCCAGCTCTACAAGCTTCGTTCTCCACTTCGCTGTGCGTTCTTGCCCTCAAATTTACTACTATATATATGTCAAACGTAAGTTAGAAGTTTTGAAAAGAGAACAATATCGAATTCCAGGCTTTCGTGAAAACCATGATAACATGTATGATTCTCTGCGTCTTCCATGCTCTCGTCCTTCTTCCATCTCTGTTTGCAATCTTCAACCGTATCTGTTCCTTATTCCATGTGGCGAAGACATCTTCAATTGAATCGAAATGATCTCAAGTTGCGCCTAATCTATCATGTTTGCTCGATCTTTGTTCATTCCCCTCCAGTTTTCTTTCTTCTTCTCACTTTGCTTTCTTAATTTTGTCAAAAACTTTACGGTGAATTCATTGATGATACGGTAATAAACAGTTACATAAATGATATGATAAGAGACCCACATGGGGACTGATTATTCGAGAAAGTATCGAATTATCATTTGAACTTCCAGGTGATAAACTCAAACATACGTGACTGACAGCACTTTTTTCTTTCGGACAATTGTCGAAAACATCGAATTTCTCTTGCACTCTCTCACTCTCTCATCTCTCAGTTTATTCGGTTTTCACACAATCGCCGACAAACGTGAATTATTTTATCTCACTATTTTAACACTTCGTTCGAAATGGAAAGTCTTAAAATCTTAATTATATTCCTGCTTATTACTCTGTTAGGCGGAAAAATAGCTTTCATTGTTTTTATTCCAACCTTATATGTATTTAACAATTTCTCGAAAATAAGCTTATTAATCAGTTGAAGTTAGTCACTCACATGCTTTTTCAGACTTTTTTTTCAAACTGAATTTCGGATGTATTTTCCTAAATTCATTAAATAAATAGTAGTATTTAGAAGCTGTGATTCTATGTTTAATTAATGCCAAATTTAAGAAAAAAGTTCGTACTTTTTTTCTGAGAATTCCGTACTGTACAGTGATGTATTGTTTTTGAACAGTTCCTGTTTTCTGATTATTGGCCATATAAAAATGCACTCCTCAATTTCGAATGCCTTGAAAATTAGGGTATCGATAGAGATGAAGCAGTTTCGAATCTACAGTAGCCACTCGCAGATTTTTTTCTTGTAAATTCAGGATGTTTTTGACGAATCCGTGGGTATTCGATTAGTTCTAAATATGAAGGTACCTTCATAGAACTAATCGAATAACGTTATATTTATTTAGAAGTTTGATGCTGCATTCGAACACTCGAATATTTTTGGTATTATTCGTAAATATCTTAATGTTTATTTTTCTCTTCCAGTCACTATTGTTTTCACAAAAGTTCAAAGTATCAGTCCTCCAAAGTATTTTGTTTCCGATCACCTCATTTTCCCGCTCCGTCTTTGTATCTCGTAGTGTCTCTCGTTCAAAAATTCTCTACTTCTCTCATTTTCACACGCTCTCTCTTCATCTTTTTTCTTCTCGTGCCGATGGATTCTAACAACACAGAAAACGAGAGAAGAGAACACAACATGAGATTGTTGCTGTGTTGCAGTTTACCTTCTTTATCATTTCATTTCGTCGTCTTTTTACAATACTTGGATGAAATTAAAAAAATCAATTTTGCCGATTCTCAATTTGCCATTTTCAGTCTCATCATGCCGAGCGAGACGAGCCAATTCGGTATCGAAACCGATTCGATCACTTTGCAACGCTTCGTGCTCCAGGAACAACGGAAGCATGCCGACGCCAGCGGAGAGCTCACCAGCTTGCTCACTAACATGCTTGTTGCCATCAAGGCTATTTCCTCGGCAACACAGAAAGCCGGACTTGCCAAATTGTAAGTTGAATTTCTAAAAAAGGTGACACCAATCACGATTACATCGCGAATAAAACGAAGAATGACCAGAATTCGTTTTAGGTATGGAATCGCTGGTTCCACGAACGTTCAAGGAGAAGAAGTGAAGAAGTTGGATGTATTGAGTAACGAATTGATGATCAATATGCTGAAAAGCAGTTACACAACATGTCTCTTGGTTTCGGAAGAGAACGACGAATTGATTGAGGTCGAGGAAAAGAGACGCGGAAAATACATCGTCACTTTCGATCCATTGGATGGTTCGTCGAACATCGACTGCCTCGTCTCGATCGGAACTATTTTCGGAATTTACAAAAAGCGTGGAGATGGACCACCAATTGTGGATGACGTTCTGAAACCAGGAAAAGAAATGGTGGCCGCTGGTTATGCTCTCTACGGATCGGCTACAATGGTCGTTTTGTCCACTGGTGATGGTGTCAATGGATTCACTCTCGATCCCGTAAGTTCTGATAGCGGGATAAATCTCACTGATTAGTTTAAATTTAGTCGATTGGAGAATTCATTCTAACACACCCAAACATGAAATGCAAGGAAAAGGGATCCATCTACTCTCTCAATGAAGGATATGCCAAAACATGGAGCAAGGGTCTCGCTGAATACATCCGTACTCGCAAGGAGCCAGAACCAGGAAAGAAGGCAATGGGACAGAGATATGTCGGATCGATGGTGGCTGATGTTCATCGAACTATTCTCAATGGAGGAATATTCTTGTATCCACCAACTGCTTCTGCTCCAACTGGAAAGCTCCGACTTCTCTACGAGTGCAACCCAATGGCCTATATCATCGAACAAGCCGGAGGATTGGCAACAACTGGAAAAGAACGTATTCTTGACATCCAACCCACTGCTGTAAGTTTCTGGTTTTCGTAAGCAAGTTTCTCATAATTTTTTGTTTCAGATTCACCAACGTGCACCAATCATTCTGGGATCTAAGCTCGACGTTGAGGAGGCTCTGGAATATCTTGCCAAATATGACGACTAAGTTTGTAAGACTATTCGTTATTAGTTTAATTGTTGTACATCTCCTTTCTACTTCTGATTTTACTTTCCAGCACTTTTTTCTATTACATGTTGTCTTACACAAAATTTCACATTGGTATATATTGCATGTTCAATAAAGAAGATTTTTATGAGTTTAAATGTAAATCGAGATTTAAAATATGAGAAGTAAGTGCGGATAATCCTATGATCCGCTGGCAAAACAAACAACTGAGAAGGCTCTCTCTTAAAACAGGAGCATGAAGACGAGAGATGTGGCTCCGCGATGAGACGATTGACTTAAAGGATGAAGAAAAAGAGAGCGAGGACGAAGGAGACGAATCGATGCCCCGCCTGCTTCTGTCCACGTCTACATGCGTGTTTTTTCTTTGCTCGATCAGCAAAAAGAGCGTTCGTCCAAAGTTCGGCACCGAGCCAGGAAGGAAAAAAAGAGACAGATTTTCGATGGTCACAAACTCATCCACGATGTGTCTCATTTCACTCATCAATGCATCCATACACCCTCTCTTCGTTTCTTTTTTCATATATTTTTCTACTTCTTCTTCTTCATCTTTTTACACGCTTCACCCAAAACTCCCCCACTTTTTCTTGCTCTTTTTTACGAGTCCCCCCTCCTGGGACTATGAGTTCCGAGTTCTTTTAACCCAAAAAAAACGAATAAAGAAGTAGAAATAACACATTTCCGAGAAATTTCAACATGAAAACTTAATGAAGTCAAGGCGAATGTGTGGCTGTGTCTTTCACCCACCCGGTGCTCTTTCCCCTTATATTTTTCATAGTTCACACTTTCTCATTTTAATTGTCTTAAAATCCAAAAGAGCTCCCTAGTTTGCACAATAACGTACGCTTCAACTTCATCAAAACGTGCCAATCTGAACGAATAAAGTTAGCGATACTTCTAAGCGATCAAATAAAAATTCAAAGTACGGAGTGCTACTGTGTTTGCTTTTCATACCTCGAGATCTACACCTCGCGCCGGTGTGATTAAACTTATCAAGAAGTCTGCAGAAGCATTAATAAGAGAGAATCACATTTAGTTACTTTTCGAGTTGCCAGTTTTATGGTCAGTGCTCCAGGAAATGGTTTTAAGAAACGCTATAATAGACGATTCAGAATTTTAAAGTTTCTACGAATCGCTCATATTTAGTAATGGACTTTTCTATATCAAAACAATATTCTCAAACTAAAGACTAGCAGAATACCTAAAATAAGACCTTGTGATCAAAAGACAATTGAATTATCCTTCAAGATATCTAATTTGATTTCCTTACCTACTTACATTGATCCTGAAAACTCCAAAAGGCAAACAAATCGAATCTCAATACCGTAAATGTTTTACTGTTCTTCATCTTCTCTCATGTTCTTCATCTTCATCTTGTGTCCAGGAGGCAAAACAAGCATGGGTAGGCTTAGTCGATCCTGACCCACGAGAGCTCCGCTCCAGTCTTTTACCATGATGTAATAGTGACGTAATCCGAGTCTTCGCTCCCGGAGAGAGAGAGAGAAAGCACAATTTCTAATTCATTCGTTGTGTGACGAGGTGGTGGTCGTCCCTCCACCCATTATGCCTTCTGATTGCCATATAAGCTCGACGTTTCCCAGATTGTTACTTCTTTCTCTTCTTCTCTTCTTTTTATTTGCAATCTGCACTTTTTTGTTCGTGGACCGCTTTACTACGAAGATTTCTTGACGAATGGTTGAGAGACGCAGGGAAGTAGATTTTGTGAAAAAGAAAACCCGCGGGAGGGACGAGGAAGAAGAAGAGCACCTTCTCATTTCTTCGCACATGTCCTGCATGACAGCGGCTCGTTATGATAGGAATCATTCGCCCTTTCGCCGAAATTTAGGTGGTCTTTGTCTCAAAATTCTATCAGGGACCAAAATAGCCAGACAACTTGATGCAAAATAGTGTGATAGACGACAGACACTCTGGATGGATCACATGTTTTTTCTTCTGGGGGTTCATTCCGACAACAACAAACTCTTCTTAGTGTTCCCATTACTTTGCTCCAACGATCCTTAAATCATTTTGAATGTTTTATCCCCACTCTGCACTTCTTTCTATTTGTTTCTTTTTCAGCTGCTCATAAAGTCTTAAATTTGTTATTCTTTTTTTTTTCAGATTCGTAAAAATGGACGAATCCAACAAAATGGGGTTCTTAGGAGCCACTTCTTATGTCATTGGTAATATTATTGGATCAGGAATCTTCATCACACCAGCATCAATTCTTCGAAACGTAGACAGTATTGGATTGAGTTTACTCATTTGGGTACTTTGTGCGGTGATCGCTATTCTTGGTGAGTTCAGACCATTTTTGTAAACCTGGCGGTGGCGGTCCTTCGCTGGCCCAACCATAATTTCTTTTAAAATCGATGCTTTTGAACCAACCAAATTGGATATGATAGTACTTGACGAGTATTACAAATTGATATTCTTTGAAAAACAGTATCTGGTTTATGAACAAAGTTATAAACCATAAACTGACTGATCCGGGCCGTGCCCTGCATTATATTTCTACCCGTTTTGTCTGTAACTTTGTTTATATACGGAATACAGTTTTTAAAATACTATCACTTTGTAGTACTCGTCGAGTTCTATCATCTCTATCTGATTCAGTTGGTGCAAAAACATTGATTCTAAAAGGAACTATGGCAGGACCAGCGAAGGCCAACATCCCAGTTTACAATTGTGGTTTAGACAAAAATCGTGTTTAGTAATTTTTTTCTATTGTCCAGGTGCTATTTGCTACATTGAACTGGGTACATCAATTCGTGAAGCTGGTTGTGATTTCGCCTACATCTGTTATGTGAAATGGTACTCCATTGCATTTGCATTCATGTGGGTATCTGTCCTTATGACATATCCAGCTACAATTGCAATTTGTGCTGAAACATTCGGTCAATATCTCATCGAAGGATTGAAACAGGTGATTCTTGCACCGAAAACCGCATGACGTCATTCCCCTTCATTTTTAGTACTACGAAATCGACGAAGCACTGGTGCCGACGTGCCAAAAGCTGTTTGCGTACTCGTTATTATGTGAGTATCTCTTCATTTTTTTTGTTGTTTCGCATCCGTTCTCGCTCTTTGTATTCGTATCCAATTTCTTTCTTTTTTGCAGTTCTCGTCACATGGATGAACTTCTTCGAATTGAGCAAATTTGCAGCTCGATTCCAGATTTTGGCTACTGTAGCTAAACTTTTCTCTTGTCTTCTTATTATTGGAACTGGGTTTTACTTTTACTTTGTCAAAGGTACATTTTCTATTGTTCATCTCAAGTACAAATAACCTTTTCAGGATGGCATGGGTATTTGGAAAACCCAATGCAAGGCTCAAAATACGGAACTGGAAACCTGATTCTCGGTTTCTACGGAGGTCTTTGGGCGTTCTCTGGATGGGACGTGCTCAATTACAGCACTGGAGAGATCAAGCATCCAAAACGAAATGTGCCGTTTGCACTTCTCACAGGAATCAGTGTGGTCACAGCCATCTACGTAGCTATCAACGTCGCTTACTTCGTCGTTCTCGATGTGGAATCAGTGAAGCAATCGGATGCAGTTGCTGCGGTACCATTCCTAAAGGCTCTCTTAATTCAATAGTCCACTTTCTACTCACTTTCAGATTTTTAGTCGTGAGACTCTCGGTGACTTCGCCAACATCATCCCATTCCTGATTGGTATTCTGTTGATTGGATCGTTGAACAGCAATCTGTTCTCTGGAAGTCGCTACATGTATGCAGCTGCTCGACAGGGACATTTGCCTGCTTGCTTTTCGTGTGTCAATGGAGAAACTGAATCCCCAAGAGTGGCTGTTCTGGCACAGGTTTTTTTAAAATTTTATATCTGTATAGAATTATAAATTCAGAGTGTTCTGGCACTGATGATTTCGTACATTGGAGATCTAGACACTCTCATCACTTACGTAATGTTCGGATTTTGGGCTCAGAGAATCTTCAGTCTTGTCGCCCTACTCATCATTCGCCATAACCATATTCCTGTTCATCCAGACGCTGTTAGGGTTCCACTTTTTTGGTTAGTTTGATGTTTATACCACTTTCACTCGAGTTTATTCCATTTTCAGTATCTACTTATTCTTAATAATCACTGTTGCACTGGTCATTATTCCTATTTTCTATGAGTTCCAATCGACCGCTCTAGCTATTGCAATCTGTCTTTTTGGATTTGTTCTCTATTACGTTTTCATCGAGAAGGCAATTTTCCCAAGATGGCTCGTAACTCTTAACAGTAAATTTCTAAATTCAAAACAACTGAAATAATTGAATTTTCAGAGAAAGTAACGCTTTGGTGCTGTATACTTTTCGATTGCCTTCCAGATGTTAAAGGCGGAGTTCAACTTCTTGCTTCAGACAGTTCCCAAGCTCTACTATCTGAAAGACTTTCTTCGACTCGTCTCTCTGACGACAGCCTACCAGATCTCCATTCGGACGAAAAGAATATCATGCGCAGAAATGGAAGTGCTGCTGGTCTCAAGATGTTGTGAGTGATTTAGTTCAATTACTGTATTCATAAATCTTTTCGATCTAGAATTTCCAGCGTTCCGTCTTCACTCGTCGATCTGATCAGCGACGTTCAATAATCCAAATTCAGGTCATCCGAATCACTCATTCTCGCTTTTATGGGTTACAATGTTGTCTAAGTTGCTCATTCTGTTGTTTTTCTTTGCCCCCGTGTGCCTAAGGCTTTATCGAACTTTTTTTGTATAGCACTGATTTGTTTTATTTCACTGTTTTATCAGAAATTTTGCTGCAAGATAAAGTAATATGAAAAAGCTTTTATTAACGCACACTGGTGATTTTTCAAATTTTATAATTTCTGAAATATAGGGAAGACATGATTAAAACTTAGAAAATGATCAAAAAGTTATTAATAAAATGACATAATCGAAAGAAATATACTGAAGCATTACTAGATTACAATGGAAACATACATAGGTGACTAGAAATTAATTTTGGAATAAACAAGATTTATTGTTCACGAACGTAGCACTTTGACTCCTCGTGCTTTGACAAGTAGGACTTTAGAGCGAAATTCTTCCCGCATCTGGAGCACTTGTGTGGTTTAGTACCTGCGAGAAAAATAAATTGGATTAATCATTCGGAGACAATTGGGAGCTATACCTGAATGTGTTTGAATATGGGCTCGCAGGTTGCTTTTGTCGGCAAAACGTTTCAAACAGATCTCACATTCAAATGGTTTCTCGCCGGCTGTAATTTGATAATTAGCAGGTTCTGAGATTTTAGTCAAAGATACTCACTGTGAGTTCTGAGATGTCCTTGAAGAAGCCATTGTCTACTGAACTCTTTCCCGCACACTTTACATTGACAAGCAGGCGAATAGGCACCGTACTTGGCTTTTCGTTCTGGGGAAGAAGGAGTACTGTAGCTGGATGTGACAGTTGTGGATGGTGATGTGGAAGCAGATTCACAGTCCGAAGGAATCAACAGAAGATTTTGAAGATCGGGAGAAGAAGAGGAAGTGGTTGAGGTTGAGACATAAGGGATTGGACGAAAGCGGACTGTGGTGTTGTATTTCTTCTGAAATAACTGTGATAATTATTCAAGATTTTGTACTGTTCCTCTCTGACCGATTTCTAAAATCGCGTCAAATATATCACTAGCTCAGAATGTCCAAACGAACTTGTCACTAAAAGGCATCATACCGGAATCTGGTTCTCAATCCAACATTGTCATATTTTGATAGAAATAAATTGTAGAAAACTCCAACCGAAAACATTGTTCGATATTCAATAATTTAGAAAAATTCAG
The DNA here is from genome assembly GCF_000004555.2 of Caenorhabditis briggsae. Lineage (NCBI taxonomy): Eukaryota > Metazoa > Nematoda > Chromadorea > Rhabditida > Rhabditidae > Caenorhabditis > Caenorhabditis briggsae. The sequence goes on from NC_013489.2 coordinate 4,176,732, forward strand.
AACCGAAAAAACCTAAAAACTAAAGTAACCCTATCAGAGTTAGTACCAGATATGTCCGCTGTGAACGAATGGATTCAGGCATCAGGAACCAAAACAAACGGAAAAACCAGAATGCGGACGTTTCTAATGTATTAGGAAGTTTGACAAAAGGTATACTGTAAGCTCTCTAACAGAAGGCTACCAATACTTCGACTTCAAACTCAATTAACTCAATTTCTATAAGAGATAACAAAAATTTGTCAACTGGTAGAATGTTTGCCAAAATTGAGATAATAGAGCTCAACGGACAAGTACAGTGTGGAGTTTGGTTTAAAAAAATTACGAAACGCAGTTAGAAAGACAAGGAATCTGGATTCCGAACATCTCTGGTTGATACTTTAAAAAACTAGAAAAAGTAAGTCTGTGTCAGTTACAGTAACCCCGTTTCTCACCTGAACATCCTCGAATAGGGCTGAAATATACTGTAGAAGGAATGGTGTCGTGAGTACTGGATACGGAGGGATCTCGTATTTCGAAGGCATCTTGTTTGTAACCTGAATGATTTCAAAATTGAAAATTCGAAGGAATATCAATGTGAAAAGTGGGCGTGTCACTTCTCAACCACAGAAGACTACGGTAGTCGAGACATGCGGGAAATCTGTGGTTGTGTGAATATACGATGCTGACGAAGAAGAAGAATGTAAAAGAAAATTAGAGATTGTCGTAAATTTGAATTGGTGCCTTTTTTCCTCTTCTTTGCCCTACTAACTGCTCCTGTTAACTGCTGAGAGCATATGGGATCTGGCGCCCGGGTGATTTGTGTATATTCAGGTGTAAATGCGACAATTTGACGCCCCCAGTTGAAATGAACGGAAGTCTCGGTATTAGAGAGAAACTTTTTAGTTCCACTGGGCAAGGAAGAGAAATCATAAATAGCAAGACTTTCGGAAAATAGATTGGTGACAACGAGATAGTTCAAGAAAAGAATAGAAGAAGGTACTGTGGTAACAGTCTTCTAATTAACTTTGCCATCGCTACCCCATAAATTCAGTCGAATTGGTTCAAATGATTTGATAATGATTCTTCGAGTATAGAAAGAAGTGAGAAGAACCACTCCTTTCGTTTTCTTTAACCTTTCACTTTGCGGATACTACAGCCCCGCCCCAAATAGATGTACGGTATAATAAAAAATATATCAAAACTTTGAAAGTGCAATTTGGTTGGGATTTTCAAGATAAAAACCTATGATCAAAAAGTTGCAGTTGTAGAGCAAGATTTCAAGTTTATGGGCATGTTGCCCATTTCTGCCCATTAAGTCAAAAACCGAAACTATCTAGAAAAGCTGAGTTTTAAGCCAAAAATTTCGATTTAGGAAAAATTTGAAGTCTTTGACGTTTCTGCCCATTTCTTGCCTATCCAGACAAATTTTGAGAAAAAAGATAAGTGTTTCACATTTCTGGATAATTTGAAGTTCTAACAAGTTTCACGAAAATGTGTTTTATGCGAATTAGTATGATAGAGAAAATTTAGAAAATAACAGCAAAAGATAGGATTTCAGAGTTCTACGGTAACGTCTGAAAATAAGAAATTCACGGTCTCCCAGCGTGAAAATTTTTGGTTAAAAAACGAGAAAAAATGTCTCTGCGTCTCTACATCTTTCACGCTATTTTTTCTCAGTGCAATTTTTCGCAGATTCAATTGGAAAACTGGATGAACAGCTAAGAACGTCTCAGAAGCGTTCAAAAATCGACATTTAAAAAACTTTTTTCACGGATGATAGAAATCACATCCGAAATTTTAAGATAAGTTTCAGCACTTATCTAAAACTATCAAGCAAGATATGAAGCTTTGAATACTTTTTTTAGGCTTTTCGAGTTTTTGAGCAACTCTTTTTGTTTTATAAGCAAATTAAGTTACCTTTATATCAGAAAACATAGAAAATTTGATACTTGATTGTTGTTTGCAAAAAAGGCCACCTTTAACCTACTGAAAATCGCCTCCAAAGTGCGAAATCGCTCAATGTACTACTGTTTGACCCCCTAACTTCCGAACAAAGCCGAAAATCAAAAATCAAAGACAGAGGAATTGTAGAACAATCCATTACAAAACTTTTGGTGTATTGACCACTATGATCGGTTGGATACTCGCAGAGTTATGCAGGGTACAAATTTCAGTACAAAATTCTTAAAAACCCCCGATTTTTGACACTTTTTCAAGATTTTCAAGAAAATGAGGACCTAAATCAAAAATCGAAAACGGAGCAAATGTAGCAAATGTCTCTGCGGTATTGATGACGTTTTCATTTTTTCGATTTCGTAAAAACCTGATAGACTTATGTACGGTTGAATGAAACCGGTTTTTATCAATTCGGCGTTCACTGGTTCATAACTTTGCTCAAAATGCTCCAATTTTCGTAAAATTTCTTGCAGGTGAGGTTTCAGTAACATAGCAAATAATTTTTTCTTAAAAAAACTCAAGGTCGTACTTTTCAGTGGTTTCCATTACTTTAGTGATAAGCTTCTATTAGCCCAAAAAGAAGAGAAAGAAGGGGAGGGACGTGAAAAATTAAATTTAGCTGGAGTGCAGACGACGAGAGAACTTTTTCAAAAATTTTCACTTTGGGAGACCGTGAAATTCAAAAATCTAGAAAAAAAAAATTGTCAAAGCCCTAATATGGAATCGAATAGAAACACGACCAACAGGTATTCGTGATATCAAAAACCAAAACCTGTGAATAGAAGTACCCACCTACACAAACAAAATGTAAATTTATTCTCTTTGAAGTCGATCAACTTTTTTCTCAGAGGTACTGTATATGGCGGAAGAGTTGAAAAGAAAAAAAGAAAGAAGAGTTTCAAAAAACATGTGTCAGGAAGTGAGTTCACAAAAAGAACACATTGCGACAAGTGTCAGTGACAAATGGGGGACAGTGACCGTTTGGGAGGAGTTCTGTGATCTGTTACCGGAGAGGCGGGGTTATAAAGAGCCGCATATTGAAGGAGTGGGCTCTTCCGGTACCAAGTAACAGGGAAGGGTTATTGGGATTAATGAGTGCTGAGTAGGTCGGTAGACATAGAACCAATCAACTCGGCGCGATTTTTTCTAGTCAGTCTTATGAGTTTTTAGATGGGTGTCACGCAAGCTAGCGAAAAGTCATGTCTAGCATTGCTCCTAAAGTAGGAGGAGTGGATGAATGATACTTGGAAACTGCCTAGGCTATAAATGGGACATTAGTATCAGTCGGAAAATATATTATAATTAAAACTAAAACCCAATGCCCCGCCCCTTGCAATAATGCAGACCACTATTGTATGTCAAAACCAACACACGTGGCGGCTCTTTTTTATTACAACCCCTTTACAACCAAAACATGCCTTTTTTCGGTTACAGATTTGAATTTTCTTCCCAGGAGCTGGAATTCTTTCTCCCGGAAGATTGTAAAACAACATGACCAACTGTGGGCAATAAACCTGATGTAGTTCATATGTTTGAATGTATTCCGGCAGACACTGTTTTTGAAAGGGACCCATCCAAATTCTGTTATGTAATACAAAGAGGATACTCATCAGAAAGAGTTCCTAGATACACAACAAAATGTTCAGTGGTATTTGTTATTACAATAGCAAATATAGCAAATAGAGAAACGGACTACGGTCGAATGCACCAACTGATACTGTGTCTTACTAGGATCTAATTAGAAAATGTTTTTTGTCGTTGATATTTTATTAAAAGCGATCAATTAAAAAGTTTCATTGTAATTTCGTTCAGAAAATTTCAAATTCATTGAACGGATCATAATAGTGAAGTCCCAAAAGAAAACAACCGAGAGAAAAAGCTAGTACTGCGAATTGCATCAACTCTCCACGGATCCCAAATCTTTCAATATGTTCGAACAACTCATCATCTTCATCATCTTCACCTTCGTAGTACAGTCGAAGTAAATTATAAGCACTAAGTGCAAGACTTGAACATAAGATGAATGCAGCGAAACGAAAAGTTCTGAAACTCGAGATTTAGATGGTGCATGTTATATTCTTAAAACTATGGATACATTCAGGACGTGTAAAAAATTACCAAAGATTACAGGCTCGAAATTTGAGAAAATTCATAACTACTGTAGGATTTGCTAAATCTTACTGTAGTTTTGGAATCAGATATTTTGGTAGTTTTTACACCTCCTGAATAGATTCATTACTGTTTGAAATCCAATATATTTATTTGCTCTATTTTCTTCTTTGACACCTCCGTGTTTTTCTGTGCTTCGTAGGCATCCATGAAAACCGTTTCTTGGTTTTTCGCTATGTGATAGTGATGCTGAACGAAAAACATTAAGGGGATTTTTCAGAAAGACTCTACTTACGTTTTCTGGAGATCTATCCGTCAGATTCCACGTGTAATTTCCAGAGACATAAGACGGTGGCTTCCAGAAAATCAGAGCAAGAGGAACGTGGCTTTTAGCTCGACAGTATGAATTCAGAAGCGGTTCAATGATGACGTCGGTCATACCACGACTACGCATATCGATGTATTGCTAAAATGATAATGATTATGAACCCATGATAAATCTTATTCAAACCTCGAACAAGACTTCCTGTGTGCTAACTGTGTAACTGGTATGATTGCGGGCATTTATACCAGAAGTTTGAAATTGATACCATGTGTGACAACTGAAAATAATTGGCTAATTGATATCAGCTACTATAATAATTATTTCTTACTCATCGGAAGTTTTGAGAACATCGAGAAACTCATCATATAACGTTTTTTGAGGAATCGAAACCCCAGAAAGAGAGAGTGACAGAGGGAGAAAACAAACAAAAATAAGACAACGCATCATTTTTCTGAATTCAGAAATAAATTATTTAAATACGATATGTGGATGAGAAGATACTTGACACGTTACAACATTCAATAGCAATGCAATGCAACAAATCATAAATAAATTTCAGAAAAATGCAAAATTCATTTCTAAACTCATTTTAGCTTTTATTCAAACTACTCGTTTCTGGTAACTAATACTCGGATGAATGAGTAAGAATTTAAAATCACAATGCAAAATAAAAAATATAAAATTTCAAGCTGCTGAAAAGAAAAAAGGCAGTGTAAAAAAGGACAAACGTTCACGATCATCGTCAAATTCTCGAGGAAACAAGTCAAAAAACGGGAATTCAAAAGAAAGAAAACCGGATAGAAAAGAAACAAAAACAAAGTCAAAAATGTCGGATCGATCGAAATCTTCTCAACAAAAATCAGTGACAAAAGGGTTGAGCCCTCCGAAAAGTAGAAAATCCTCTTATCATAAATCAGTGAAACGAGATGTCGAACCATCGAAAAACAAGAAGTCGTCACTTCAAAGTCTTCCGACGGAACCTTCCGATGTTTGTAGGAGTCTGATTTTAGACACAAACTGTAACATGTAAATTTCAGCACGAGATGGATCAAACTCAATGGGAATTTTCTCGATACAAAGATGAAGCGGTTGGAATTGTAAACGAAGATCCAAATGTTTATGTGGCTGATAAAGTTGGAGAAGGAACTCCATTTCTGGCAGAGCAAAAACAAAAAATGATGATTCGAGGAGAGCACTTGAATGACAAGCCAATTTACACACTATTTTTTCTATTTATCGAAATTGTTAGTTTTTTTTTCAAGGAATAAAAAAAAAAGAAATCCAAAAATTTTAGATTCTGGCTCTGACAGTTTTGATTGCTTGGAGTTTCTTTCTTGGAGAAAATGAAACGATTCCGATCATTCTCTGCTACACAAACGTCATCATCATTCTGATTGTTCTCGTCATTGTATTCGTTATCCAGTTTGGAAGGTTCAATGTTGTCAAAGAGGAATTGGACGAGGATTCCAGATTTAGGATTCCATACGAACGGAAATATTTTGTAAGTTCTATACCGATACAAGCCATACTAAATGTTTTCATTGAAGATCTGCCTCTTCCACATGCTCCGGTTCTTCCTAATCTGCTCCAATATAACCATCGGTGCTCTGGATAACAACTTTGATGGAGGTGTCATTTGCATCGTATCCGCCATGCCGGTCATGCTCATTTTATCTGCAGGACACGTGTTCTTTGCGTTGAGACCTCAAGGTTGATATTCACCCAATAAACCGTCCATATCTCATTTATTTTTCACGTAAACTTTGTATTTTTTCTATGTTTCAATCCCACGTGGATTCTAGGTTAATCCAGTCAGCGTCATAAGACTCCAGCTGACTTTTATTCTGTGTGTCAGTCCAAAATGGACGTTAAAGTTGTTGTCACCAGATGCGAAGACTACACTGAAACGGTAATAATGTCTTCATTTTTCCCATTTCTTTCATTGACCGGGTCTGTGCGGGCCTTAGCGGGATCTGCCGTAGTTTCTTTTAGAATCAATATTTTTATACCAACTAAATTAGATACTATAAAATTTGACGAGTGCTACAAAATGATATTATTTGGAAAATTGTGTCTTGTCTATGAGCAAAGTTACAGACAAAAAACAGAGGCTCGGCCCGGGCCCACACGACATGGTCCTGCCACTTTATGACTTGTAACTTTGTTTATAGACAAGACACAATTCTCCAAATAATATCATTTTGTAGAACTCGTCGAGTTCTATCATTTCTAATTTAGTTGTTCTAAAAATATTCTTCCTGAAAGACACTATGGCAAGGCCCGCGAAAGACCCGGCAAAGGCCCGGTCACAAGTATGCATTTCTTAGATCGGCCCTGTAAGGGTATTTTGAATTTTCTCTGAATCCTACTTTTCCTACTTTTTCCTACTTTTTGAATGAACAATTACAATTACAATAATCTGAAATTTTCTCCATATTATCTTCTTTCTATGTTTCAGGTGGCTCGTAAAACAAAAAAAATTCTCCCTACAATCGGGCGTCTTCTTTTGATTTCAACTTTTGTTGAGGATGGCATCCGTCTTCTTTTCAATGCTGCTGATCATGCCAGCCATTTTTCGGTGATTACTAATTTTAATCGAACTTTTGATTATCTTCTGAATATCAGGAGACGTGGGGGATGAATTATAACTTCGCATACTTTCTCACCATTGTCATGATGTTCAACCTTCTTTGTGGATCTCTTCTTGTGATGCTTAGATTTAGAGTAATCTGTTTTTTTCAGATTTTTTTTCTTTCGAACTAATTTTCAGGTCGCCGAATCGTGTGCTGTTTTGGCGACCACCATATTCTTCCAAGTTGTCCTTTACCAATTGTACGGTACCTATCATCTCTTGGGCCGGAACTTCTCAATTCTTGCTGCACTTCTTCTACTTGTTACTGAGAATATGCTCCAGAAGCCAAAGAAGTACGATCCGCTGCCAAAGGATGAGAACGATTATGAAGTAAGTCAAAAATAATTGAACCTAAAACATTTACTCGTTTCCAGGTGACATCTGTAATGCTGTGTTGTTGTCGAATGTTCCTGAATCTGATGCTCTGCTCCATGATTCATTTCGATATGAGCTATAGACGTCTTCTACTTTGCGCAGTCTCATACGCTATGATGATGGCCGTGTGGTGTGGATACAAGACCCGAATGATTAGTTTCATGCTTTCCGCATGGCTTCTGGCATACAATATCTTCCTCAACGACTTCTGGAATCGAGCTGTCAACTCTCATGTTATCAGATACGACTTCTTCCAAACGCTTTCCGCAGTCGGAGGCCTTCTTCTCTTAATTCACACTGGTCCAGGAGAGCTTTCGATCGACGAGTTGAAGAAGAAATGGTGAATTATAAATCTTTTTTTGTTTCTATGGAAACTTATGTTTTTTATTTATTTATAAAGCAATAAAATAATTTTAAAAACAACAGAATTTTCAAAATAAATGAACGGACAAAACCAGTGAGGAAAAAGGTTCAGATCACAAATGGGAAGTTAATTAAACACCGAAATGGGGGATTGTTTTTTTTTTGTTGGAAAGCGTATGAAGAAAAGAAGATAGAAGGGGTAGAAATCCTTGACTGATAAATATATACAACCCAAGAAGAAGAAGATGAAGAAGTTCCAAACCCAGTGAAATAAGACAATATGCATAAGAACTCAAACTCGAAGCTCTCCAACTTTTCGTTTCAATATCGGCTGTGGAGTGGCCGGAGCCGATTCACCAATTACAACACTCTTCTTTCGTTGTTCATTTGATCCTGGAATTTATTGAAACTTTGAATAAAGCGATTTGTTAGAATGGCCTAGAACGGGACTGATTCTAATACAGCATAATGTCATCAGCGAAATGATAAATGTACAGACATTACTGACGAATAGAAATCAAAAAATATTGAATTGATACAGCTAAAATAGCAAACCACTTGTGAATCGAATGTGACTAATTATTAATTTCTATAGTGACGCAACGAGACAACTGAATTCAAACAACTAATCAATAATCGATCTGAATATGTTCTTTTTTCTCTATTCATGATATGTCACCAAGCAAATTTGTGTGAGTGAATTGACAAAGTGAGGGGGTGAAAAGTCAAAAAAGAAGAAGCGAACGAACGAACCGACGTGACGAGCACGCTACCTCTGAGCAGTTCTGCAAGAGAAGATAACTCTCTTGAGATGTCACTCAATTGATGCTCAATTGCAGTTATACGAAGGGAAAGACCCTCCTGTGTTGAATGAACATCATGAACCAACTCATATGTATTTGACGATGTCTGAAAAATATTTTAAATTATGTACAAAGTTCTTCTGAAAAAAAAACGAAAAACAAACCTTCGCCACATCACCAAGAGACACCAGATTCTCAGCTAGCTTTCTCTGATCTCTGCGAACGCGACGCATTCTGAAAAACCCCAATTATTCCAATTAGAAGATGTTGACAATATCTCACTCATAGATAGCAAGAAGGAATTTCCGTGTGTGCTTTCGAATTTTAGAATGATCTGGTTTCTCGATCAGCTTTCTGTATTTATAGATGAACCAAGTCTCTCGGAGCACATTTGCAGCAGAGTGTTTCAGCTGAATGTAGGACTATTTGTGAAATTCAAAACCCAAAATACTAACTTGTCTGGTAAGTTGAGTGTCCTGCATGAAGTTATGAACATGCTTCTCAGCTCTGGTCAGTTCCAATTTCCTTGCAATCACAGCCACAACCATCGAAGAGGCACAAGTACCCAGAATTCCAGTTACCACTGCCATACTTCTTCCACAATAGGTTTTCGGAACGATATCTCCGTATCCAACAGACAGGAAAGTGATTGCTACGAGCCAAATTGAATTGATATAGTTGAACTCTTTTAGAGGATCCACTTTTTCCAACGAATCTCTTTCACACAGACGAAGAATCCATCCGGCAACCATCCAGAGAAAAGCAGTGAAAATCATAAGCATTGTTCCTGGACACATTGTCATTAGGGTCTTCAGAATGAACCGAGCATTGAAGTTGACGCGATTAAGACCAGCGATACTACGACTGCTGGCATCAGTGAAGAGCCTAAAATTGAATAATTAGCATCGAAAGTCTCATTTCAAAACTTTACCTTGAATGGAGAAGCATGACTCGACAGAGCCAATACAATCGGAAGAACATCATGATGGAGAGAAGAACATTGACCGCATAAAGGCTTCGATCTTGAACTTTTTCACCGACAAATGGGCCAATGAACTCAATGGGAATGGGACACAACATGCAGATGAATAATTCCAGACATATTTGATAGATTCTTCGGAATGATAGTGCAACCATCCAATCTTCTGCGGCATTAGCATTCATGAAGAGCTAAAAAAATAGAGAAACGTAAGAAATTTTCTTTTCTAAAAAAATATTTTACCTGAATCTCAATCACATGGAAATATCCGACAAAACTCAAAAGAATTGCTGTAGTTGCTAAAATCGAAAGCTTCAAAGTTTGGCTAAGAAACGATCCTGGTCGAATGAGAAGTCCAGTTCGTAGCTCGTTTTCGATGATCATAAGTACTGAAATTTAATTTATAAATAGAAGAGAAACTCATTATTTTTATGACGTACTTATGCCTATAACTGCAAACGCCAACGCTTTATCGGATACCGATCGTCGTTTCTCATGAAGATGCTCACGACGAATCAGACGACCGCCACTGAAATATTCTGATTATAGAGAACTTCTCAAACAGTTTCTTCATACCTATTCTCATCTTTCTCATCCATCAATGGAGTCGTGGAATCATCTCCTGTTCCTCCTCCTTTTCCGGCTTCTAGATCATTTGAATAAGCAATCGAAACTGATTTTCTCGATGCGGTTTCTCCTTAAAATGGAAATATGACTTCTTTAAATTAGTTCTGGATCAAAAAATGTAATATTATTGTATTTCCCTACTGTCATGAGAAATCCAAGAGAGTCCTTGAGGTCCGAGAATTCGACGAAGAAGGGCTTGTTCTCGTGATGGTAAATAAGCCATACTCATTCTTCTTCCACCATCTGCCAACATTTCTGGATCAAAATTTCGGAACATCGACTCAGAATTCGACCGCTGCTTCAAGTCGGAAAGCCTCCACTTCGAAGGATCCCGTCGGATAGTTCCCAATGGAGACATTGAACATGGCGATGGATTACATGACCCTCCAGGGCCACAGTTGTAAGAAAAGACTGGTGTTCCATTTGAGGTGAGAGATATATGACCCTGGTGATGATTGTGATTACTTGTTAATCCTCCATAACTGAATTTCCCTGCTCTCAGTCTGTTCGGTCTTTCGAACATGTGATAACTTCCCGACGTGGAGACACAAGAACTCTTTGCAGTAGGTGTTGGACTTGCAGGAACATCGAATGACAACTGTTTGGGAGCAGAAGTCAAGCGTGGAGCTCTGAGAATCGATTTAGGAGCAGAAGAGCTTCCTCCGTTTAATAGTGGATCATCGGGATTGTCAGTTACTGGAGATCCCAGCATTGTTTCATGAATCGGTCGAGTTAGAAGACTCGCTGATGAATGAGTCGAACGCAGCGGAATGGCTGGGGATGGGCTTGAAGATCTTGTTGTTGGTGGTGGTGGGGAAAAGAGACTGGGTGACAGTTCGAACAGAATTATGAATTTCTGAAGACGTAATAATCTTGGGCGTGTAAAAAGAAGAAGAGTGAACGGCTGAAAAGATATGTTATGCTCGAATGAAAGATACCGAATATCCTAGTTAGTGTGCTCATCGGAGCGTCATTTGATGAACTGATTCATCGCCTACATGTGATAAAAAAGCTTATGGTGTGGGAAATGAGAAAAGGAAATGACGATTTGGATGTGGAGGGAAATACGAAAAAAAAAAAATAAACGGAGAGTGAAAGAGTCCTCCGATTAAAATGGGAAAAAGGTTGTGTTAGAGATGGAGAAGAGAAAAAGAGAAAGGGAGACGATTACAACTACCCTTCCAGCCATAGCTTATAATTAGTTTTTTGCCACCCCGATCCGATCTCTTTCCAGACACCCTCCTCGCATTTTCATATATCTTCATTATTATTTTTATTACAGCCATCTGATATTTTGTCTTTAAAACTATGATTTGAATTCAAAAATCGAGGAAGAAGAAATAGAATGGCTTCCGAGTAAAAAAAGTGAAAAAAGTTGTATATTTGGAAAAACAAGGAAAACGAGAAGAAGGTTGAGAGAACGTCCGGATGTCGAATGTCATGGGTAAAAAGACAATTTGCTGGTTTTCGAAGGAGGAAAACAATTCGGAGATGATTGACCTACGGACAACAGGTAGTAAAAAGCAAGAGAGCACTATTAATACTTAAACTAGGTTGAATAAAAATGGAAGAAGCGTAATTTTATAAGTTTGAAAAAAAAGTGACTTTTCGAGCAAAACATTAGCTTAAGTCTTTCAAGAGTCGTTTTCCGAAAATTTGTTTATAATTTTAAACAAGCACTAAAATAGGGAAGGAGCTCCTTTACTAGTAACAAGATCTAAAGAAATAAAGTGACGAGAAAAAGTTGTTTTGAGCAAAACCCGAAAGTTTATATCAGCTGATTTCGAGACAAACTAGTAATCGACATGTGGGAAAAAGGGCGATTCCTCAGAAAAAACGTTTTGTTGTATATAGAAAATATTTTGTTTTTAGTGAATGACACTTTGTAGTAAACTAGTCAAATGTGTGGCAGTAGAGATCCAAATTTAATTCAGAAAAATAAACGCATTGACCACCAGCAGAAATAGCTTTCTCTCTCAATGGAAATTGGCTCCAAACATCTGCTCTTTTCTTCAAAATTCGATCTTTCATACATCAATTTTACTATTTTGCCCCCAGACACCTATAACAATAAAAACGGAGAAAATTTCCGATCTTTAGAATCGAAGGTCTCAAACAAATGGGGAAAAAAAAGGAAAGAATTGAAGGCACTTTTAGTGGTCACCGTCATTTTCAGGCACACATTGAAATGGAAAATGGAGGAGAAGAAGAAGAAGAAGAAGAAGAAGAAGAAGAAGAAGAAGAAGAAGAAGAAGAAGAAGAAGAAGAAGAAGAAGAAGAAGAAGAAGAAGAAGAAGAAGAAGAAGAAGAAGAAGAAGAAGAAGAAGAAGAAGAAGAAGAAGAAGAAGAAGAAGAAGAGCACGAATAATTGATGAGATAATGTTCAAAGTTAGAAGAAGAAGAGACCACTGAATACGTAAAAAGATGAAAAGAACATTTGTGAACACAGGAAGATTTCAATGAATCAGAATTTCTCCGTCACGAGAGTTATAAGATTTTAGACACCGTCCCTTATCGGATTCATCGTCTGATCCTATGTTCTGTGATTATGTGAAGTTCATCTAAATATTTATTCGAAAAAATTGAGAATCACGTAAGCAAACGTCATCTGAAAGAGAAAATGAGAGAGGCAGAGAGTCAATTCAATTTGCACTGATTTAAATGTTTTTACTCTTCCAACCTTTTCCTTTTTTTCCCAATTTTCTCAATAGACTTTTTGCAAGAATTGAAACATAGCAATTTGTTTTAAAAGCGATGAGAATCGAATCAGTAAAAAGCAAATCAGAAAGATTGTTTTTTTAATGGAAGGAGTCATTGAAGAATTCGGAATTCTGGATACGGAATGTTAAAATGACTAATCTGAGTCAATTAGCATTCCGGTCCAGACGTTGGATCCTTGGGGAAATCGAAAAAGAGAAATTCAAGAAGTTTTTGGGAGGGAGGGAAGCATCCGTTGCAAGATTCTGTCAGTTATAATGATCTATTGATATGAAAGCTGAGACTTTTTTGGGAGGAACAAGAAAGGCAATACCAAACCATTGAAGAGTTTTGGAAGATGTAGGGCTTCTTCTTTAAGCATTTAGAAATTGAGAGAGTTCGTTCCGAGAAAAAGATAATTGGATCAGAACTGGAATATGTGTCAAAAACACCGAATGTAATAGTTAAATTGCACAGAAAAATAAGAAGATGTATTTTTGACAGCTTTCATGGAGTCCAGAAAGGACCACTGATCAGTATACGTTTTTTCTGATATTTTTAGATCACCGAAAATCTGGTCTAGATATTCGTGGAATTTGAGACGGTGTTTGTTATGACAGTGTCTAAACACAATAATAAAATTCAAAAAATCAGAAGGTTGAAAAAACTTTAATGAATAAGCTAACTTTTAAGATATCGATCTGAAACTAGACAAGAAAAAAGTCACACTCTGTCTAATGTGTTTTGTATCAGATGAGTAAAATCTAAAAGAGAGAAAACGAGAAGGCGTCGCAAGAGCGAGAAAGCATGTCACGTTTCAACTTCTCAATTAGCCATCGGTCGTTGCTTCCTTCGATTTTTGTGTGTTTAATTTTAGAAGAATAGCACACATCCTTTTTTGTTTCAAAAGAAGGGATTAATCAACAATTGTTGCTTTCCACTAGGGCAAAACACTTTTATCAAAGAATTAGTGCTAAGGCAAGCGATGTATGAGGTGAGGGAGGTGTTATGATGATCCTACAATGCTAAAAGCTTTAATCCGGATGAATGAGAGATCCTAATCGAAATCAGACTATTCGTTTAAGAAGATTCGAAATGAAAAAAAGAAAAGAGAAAGCAATCATGCTCATGGAGACACTTTCGTAGATAGACACACCCTCCTGCCACATTTCGGATCGAAAAACACACCGAAAATTTCATGAATCAATGTGAGGTAGGACTGGAAAAATAAGGACGAAGAAGTAGAAAAAGAAGGCGACAACGGAGAAGGGAAAAAACAACACAAAACACATTTATATTGGGAAAAAAAGCAAAGAGTATGGAAATTGTACCCTTTCTTTCTTGAATATGCATGATTCTGATAATGAGCATATTCAGGAAGAAGGAAGAAATCGGACACCAAACTTGTGTACCTAAATGCCAAAAAAAAACTGCAGATGTTCAAGCTAACTTTTGGTTTAGGATAAGGGGAGAATGCTTTAGCTTCAACGAGGATAAATACAACCGGAATTGTGATTACCGTAACACCTGCATCAAAAGGGCCCCCACACTGTCACGTTTGAGCTCAATTATCTCGACTCCTACGCAAGATGTCAAAAATGTCTAAACTGATAAAATGTTTGTGATATAGGAAAGTGGGAATTTCAAAATTTTTTAAATCTTCGATTTTTTCGTAAAAAATTAGCCTTTCCGTGGTTTTCCAGAGAATACATATATTCGAGTCAATGATCACTGTGATCTGTTTTTTCCTTGCAAATTTAGTCAAAAATTGAGTAGACTACAGAAGAAAATTTTTTCCTGTTTCATGTTCACGTGAAAAATATTTATTTAGATCATCAAATATAAAAAAAAAGATATTTAAAAAACACAGAAAGGAAGGCACTTCTTTTCTGTATAGAAAAGAATAGACACTTAAAAAGACAGAAAAGAATCAACTTCCTTTCTGTGCTTTTTCTGTGTGGGGGAAAATAATTCAAGTTATTCCTGATAACTACGTGAACTTTAACTATACAGAGTTAAAGGTGGTGTGCGGTGAAACATTTTATTGCTTTATTTTGTGCAGAGTTCCATGTAGATCCCCATAAAAATAACAAAAAAATTCAAAAAAAATCCTTCATTGAGAAAAACGGCATCGAAAAGTCAAAGTGGGAACCGGTGGCCTAGCTGCCAGGTGTGAGTTTTCTAGGCCAACTTCCGGTAAAAGCGCGCGAAACTCGAATTTTTATTGATTTGCA
>NC_013489.2:4196500-4243674 GCF_000004555.2 Caenorhabditis briggsae
GATTTTGAAAAGTAATCCAGCAGCTAAAATGAGACCCTGAACAGGTTCATATCAAGTACTCACAGTGGATGTCGCCAATCTTCAAATCCGCCATCACTTCAGCTCACCACTCAAATTCACCTTCTCGAGTTTTTGTTTCAACTCCAAGTTCAACGTAGCTTTAACTCTGTATAGTTAAAGTTCACGTAGTTATCAGGAATAATTTGAATTATTTTCCCCCACACAGAAAAAGCACAGAAAGGAAGTTGATTCTTTTCTGTCTTTTTACGTGTCTATTCTTTTCTATACAGAAAAGAAGTGCCTTCTTTTCTGTGTTTTTTTAAAAAATATCTTCTTTTTTTATATTTGATGATCTAAATAAATATTTTTCACGTGAACATGAATAAATTAATGAGAAATGAATAAAAAATCATAATGAATGTAAAATCATTGAGATTCCTACATCTCTGCTTTTTTCATCAAAATTCAACATAGTGTACACTTTTTATACTTTAAGTAATGAGATCTGTCTAATTGTCACAGACTTTTCTGGATTTTCAAAAAAAAAATCGACGATTTAAAAAATTTTGAAATACCCCCTTTCCTATATCATTATAAAAAATTTATCAGTTGACAGTTTTTTTGATATCTTTGACAGGAATCGAGATAAATTGGCTCAAAGTTTGAAGTAGGAGTCTTTCCTATTAAAGGTTTTACGGTATTAGATAGCAGTAAACCTTCGAAAAATCGTTATCAATAAAACTAAAAGGATTTCATTCTAAAGAAGTCACAAATCGACTCATTGGGACAATTTACCAAAAACGAATCCACTGGTAGAACCAAAAAAGCAGGAACTGAATGTTTTCTGGGGCTTCGGATTCTCAAATGCCAGAGTGGACGATTGGTGAGCAGTATAAGGCAAACAGATTCGAAACGATAAAATAGGATCATTATAAATCAGATCCTGGAGCTGTCATAGCTCCGAATGACGTCAAAAAGATCTTCAAAACTCCGTTCCGTGTTCAAAAATCTTTTGAGTCAAAGAAGAAAAAACGGATAGTTGATTCATAATTTTGTTTCCTCACGAATCGTTCATATTCTTCTTGTGTGTGTTTTCTTTTCATTCTTATTCTTTTTTCTTTCAGAAATCTTTTGAAGCGTGCGAAAGCTGACTCCGTTTTAGCGACAAATTTGATAGTATTTTTAGTGGGAGTGGGATAGAAAAAGGAAGAGCAGAAATCAGCTTTTTAATGATGAAAAACATGCGAAAACACACATTCTTTTTCGATAGAAAAAAAAACGCGAAAAACGGAGTAGAGAAGGGACTGAAATTATATGCATATAAATCGAGAGGTGCTCGCAGGTGTCCAATTTCAGATTTTCCAAAAGAATAAGGGACACAACGCCTTTTACTAATGCACTTATCTCGCAGTTTTTCGGTGCGAAAGGCCAGAGAAAGAACTAGGAAAAATAGTTCATAATTACAAGAAAAAGGAGAGAAAAAGAAAAAAGTGTAGACCAAAAAACTGGATGGACTAATGAACAAAATGAGAGAAAAACTACTTGAGCGAGAAGAAAAAAAAAGAATATTGTGACTCAAAACAGATCAGCTTGTGTTTGGGAGTAACCGAAAATGAAGCATTTAGCATTTTCAGAAAACTCGCAAAAGAAGAAATTCTATAATTGCTTCTCATTTATTTACTGGTTTTGGAGATCAGACTAGATTTATCTGGATTTCTTGATATGTCATAGCTGTTGTTTTTCGTTACAGGAACTCGAATTATTCAAAAAATAATGTACTTTTGAGAATAATTCCACAAGATCAGAAGAATTCGGAAAATGCGAGATAACAAAATTCTTGTGATGAAAATTTTAGGCTTCGCGGAAGTCTGAAAAATCTGCCTACGAAAATCTGGAATCAAAGCTGAAAATGATATGTAGCACGAGATTTTTCTTGGCAACGATTATCAGTCAAACGTAACTTCTTTCAAATCATTCAACCGTCAAAATCACCCTTCTGAACTCTCATGACAGTTTCTTTATTCAGAGAATTTTTTGGCTTTTCTGAAAATACCAAAAGTTTCCTACCTGTTGCACAGACAGCTGTCACATCAGCTTGTGTTCCACTTAATGACAATTTTCCATCAATACTTGCTTCTGCTGCATGCATCCGACGAAGTGATCCCAGCCGAGAGATTTGAGTAGTTGATTGGGAATTATGGATTATTGTTTTCTGAAAAATCACTTTTTCCTTTTTTCATGAAAACAAACATTCTGCTACCTTTGGAGTGTGATTTCCTCCATTCAAAAACGGTCGAAGCGATGGACCAAGTCCGTTCATTCTCATCCAATTCATGGATATCTGAAACTTCAAAATCAATCAAATTTCATAAACTTCAATGATTCCTATCCCGCAATAGTACTAACTTGATCATAATCAACCCTTTTTCTACGAGATTTTTGCCCTCGAATCATTGGATCAAGAAGATCAATTCTAGATCCAGTCCTTCTTTGTGGTATCATCATCTCTGAAACTGAACTAGACTTATTTTTAGGACGGAAAAGGGGAAATAAAAGGGGTCAAAAGGAAAGAAAAAAGTAATTGAATGCCAGTTTTTCGGGTGCCAAAAACCGAAACGAAACACTCCAAGAGACTAATAATTGCGGGAAAAAAAGAGGAAAGGGAACTGAAAATGAAAAGAGGCAATATCAATTCCTGGTATTCAGATGTTAACTGAATCAGGATTGTGGAAGTTTTTTTTTGCTATGGGGAGGAGAGTGTTTTTTGATGGGGACACGAAAAAGGGATTTCAGACTGAATGGATAGGTAATTGAGGTTTGAAAAAAACGGAAGCATCATCAATTCCTTGTGAATTATTCACAAGGGAACCTCAAAGCCCTGTTCATCCAGATTTTTGATGAAATTCTCAGTATAGGTTAAGAATAGTCTTTTCAGCCAAGTTATACCAGTTCCAGTAACAAAAATCGCGTTTTCAAGACAAAAACAGAGATTGTCAAAAAGGATTATATCAATTTCTAGGACGTTTCAGAACTTTGGAGGAAAGTTTATTTTCCAGACATTCTCGGAATTTTTTATTTATTTTCGATTTTTTCCACCACTTGGAGATTTTTCCACCACTTGGAGATTCATTGGCGAGCGGGTCCTAAAGTTTCCAAAGGTATCTAGGGAGGCTATTTTCCACCTATCTTGAAATTTTCATCAAAATCTGGAATGATGCTCTCTTGTCAGTTAAAAATATTTGAAAAACTTGAGTTTCTGGTGGTTCTTCCAAAATGAAATAACGGGTTATGCCGGATGATTGTTTGATTTTCCATGTGTGCATGAACTTATTACCATACACATGAACTTATTACTATGAGCTCGTATTTTCATAAAATGTACGAATAACAAATCTTCAATTTCTATATTATGTCGATTAAGCGGTTTCCGCTGATCAGTTTAAATTTGAAAAAAAATTCAATTTAATAATTCAATTCAACTTGAAACTTTCAAACAAAAGAAAACTCAATTCGAAAATCAAAAGCAATTACTTCCAACCCACACAAACTGAAGACGATTTCAGTTCATTTTAAATTCATAGAATACTACAAAAGTTCACAAATCACTTAGATCGTTGACACCTTTTGAAGGTAACCTTTGCTATGAACTCTGATCGAAGTTGTGAAATTCTAAAACAAAATGAAGAAAGATCTAGAAGGTTTCCGTCTAATCATTTTGCCTTCCGAGAGAAAACCACCACAAAAACTACGAAGACTACTTTAAAATTGGAAGAAAACAGAGGATAAGGAAGCGAATAAAAATAAGAAGAAGACAAGATATTTTGATGAGAAGAATTTCGAAAATGATGAAGAAAAATATCGTCTAGAAATGAGATGAAGCTGTGAAGCTGTGAAAATGAGAGGAAAAAGAGAGTAAAAAATAAAAAAAGGAAGGATGTGACCTTGTTTTTTTTTCAGGTAATTCAATACGCTTGTTGTATTCGGTAACGATGGAATAACAGCTGGAATTTCTAATTGTCACTCCAGTTCCAACAATAATATTATTGCTTCCAGATCCTAAACTAGGGGTGAAAAATATCAATTCGTTGAAATTTTAGTTGAAAAATGTATTTGATTTCAGTATACCAGCAAGCGGGTGCGCCTTCGGCGCGATTCAATCTATTTTTTTTCAAATGTTCGTCGCTTCCTTTCTCACTTTTTTTTTCTTAAGAAAAGGGTCACGTAAATATATATGTATTTTTCAATTTTTTCAAAAGTCCACAGACGGACACGAGGACGGATAGACGCCTCTAGCGTTTTAAGGAAGATTACCCTTTTCCAATTTCAATGCGCTTTGCGTCCGAAAATTCGAGGGTGGGCGGAGCTTAGGTCAGTAGTGAAATCCTTTAAGGTGTACTGAAAGGAGCATGTATTTTCGTAAGACTGTTCTGGCCTATTTTTTTGATTTTTAAGTAATTTTCATTGTTCCAATTTTTTGCGATTTTTTGTTCTAATTTATGAAAAATCGAAAAAATAGGCCAGAAAATTATTACCAAAATACATGNTAATTTAACAGACNTAAGCTCCGCCCATTCTTGAGTTTTCAGCCGCAACATGCGTTGAAACTAGACCAGAGTAGTACAAGGATTTAAGTCTGATCGAGACAGAACAAAATAGGATTCTTGGTAACAAGACCTACAAGACGATAATAAGTATAGAAAGCAGAAGAAGCCTGGATAATCCATGACCACCGTTCGAAAGGAAAGAAAATACATGGAAAAGAATATTCTGTTCCATTCTTCACTCTTCTCATATCCGCGTTTAGCATGTCAGAAAAGGAAAATAAACGGCTTCTTCTCACTTTATTTTCCTCATTTTTATTGACTCCGCGAAGCTCCGTGATGTCGATAAATTGATTTTGGTGCGTATGGGAAAAGACAAAAAAGAAATAAGTTGGGAATAACTTTTCAGTAATTTTTCATGTCTCCATCGAATGGCACGACTGTCAAAAAAAAAAAGAATAAGAAAGATTTCCGAATTATTTCGAAGAAGCTGAAAAACAATCCAAGTCTTTCTTTCTGTTCGAAAACTAAGAAGAAACTGGAATAATGAGAAAACAAAAGGTAGGAACCTAACCATGACGAAATTCATTCTTTGCACGAAAAAAAACTTTTTTTTGAATGAAGAAACGTTCTGAAATGTGCGTTGAAGCGTGCATGAAAAGTGATTGAGGGAGAAGACGTTTTAGAAAAAAAAACTAATTTTGGCAACATGACTTCTTATACCTCTTTACGAGTGATTGGGAGTATTCTCAAAAACTAGAAATCAAAGAAAATAATACCACGGCGAACTCAGTCTCCAGAAGTAGCTAATTTAAATTTTAGAGTTTTTTATGAGATTTCAACTTCTCCAGATGAAGTGATCATGAATATTTTCAACAAAATGTACTACCGTAACCCCTGTAATACAAGGGCACTCAAATTATCAGCTGACAAATTTTTTTCTTTCCCAAGTGTCCAGAAAAATAACTAGACACGGTGGGGGGACCTTCTATTGCAGGTTTCACGGTATGTCGTTTAATAAGCTAATTCTGAAACCAATATTCAAAAGTTGAAGCTTGTTTCCGGTTTGAAATAAGGAAATAGTTTTGAAAACAACAGTTATGAATCTCCCAAACATAGCAGCTGGATTTCAAAAATCTGACCTGTGCAACATCTTGATTCGAATCAAATGAAGATTGTGGAGATCTTCCTCCCAGTGGTGGAAACCCTCGACCATTTGAAAAACCTGAAATCAAAATTTTTTATTTCAAAAACGGTCATTTTTCAAATCAACATCATTTAGTCATTTCAATGCAATCAACACACAGTCTTAGCCGGTCGGGTTATGCAAAACGAACACACCTGCACTACTGTACCCAGTACCCCCAGCACATGCGAACGGACCGTCTCTTTGGACACTTGTCGTGGCCCCGGAGATTCCAGCACGCCGTTTTCGTTGTTGTCGGTACTGAAAATGAGAATAGTTAAAGCATGAAATGAAGGAGGAGGAATGGCTGTACTGGACTATGGGATACACCCATCAGACTGCTCTCGTCTAAACTGTACATGTGTTGAAGCATCGGTGACGCTGACATTCTGAAGGAATGAGATGAAGAGCACCGGATTTATAGAGATCAGGAAAAGAATGTAATAACAAGGAAATCAAGTTTTGTAAGAATAGAAAGCGAAGCGAGGAAGTTTCGCTTGGTGTCAATTCTGGCACTTTTGCTTTTGAATTAGTTATTTTGTCACCTTGGGAACCTGGCGAAAGAGATGACGTTTTTTTCGGAAATTTGAAAGTTGTGAAACGATCAAGGAGGATGAGACAAGGAGTGGGTCGTTAATCAAAAGTTTTCATGGAAAATAAATATATTTGCACTGATGTATCAGAAATTAAATGAGGCAGAAACTTGATGTTCAAAGAATGGATCAAAGCATAGATTTTGAAATATTATGCTTGTCTGAGAAAAAAGGTTAGGGAGTATTTTTTGCAGTCAGAAGAGTGTATTCCACTTCAAAAAGTGATGTGACTTGATCTGGAATATGGCTCTCTACGATAAGAATAGAAAATATATAAAGTGATCAAAGTTTTGGCAGTAGCCGAAAATAATGAAAAAAAAACTGTTCTTGGTTTCCAGCCGTATATAATTTGTTTCCCAATAGATTTAGTAGCTGATTAAAAACACACAGCCTCGATTGGAAAACATCAATTTTTGGTTGTTTTCCATTTACGGCGTCTAGTTCTTCCAGGCTTTTCCGGATGTCATAAAATTTGTACCGGAAGAATTAGTGTTCGAAGAAATTGAGATGAAGTATAATGATCAGAAAATGTTCGGGGGATATCTTTCATATTTCCAACGGACCGGGTTGGGCTTTTCAGAAATTTCAAGATCCGCTCATTTTGGGCCGGGGTTTCAGTACTTTTTTCTTCTATATTTTCCAAAAGTTTTCGGGGTTAATTGAAAAACGTGTTTAAACCAGCTAACTGGTGCGCCTCCGGCGCGATTTGACCTAGTATCTTCCTTAAATATAAAATGCTACACGCGTCTGTCTGTCCTGTTGTCAGGCTGTCCGCTTTTGAAAAAATTGAAAAATAAATATAGATTTACGAGACTCTTTGAAAAAATAAAGAGCGGAGCGACGCATCAGTAAAAAAACTAGGTTAAATCGCGCAGAAGGCGCACCAGCCTGCTAGTATATATATACAGTTTTGTCGCTCCGCTTCTCAATAATTTTTTTAAGTGTCCCGTAATTCTATACGTATTTTTCAAGCTTTTCAAAAGTTCGCAGACTTTCATCAGAACAGACAGACGCGTCTAGCGTTTTATATATAAGGAAAATTTTGTATTAACAAAAAGTTTGCAAAGAACGAATTGTCATTGAAAAATGTGTTTTTTTTCCGGGCCAGGTCGGAGGAGTGGCGGGCCCGGCCCTGATTTTCCAAGTATGATATCTTTTCAATAGTTTGGCATACGGCCCTAGACAAAAAAGAAGAGCAGACACTCGAAATGAAGTTTTGGAAAACGTTTCAATAGAAACATGGAGGCGTTTTGGATGGCAAAATGAGGTCACAGACTCAACAATTGATGTTTTTGTGAATGTGCAAACGGAGTTCACACTTTTTTTTCATCTCCTCCTCCGACTTTAGTTCAAGAAAGCCGTCAAAACGTTTATCCTTCCTTCAAAAACGTAGTAATTCGTAGCAACCGTTCAAAAATCAAAAGTGTGAGTAAGTCACAATTTTGTGTCGTAGTCCGTTGCTAGTGCTTTTCGATACAAAGCGTCTTCTTGAAGGTAAGAAAAAACGACAATCAAAGATCCGGATGTGTCAAATGGGAACTGGTGAATAAGAAGAAAAAATGGAGTGACAAAAAACCATGAATAACTGAAGAAGTGTGTGTTTCTTTTTCTTTCATATTGAGATGCCAATCATAACGGAAATGAGTGAGAAGATACCGGATGGTAGACACCCAAAAACATGTGTGTAAGGAAGAATTTTTCCCGCCGAAAAAAAAACAAAGTAATGACATAAGAATGTGCATTTTTGAGTGGGTTGAGAATTTGGAGGGAAAGTTGAGAGTCTCTCTGAAATCTGATAGTCTATTCATGACTTGACCTCCATGAAAAGTGGTTTATTGACCTTCAAAACGTTGAAATTTCCACAAAGAACAGAAAAGGTAGACTTAACTGATAGTAAGAAGGCTCAATAGAATTCAGATCTCTGGGAACTAGTTGGAAAAAAGTGACGTGATTTTCGTTTCTGCAGAAGCAGCAAAAAACTCATACAAAAATGAGGAAATATGGGTGGAGAGAAAAGTCATAAATTCGTTGGAGACAACATATGTACGAACAGATCTCATGGGAAAAAAAGGAGCTGAATGGTAAACAGGGAAGAAAAAAAAGGACCACGATGATTCGTCATTTCAAGAAACAAATTAGGAGCAAAAGAAGGAAAAAATGAGCTCGTTTTGAATACGAATAATGAAAAAAAATGAACTTTTCGTTTTTAAAAATGGACTCAATAAGGAAAATAGAAAATAGTACAAACACCGAAAAAAATTCAAGATTTTTGATTTAAGAGAATGTAACTGAATCTAAACTTTACTTTTTTTATATGCACCTCAAATCTTATCCACGTCATTTGACCTACAATATCATGAAATGAGCTGTTTTTTGAGCCGTTTTTTGTATCAGATCAACAGGAATTATTTTTTGAGTTTGCAGACGGAAAAAAATGATGTGATTTTATCTGAAATTTGATCCGAAAACAGCTTATCTAATAACAGAAAACAGCGAAATTCAAATTTTAGATCTATTTCAAAAAATCTCAAAAGTCTTTAAATTTTAAAACATGTTAATCTATAGTCTAAAAATTGAAAACTATAAAAACTTTTCGTTAAAACTAGTCCATGGAGTTATATATTTTGGATTTTGTAAGAAGCAAAAAAGAGTCTTGATACATTTGTAACTTCATTCATCTTATTCTTCCGGAAGAAAACGTTTTTTGTTCCCCTAGAAAAAGTTAATCTCTGAGTTGATCAAAACCTTCTTTCATTCCAAAATGTCTCTCTTCCGACTCCTTTTTTTTGTTGGAAACGAGTCAAAAGCCATTGAAATAGAACGTTCAATGACCATAAAAACCACCCTCTTCCTCTGCTTTCCTTAAGAATCTCAAAGTTTTCTGTCCACCGAAAAATTCGAATTTCCAGGTACTTCTCTCTCTAATTGAGTTGGGAAACGATTCCAGTGAATATCAGTATCTTAAAGTTGAATATGGAAAATAGCGAAAATAAAAAAAGAACGCACACTACAAAGTAAATGCTTGATGTTTGAACGGAATCTTTGAAGGAACTGAGTAAAAAAAGAAGATAAGAGGACACAGAAAATTTGGTTACTGGAAAAAAGAAGAAAAAATGACGAAGAAGAGAGAGGCGGTGCAGAACAAATGAAATATATAGAAGAACATCGGGGATTTTGTACTCGGATTTTGGATTTTTAAAAGGAAAAATGAACTAAAAAACGAATAAAAATTGTGGGTGTAATATTGTGTGGGTGGAGTCGACTACGGTAGTTTTGCTGAATCTCAAGCTACAACATTCGAAAGTTTAGGTCAAAACAAAGATTCCATAAATTATAAATTAAATTATGAGGGCAATTCTTAGCTAAAAATTGGTAACTTTGAAGAAAAATAATTTGTAGAAAACGTTTCCGGTTCTATAAAATTTTGAAAATATGAATGCCATATGAATTTCAAGAGCACTTGCCCAATATATCATTTTTCAGGTTTTATTATTAAGACCTAACAAAATGAGCAAAGTAAACAAGATAAATTACAACTGTATGTATATGGAAGACTTCTGCAAATTAAAAATAGGTTCCTCAGCTAATGAATAATTCTGTAAGATCCTCTCGTGACCATTTCAATATTCCCCAAAATTGTTGATTAAAAAATGTCAGTGACTCAAAAACAATTACGAATCCGGAGTTGACACGTCACAATGATGATGATGTGGATTTGAAAAGGAAATAAAATGAAGTGAGAAGAGAAGGAGGGTGGTAGTAGGGTCCTTCGTTCAATGAATACCAAATGGGAGACATCGTCTTTCTATCCCAAGTGGGTCTCCTCTTCTCCTCATTCTTCAATTATTTCCGCCACAAAAAAAACTGCAAAAGAGAAGAAGAAGCAACAAAGTTGACATTAAACAAGTTGGGACAGTGAAAAGTTGATTCTTGAATCTTCGAAATACAATGAGATATGATCCAAACGTTGTCTAAAAATGGAACATTTAATGGCGATGAAAACACAAAAAATGAGTTGAAGAGAGGAAGATAAAAGTAAAAATTTGGTCCAAAATATAAAAAAACCACTTTTGCTCCTTCCTTTTTCAAAATAATTTCAACAATGATTTTGTTTTCTAAAGAACGCTTCCTCCTTCAGAAATTCTCTCTTCTGACTTTGCAAATCGTTTTCTGGCTCAACGAATTTCAGTTTAGAATGTGGTTCAAGAATCATGAAATTAGGAACTCCAGTTTCTTGTTTTTTGCTTGTTCGTCAGACACCCAGGAACTAGAGAAAATGATTTATTGGATGACAAGAAGACGAACGTAGATATACTAGTTATTGTTTTCGATTTGGTCGTCTGTCTTCTCTAATTTTGGGAATTCATTAGAATTCGAGTTCCGGGCTTGCTTTATAAAAATGGCATCAATTTTCTAAGAAGGATCCCTCACGAACACTAAAGTAGTTATAATTTTAAAAAAGAATTCGAAAAATAGAGATCTATTTCGGTTGATTTGACTCAATGAATTTTGAAACGGACCCGATTTCAAGAGATTTAAATTCAATTAAAGATTGTTTGTTGCGATTTCTAATTTTCAGAATTTCACGAAACAGGAAGTAAAGATGCTTCAAAGAATGTACTTTTTAGGCCGGGATGTTTGAAACGGAATTCGAAATTTCGATAACTCTGATAATTTTCGGGATGAAATTACAATCGGAATACTTTCGTAGCATTCTTTTGAGAATGGGAGCTTTTTTGAAAGTAAAGGCACACGAAAAACGTTTTTGGGTCTCGACAGGAATTACTTTTAGTAATTTTTTCGCGTTTTCGAAATCTTGATTGTTCAAAAAATCTGGAGATTAGGAAATTTCAAATTTGAAGAAGTTAGAATATTTCGAAATTCCGAAATTTTCAACGTTCTGGAAAATTCCGAAAAGGCCATTCCGAAGATCCGTTTTCTTGTATTCGGTAACCCGGATACGGACAATTTACTAGAGCTAACATTAGCAACCAAAGAAAAAAGACGAAAGTTCGCTGAAATAATGATATTTCAGACTGACTTACAAATGCATGAAGAACAGCGTCTTGCAAAACTGCAGAATGCTATATTCTAGGATAAAAAATTTATACGATTTTCAATTGTAGGAAATTCAGAAAATTTGGAGCAATTGGAATGTTTGAATCGGACAAAATGTAGGTGAAATTTTAACTATGTTTCTGAGAACATCCTGGACCACAACACCTATGTCTCTCACATTCATAAAACTTTCAAAATGTGTCCTGCAGATGTTTGGGAATCTTGAAGAGAGTTGTGGGTGGAGAAATCGTTCCGTATTCATCTTTTGACGCACTCACGATCCAGTACTGATTGAGATAGCGTGCCATTTATCAGCATTTCTTCCTCGTTTTTCTATTTCCAAGAATTTCAGAGAAGGAGTTCATAACATCATTTTTTTGATCTTATGTTGACTTGGACCAGAATGATGTCTTGTGAAAACACAGAGTAAAACCCTTTTTAGTTATTCATGGTGTCCCAAAAAAGAAGAAGCTAAACTTAGAAAGAAAAGGATCTCGTCACTTTTTGGAACTTTTTCTGTGTTCCTAAAAACAAAAGAATGTTGAACTATAAGCAGATGTTTTCAAAAAGAGGACGAGATGGAGCAGAAAAAAAAAGAAAAACGTAGAGGAATATAGACTGGAAAGTGTATAATTACCGGACACAACCACCAACGGATAACTGCTTCAGTTTAAAAATATAGAGAAAAGAGAAAAAAGGTATAAAATGTGGAACAATTATTATGTGAGTTTGAGTAACCAATGGATTTTGGAATTGGATGGAATCGTGAATGATATCAGATTTGACAAAATTATCAACTTGAAGTAGATTTTCTACCACGACGCTCTTTTTTTTTAAATTTACAATGTCTACTTTCCTCTTAATAGGCTTTACCTACAAAACAACGTTTTCATTCAATGGAAACTCATAAAAATCTTTTTTCTCGATTTAATCCTTCAAAAATTATGAAACTTGTCAGTTAAGCAAATGAAAATTGCTTTATACACATGTTATGAAAATAATTCATTATCTTCGGTTAATCTAAAAAGGGAATATTATTAAAGGTGAAAAAGGATTATTTGAGACTAATAAATGTATCAAAATCTTCTGGCCCATCAACTTTTTATACTGAGGAAACATGAAAACAAGCTTTAGTTATTTTTCCAAGATATGTTACTAAACTCCTTCTTCAGCAAAAAAAAGCTCACTCAAAAACTGAGACGATCAAAAACCTTAAAAGTCTTTTTTTTTTTTTGAAAAAAAATCATTTTGGAGAGGAGGAGTATCAAAGATTATCAAGTTGCCAAAACATCCGAACATATTTTTTTCTTATTTTGTTAATGTTCCTTCATTAAAAATAAATAAAAAAGAGATTTCAAAAGGTGTCACATCTTTTTCTTCTTTTTTGTGTCGTCAGAGAAAAAGAGCAACAATCGAGGAGGGTCGTTTTTGACGAAAAAGTGATTGGCAAATGCTTCGAACAACGAGTTTCAATGAGTTTTTCGCCATGTGACATGAGATGAAGATTCGAAAAAACGAGATATGAGTATAATAGGAAGTTGAGTACATCTAGGTACATCTTTTTCATAAGAGAGGGAAATACTTGTTAATTCTGAATAAAAAGTTGGAATTCATATTTGGTTTCTGGGCGGAATGGTTGCCCTGGTTGTGGTTCAAACATGTACATATTTTACGTTTTATGTCATTTTTTATGTTTCAGGAGAGAAAATGTAAAATGTCTGAGAGCGGCTCGGATTTCGGTCAAGGTTCATAAATTGTTGTTGTTTTCTAAAATGGGCCTAGGGTCGGAAAACGGAAAAGGAACAAAACCTTCAAATACCAGCAGGGAATCGGAAAACGGAAACGGAAATTCCTCCCATCACTGTAGGTAACAATAGAAAAATTGAGAAGAGTAAATAACATGTATGTGCAATTATAGAAAAAAGCAATCTGAAAAATTCCTAGTTTTTTTCACATTGCCTAATTTATTTACCGTAAAGCCTGTATTAGAAGGACCCCTTTAATAGAAGAGCCCACCGGAGGTGCCTTGGAAATATAGAAGACCGGCCCTTCTAATACAGTTTGTACGGTATTTTCTTGGAAGCAAATACCGTGAAACCTCTAATAGAACGACACCCGGATCGTCCACTTTGAGCCTATATATCTCATTTCTTTTGAAAGATATCAAAAAGTGGTTAACTAGTAAAATGTTTATCAGGATATCAGCAACATTTTACTAGCTAGCCACTTTTTGATATCCTTCACAGAAAATGAGATATATAGGCTCAAAGTGAACGATCCGGGTGTCGTTCTATTAGAGGTTTTACGGTATTAAGTTTATTGATAGTTCGTTAATTCGAAGCTGAAAAAGTCACTTACCGCATTATCGATATCATTACAACTGGCAAATAAATCTTCACTGGATGCTGATGGACGATCATCGAAGGAGTGGTGCATTGAAGATCCTGAAATTTCGAAATAACATTTGAATAACTCCGATAGCCCTAAAAAATGCAAAACCAAAAATGAGAAACAGTGAAACTGGAAAGTCGTGAGCAGCTGATATGAATGTTTGCACATGATTATTTTTCCTCCTCCTCTTTTTACAACTCTTGAAATAGATGGCCCTACTTCAGAAGTTTGCAAGAAAATTCTTCCTTTTTATTTTTCACCTATTCTTTTTTTTTATAGGAAACTTGATTTTTGGAGTTCAATAGAAAAAACTGATGTTATAGGACTTTTTATAACGGATACATTAGGAGAAATTCTGAATGTTTTATGTTTTATGAGCAGAACAATAAATATATCAGTTATCATGATGGGATTTGGGATAAGAATTGGAAGCCATAAATGATTTCTGAACAGGATGAACTTTTAAAGATGCTGGAAAAAGAGGATTATGTCAGGAGGTTTTTTTTGCAGAGAATGCGTTTCTCTGATCAATTTCTTTACCTTGACTGTCACATATCAGAATAGCAGTATAACTGGATTTCATCTTGAATTTCGATCCAAAAAAAAGAAAGAGAAAAGAATACGCAGAAAAGGATTCTTCAGTATTGGAAAAACAGAATGTGAATCCAATTTCAAATTCCAATTGAGCCCATTATGGTGACAGTGAATTAGAAAGCATCAGTCGAAATGAGGTGCAGAATTTCAGTAGAACACAATGATTGCAGATCTACACATCACACGGATTCAAATGAGAAACACCTGCGCTTTTTTCTCAATGGTTTCAAATCCTAGACTTTCCCGATTCTCGCATTCAGAATGACTTTTTCTTCAGTAAGAAGTGAATGGAAAATGAGTGGAAAAAAGTGAAAAAAGAAACAATGAAAATGAGGAAAAGGTGTGGGTTGAA
This sequence comes from Caenorhabditis briggsae, assembly GCF_000004555.2. NCBI lineage: Eukaryota > Metazoa > Nematoda > Chromadorea > Rhabditida > Rhabditidae > Caenorhabditis > Caenorhabditis briggsae. The sequence continues at coordinate 4,211,216 of NC_013489.2, forward strand.
GTGACTTTTGGACTGAAAATAAAGGAGAAGACTAAACCAGAGATAACTTTTCGAACCTTTCTCTTTCAAATAATATTACGAAATTTCTAAGTGTTTCTCTGTCTCGATATTGGAGCACTTGAGAATAATCAAGCAACTTGTACTCAAAAAGCACCGCTTTGAATGGAAATGTTCTTTAAATAAATATTAAGTCATTAAAATTGACTTGTAAACTTTAAATTTATTTCAGATTTGCTGAAGCATTCAAAGACTTCTGCGAGTTCTCGTTCATGCTACTCGCCGAAAAAAAAAAGAATTCAACAAATCTTGATTTTTGCTACTGTATTCGACTTTGCACAGGTGATTTGCGAACAATCCGTTAGCGATTGAAATAGGAACCGCATACGGACCGCAAGCGAACCGTTTTCAGAAAACCACACTATATTATTCCGATTATTCCGTATTCTGTCCGTTCGCGAGCTCTGTATCGGATCCAATGGCAAGCTATGAAGAAACGGATCAGTTTGCGAATCTGAATTTTGAGTTCGTTCGCGAACTGATCCGTTTCTTTATCGTTCGCCATCGGATCGGATACGGACCTCGCGAACGCACAGAATACGGAATAATCGGAATAATGTATTGTGGTTTTTTGAAAACGGTTCGCGTGCGGTCCGTATGCGATTCCTATTTCAACCGCGCGCGAACGCGGAGCGTCCGTAACGGACCCATTCGTATTTTACCTGTGTAGTTACAGTAAACTATCGTCTTTCATGTTTTGTTCTCTAAAAATTATTCAAATTCCTTTTAAGATCATTTTCATGTTCATTTATTTGAGCTTGATAAAACGGTTGGAAAATAGTACAGTACCGGTTAGTAAGATATTCAAAAACGTATTTTTCAGTCAATTTTCGGCCATTGGACCATTTTTAGGAGTCTGAAGCTCGTCTGTCAAGTTTCAGATTACTTTGAAATTTTCGGGGGTGTAAAACAGACCTAAATTAAACATTTTGCATTCTCAGAATTATGGGAAATTACTAGTTTTTTTCAGCTACGGGCCAAAAACTGTGGTGGACAACTAATTGGTTCAGTCCAGTTTCAGTATAGAATATGGTTGCTTGCCTCCTGTTATCTGGGAGTTACTGAGAAGTGGAAATGGAAAAATGAAGAAAAAAAAAGTGACAAAAAATGGTTCTTCCATCTGAGAAATAGAAGAAATCGAATGCTACTCTGAATCACGCAGTCAAACGGAACGGAATTTCAGGGGATGGAATTCTGAATTTCAGATGACCTTCTTTCTCACTTTAGAGCTGTCTTTTTTAGCGATTCTAAGGGATCAAGAAAATGAAAAAAGAAGAAGAAGAGAAAAAATATGTACGTTTAAAAAAATGAAGAAAAGAAAGAAACAAAAAACAGGTAGATGGAATATACATATATAAATGTGTCCGGTGCGTCCTCTCCGCCCGGTCCGATGGCCTTCAATTGTATTATTCAATTTTAGAGACTTCTTCTTCTTTTTTTGCTTTTCTTCTCCTTTTTTACTATGATCTGGATGATGTCTTCGTGTGACTCCAGAATAGAAATTTCCTCCCGTTTCTTGCTGCTCTTTTTTTATCCCCCGCCCAAATTCAGAATCCCCTAAGGGAGAAGCAAAAAGCATCATCCTAATTGAAGAGCCTCTTCTGGTTTCTTTTTCCAGATTTTTGAAATAGAGACTAAAAGAGAGGAGAAATAAGAAATAACAGAAGAAAGAAGACACTCCAGAAATCTTCCAAAAATTGAAAAAAGCAAACAGATAGGGAAGAAGAAAAAAGAGAACAAAATCAGGAACTCACCCCACAATTGTTGTCGTTCGGCTGCTGATATTGGGGATGCTGAACTGAGGCAACGACCACTTCCCATTCCTAAAAAAATAGTCAATTCAATAGAAAAAAATGGTTGTGAAAAGGAAAAAGGTCCCCCCACCCCCACTACTCAACTTCTTTTTTCGTTTTGTTCGCTTTTCAGAGTAATTTCAGTATTTTTAGAGAAAATAGCAAGCAAATAGATGAGAAGAATTTGAAAAGAGAAGAGAACGGAATTGACGAACTCCATTTGGTCTTTATTGCTTTGCTTCAAATGGTGTTTGAGCATGTTCGAGTTCAAGGACTTTAAGCATTTGTTCCTGGAATTCCCAAGTACGGAAAACAGTATTGGAGGTAAATAATCCCAGTTGTTTCGCACGTTTTTTCTTCTAGTTTCTGGAGAATGTGGAAAACAATAGGTATCGAAATAAGTTCTGTATTCAGGATGTCCCAAAGGGATATCCTAATCTAGATAACGATATCTTTTATAAGTAGGAATAACATACACAATATGTATACGAATTGATGTATACCGTATTTCCTCTGATAGAGCGTCACCCAAACCGTCAATTTTGAGCTTGATTATGTCGAATCCTGGGAAAGATTTTTAAAAATGTGTCAACTGAGAAATCATTTATCATGATATCACCAATTTTTAATCAGTTCACAAAACTTTGATACCTCTCGCAGGAATCGAGATAATTGAGCTTAAAGTCGATGGTTTCGGCAGACTTCAATTGAAGTAAGAACGGTATGACAGTATAAACGAATTCAAATAACGTAATCTGTGCAATGCAGATCAAAGCTCGGAAACATCCTAGCTTTCCAATTTTAGATTGTGGATAAAGGTTTTTTTTTTTGAAAATACGGATTACCTTTATCAAACATTCCACTCAAAAATATTCCATTCGTATAATCAAACATTAACTGTTCGGGTGATAATAGAAGAATCTTTGGAGTAGTTGAATCCGAATGCTGATCGAATGCATCGGAATGATCAAGTCGATGCCTTGAACCCATATTTGGGAGAAATAACGGGAGAAGAATAAGAAGAATAGGAATTGCAGTAAACCGAAAGACAACAACAAGCACCTTTGTGTGTGTCGAATGAAAAACGAATTCTAATGAGACATTTTTCGGGCGGTGAATTAATTTTCAGCTTGCGAAAACGTGCCGAGAGATTTCTAGAGTTGTTTCGTCCTTGCGAGAATCGAGAAGGAACGATGAGCAGCAGAAGAAAACAGATGACAAAAAAAGAAAAAAATAGAAGATAGACAAGAGGAGTTACACAGAAAGCATCGCCATCGTCGAATTATTCACATCACGCAAAGTGAACGGATACAGGATCTAGAAAAGAGAATCAAGCACTTTTGGTGTTCATTAATTACGAATGCCAACAAATTTTTTTTGTGTCTAGAAGATCTCCGTTTTTCCCGGGACCAGAAAAGAAGATCAGCTGGCATTCACAGGAAGTTCCGCAGAAAGAAAGAGTTCGTGAAAAACAAAATGATTCAAAGATTTAGAGAAAATTACAAAAACTTCGGAGTCTGAAGAAATATTGAAGAATTTTGTAAATTCATTCAAAATTTATGTGGAAGAGAAAGTTTGGTTCTCTCGATTTTTGCCAGTTTTCCGGCAATTTTTTAGATTCGAGAACAGTTTCATTTTCCGACTTGTCTGGAAGTTTTCAACACAAAAACTGTCGAATAGCAATACTAATCGAGAAAAAAAGGTCCCAAAATTTTAGGTTACTGTAGTTGTCGTTGTTCGCCCACGCCCACAAGCTTTTCTCTTCCACAGCTCAGATTTTTTATAAAAGCACATACGCAGAACTGTGATGATGTTAGCTGAACTGTTCGAGTAGAGCTATCAATATCTTACTAGATGGCGAGGAATGTCACAAGAGCACAATAAGGAATGTCACGGCGAGGAATGTCACAAGAGCACAATAATGTCACAAGAGCACGGTTTTAGATGAATCAAACAGGATTTCCACAAAAATAATTTTAAAAAGTAACTCCAAATCACAAAACCGACCTTTTCTGAATACAATATTTCTGGAAAAATCTGATCTACCGTAATAGAGGAGATTGGGAAACTGAAGTTTTAGAATGAATTTTGCACTTTAACCCAAGAACATGACACAAATTGGATTATGCTCCAATAAACTTTCCGAAAAATCCCATGGCCCAAAAGACCGAAAAACGGATTCAGTTTAAATATAACTTCCAACAAGATGTTCTGATGTCATAGACCATCCTCACAAAGATTCGAAAGCACACATTCAATAAAAGCAACTTAAAGGAGGCGAGACAGCAAAAATTTCGGGGGACAGTTCGGGGGACGAAATCGTGCCGCGCTTATGTAGACCATCGGTCGTCAGACGCCTTCGCGCCCCCGTAGCTCAGCCGGTAGCGGCGCTGTACCCCTAATGGGGGTTCTCTATGCAAAATATCAGGAGAACTTTTTTTTGGTGTCTGGTCTCCTTTAATGAGCCTACCACTTACCATTTAAAGATGACGTTGACATAATTTCAAAAGAAAAGAGCAGAAGATGGAGAAAATAGACACGGAAATCTAGTCAACCTCACCAAAAGCACTGGTTTACGAGTGCTATAAAAGTATCCCAGAAAGCGACACTTTTTTTGAGTGTCGGCTTTTTATTCGAACGAAAAGACAAAAGTACATAAAAGCATGAAAAAAGGTTCCGGTTAAATTTAGGTCAAGTTGTGAAAATGTGTGCTTCGGAACGAAAAGTGGTGTGCTTTCACAAGTTTGAATTTTTCTATTATTCGGCCAAAATAAATCCTGAATTATAGTTTTTTCCGGATTTCGTGAAGAGTTCCAATATAGTTTCTCCTTTCAAAAGACCTTGCTTTGTCTCTTTCAAAACTACCCCCTTCTGAAAAAAAAAAACATACCACCCAGATTGTTCCACTTCATTGTCTGCTGAACGACGGAACTGAATGAGATCTTTGGAGATGCGTGTAGTCGACCGGACGAAGAGCATGACTGGCCTGCAATCGAATCATTTTGGGGCAAAAAGAAAAAGAGACGAAGAGGTGCTCCCCTCGTCTGTCAATAATAATTATAGGGTGTCAATGTCCCCCCTGTGCCTCTTTTGTGTCCCTTTCCCCCCGGATATTAGAAATTGGTTGGCCACCTTTGGATTCGAAATTTCTAGAACGAAAGGGAAAATCCTGGAACCAACGCGAGTTGTTAGGTAGTTTTTGGTGGAAGTGGATATAAAGTATCGTTCTGAATGTGTACAGTAGCGGAAAAACGATTTCATTTTTTTTAATTTTATCAATTTTGATTTCTAAAAAAGTATTGCATAAATTGTCTACTGATACGAAGTGTTAAAATTACAATATTTCATAAAAAGAGGCTCATTTTTGAAATGCACCATTTTTCTGCCAAATTCCATTCTGATGATATGCTTTGAAAGGAGAGTTGTGACACTTCAAAATCGCTCATCTCATTTTGTTGGATTTTTACAACAAAGTTGTCAACTAAAAAACTGGAACAATTTTGCTTACAATAATCTGAAAATTTCAGACAAATTGAGAAAAAAGTGGGAATCGTTTTTCAGGATGTCAAAGTTTTCGGCCAAACAAGTCAAAATATTCTGCCCGGTACTGTATGTTTTATTCTGGTACAAAAATCGGAGCTGTGGAAGAGAAACGCCGGTGATCGTGATCGAAGGCTCCACAACGTCAACTATAGTAACCTAAAAATAATTGTATGATAGTAATCTGCTGGTAATAAGCTAGACGTCCGTTACTGTCACCATTGGAACTTTCATCCAATTTTTAAAAACAAGTACCTGAACTTGGAGTGACGTAGATTTGCATAGACATTCAATATCGAGAATCTAGAAGAAGATTCAATACTCAAATTGAAAAAAAAATCAAAACGGAAAGAGTGGGAAGAACAATTGAATTCCAGTTTTACGAGAAAGAATCGACTTGTTGCAAGAAGATATAACTCAGAACATGAACGAAAATTCAGTTAGGAAAAATGTGAGAATCAGGTCGGAAATAGGATTTCAGTCTTGGATTTCCAGTTCATTTTTTTTGATAAGCCCCTCCTCACAAGCTAATTTTTTGGATATACTCTATGACTAAAAATGTATTTTTTAATAAATAGTAGTAGTGACTGAAAAATGGCTTCTTCGTTTTTTTTTTCATTTTGTGATTATAGATTGGAATCTAATGTTCCACATGACGTGGTCCAGAAGACATTTGTATTATGAAACCTAAAAAAACAGACAGAGTACAAAAAGTCTCTAGTGGACAGAAGTGGTTCTGTCTAGCCACGATTCTTGTATTCTGAAGTTTTGGGAAAAGAAGACGTTTACAAAACCGAACAACGTGCATAAGAAAAATAAAATTGTGAAATAAAGTAAACATTGAGCTGGAACGAAGCAGTTCAAATCTGTTGATGTGTTCTAAGCTAAAATAAGATCTAATCGGGGGTAAGGAAACAACGAGATCAAAGATTAATTTACTTTTTGCTGACTAGGATTTACTTTTTCTTTTGAGAACTAGTTTAGAAGATTTTTTCGTTTTGGGGAAGATAAAGTTACAAAGATACCGGAAATATTCTAATTGAAGGCCACCCTATGCTTGCACTTTGAGCTCACCTATCTTGATTTCCATAAAAGATAACAAAAATCTATCAACAGCTAAAATGTTTGTCATAATATCACCAAAATTTTATTTGTTGACACATTTTGGGTATCTCTTATAGAAGTTGAGATAATTGAGCTCAACGTACAATTATAAAATGGCCTTCTATCAGAGCCTGAACGGAATATGCGATAGGTGTAATGGCCAGTGATCTAAAACTGAAATTTTGAATTTGGAAACTTTCGTTGATAGGAAATAAATACACTTTCGGATAAACGTTTTCATAGAATGTTGTTCGCCCTCTCCGGAAAACAAAACCCTCGAAACGAAAACTGAAATGCCCAGATCTTCTCTGTATGCCCTTCAGTGATATTTTCAGAAACTTTCATACATTTCTAGTTTTCTATCTTCTTATTCCAGCTTATTTTCAGCCCATGACTCTGAAAACAGAAACAACAGGTCATCTCATAAATAAGAAAACGATGTTTCTACTTCCTCTCCAACGGAACACACCCATTTCTCCAAAAAAGGAGGAAAATAACGATTCTTACCATTTCTGAGATGCCGTAAATCGACACAGTCAATGCTGTTGGCACGGTGATTCCGTGCCTGCGGGACTTCCAGTAATTGCACAATTTTGAAAAGCTGAAGAATCAGAAGTAGAACGAAAACTGAATACGTGAACTTCGAAGAATCTAACAGGAATAGAAGGCGTGAGAAATAATTCGAAGGATGATGTGATTAATTTTTGGACAAGTCTGAAGGCGTTGGAAATAAAGAAGAAGAAGCAGGAGACTGGAGAAAAAGCAAAGAATAGTAAAAGGACAAAAAACGATTTAAATCCAGGAATTCGGTTCTTTTTTTCCGCGTCGTTTCAAATCCGATTCTAAACTGACGACGGAATAAGGAATTTTCAGGAGACAAGAGTTGCAAGAATTGCAAGAAAAAAGTAAAAGAAGGATGATGACGTGGCAGAAAGATGATGCCTGATCTTTTAATTAATATGGGTCATGAAACAAAAAAGAAGGGAAAAATGAGATGAAAATTAAATGAACCGGAGGTCTAGCAGTACTTTTTATAACTTTTCTCATAAACTTGTATTATATGTATTAGACTAGCAAAGTATTGAAAATTAGTGAAATTATGAAAAATTACAAGATTGACTATAAGACTAAGAGATCTTTGAAACTTCCATTTAATAACTGAGGGTGGCTTTCGTATTTTTGTTTTTAAAGAATCTCCACCAATACCAGGTTTTTGTGACACTTCTGGCTTTGTAGACCATTGGAGTGGATCAGAAAACTGAAAAAGGGAACAGTTCGGGAAATTCAAAACAAACGAAAAAGGAAAAAGGACGAAAAAGTAGTGTAGGCCTGTGGATCAAGAGATAGAATTGAGTTTATTAGGACAACGATGAGCGAAAAAAGAGAAGAGAAAGAAGAAAGAAAAAATCAGATTTATTCGTAGGCAAACATCATCATCATTCTTGTTTTCTTCTTCTTCTTCTATTTTCTGAAATGTCTAGTCTAAGAAAAGAAGTACATACGACGATTCTGTATGTACTATTTATCCGAAAAGCGTCAAAAATCAGAGCTTAAAGTTTGTGACAACGGGTCAAAGAATTGACTGCGATCTCGGATATTTGAATTTAATAGAAAGATTTACATGTTTTCAACAGTTATTTTTACTCTGGTACGAGAATCGGAGATGTGGAAGAGAACCGCATTTGGCCGTGGCTGAAGATCCCATATAGAGGTGTGCGGAATGACTTTTTTGAGAAACGGAATCCGGAATAAAATAATTTTCTCGGAATCCGGAATCCAGACAGATAAAAATTTTCCGGAAACCGGAATCCGGAATACGGAATGAAACTAATTTTTCGGAATCCTGAAAACGGAATCCGGAATTTTGTATTCTTCAAATGGACAAAAAAATTCTGAAAACACATATCGTGCTGTATTTTTGCATTTTTTGTCGCGGAATTTCAAAAAGTCAGAGAACTCTTGCAAATTAACAAATATTCTTAAAATCCGGAATAAAAAATTTTCTCGGAATCCGGAATCCGGACGAGCTAAAATTTTGCGGAATCCGGAATACGGAATCCGGAATCCGGAAAACGGAATCCGGAATCCGGAAAACGGAATCCGGAATCCGGAAAACGGAATCCGGAATCCGGACATCTCTGGTCCCATCACGACAACTACCGTAACCTAAACTATGTTTATTTTCAGGATTTATTTTCTCGTTATTTAATCGTCGAGTTTTCTGATAAAATAAAAAAATGTTTAGGTTACGGTATTTATCGTTGTGGAACCTTCGGCCACGGCCACCGGTGGTTCCCTTCCACAGCTCCAATTTTTTTTGTACCAAAAATAATATCTTTCGTTCTTCAGAAAGCATATGACCCTAATAATGGCATTGGCATATTTTTGTAAACAGAAGTTAACGAGTACTATTAGTTTCAATGAAAAAAACAAAAGTGAAAATTTAAAAAAAAATAGGAAAAAGAATCCTGAAGATCAGAGATTCTCAATTTATCATTACCCAGTGGGACAAGAGAGACATGAGGCAAAATGACTGGGAAGAACAAAAATAAATGAGAAAATGTTGCGGCCATCTCTTCTCCTCTTTATTGATAAGAGATATTGGGTCAATCCGGGTAGCTCAAAAAAGTTTTCACGTTGTCTGATAACAGAGTAAGAACAGAAGGAAAAATGAGAGAGATATAGAAGAAGTGACGGGGATTGAGGACTACAACATATTTGATGACACAAATCTGGAATGTTCTCATGGAATTTTCTCATGGAAATTGTATGAGCAAAGATGATAAATGATTAAAAGTCTATGAGAGAGTGTGTTTTGTTAGGTCGTGAGAGTCGCGGGAAAACAACATTTTGAATGAATACTAGACAACGGATGACAGGAAATTGAGAAGTATATTTGAGATAGAAACAATTTCCGTTCGCTGTTTGGCACATGGGATTATGAATATTTTTCAATGTTGTCGGATAAAAGTTACACGGAATTTAATTTTCCGTAAAAACTGTTGTAGAAGGGTCCCTTTAATAGAAGGGCCCCTCTAATATAAGGGTCTTCCAGGAGAGTTTTGGGAAAATGGAAGGGCCCCCTGTAATAGAGAAGGTCCCTCTTCAAAATGGATTGTTTAAAATTGAAAATTTCTGTACGTTATCAGTAAAAATATTTCAAAAATTCCAAAAATTTCTCAGAAATTGGTTGAAACACTTCTTTGTAGCTCAAAAATGGCTCAATTTTGGTGAAATCAATATATTTTCATAAATTTTGAACGCAAATTCGTCGAATTTTTCTATGAAAAACTTGAGGAACAATAGCTGGAAAAATAGAAGGGCCCTAGTAACAGAAGGGCCCTCCGGAAGTACTTTGGAACAAAAAAAAGGGCCGGCCCTTTTAATACAGGTTTTACGGTAGTTTCGCCTACCTAATAGAAGCTTACCCACACCGTCAACTTTGAGCCCAATTATCTCGATTCTTGTGAAAGATGTCATAATTTTGTCAACTGATAAAATATTAGTGATGTTCTGATTAATAATTCATCAATTGACTTATTTTTGAAATCTTTCATAAAAATTGAGATAATTGATTTCAAAGTTGAAGGGTTGGGTGGGCTCTAATTAGAGGAAATACGGTAATTCTTTTTGTTTTTACTTAAAAAAACGACAGAGATTTTTTTGATAATCATGCCCATTATTCCCATGTTTCTTTCTTTTTTGCTCTGTGCTTCTTTTCTTTTGCTTTCCACCTGATTCCCTTTTCATTTTTCTCTCACGTGTGTTTCCTTGTCAATCATTTTCAATCAACGAACTCAACCCCCACGGGCACCGAATCATCTTCATATTCTTTTTGACACATTGAGATATATACACAACAAAAAATACCTTTTTTCTCACCACATTTATCTTTCGTCTGTCATTTTTTTGTTCATCGATGAATTTGTTTTGAGCTAACATCAAAGATTAGTGGTCTTTTGGAAAAGAGATAGTCTGGGTTTGAAACAAAAAAACTCACCGATAGGCATCGGAGGTTTTTCGGAAGTCGGCGACAATGTGGATGTCGTTGTTGAAGTTCGACTGAATCTTGGACGATCTCGGAAGTCAAGAGAGTTGCGGGCGGATACAGAACACTGAAAAATAACTATCTCGATGGAGTGTGGGACAAATAGACCGTCAACTTGAATTGATTTTTCTGGAAAGTAACAAATTAAAACTCAGAGACCGAAACACTGAAGTACAACTTTGAAACTAAACTTCCAAACTTTCTTGATTCGTGGGAACCAGACTAGAATTCAAAGATCTTTATTCCCACAACAAAATGTATCTACCGGATAAAAAGAGAAGAAGAAATGTATGATAGGAAATAACTTGACTTGCAACGAGCCGGACCCGGGATTTCAGGATTTTGTTATGTTTTCTCAAAAACATTTTCGAGTCAATCGAAACGAAAAATTTCTGTCAAATAAGAATCTGATTTTTCCGGTATGGAAATAACTTGACTTTCGAATTCTGATAATTTTCTGTGTTCGGAAGTCAATTGAACGAATGCAACAAACACATTGGAATCCATCTCTAATAAATCTTCTTCCAACCTGAACAAAACAACTGACCTGCCGTAACCCACTGCTCGATTTCCTGATTTTAGGCGGCGCCTCGTCCAGATCGGATATCTTGGGTTCACTATCGGCTTGTTGGCTGAAACAATGAAGGATTTAGAATGATAGATGACATATTATTTCAAACTCAAAGATAGTCCCTTTAATTAGACTTACCTTGTTCTCCAGGTAACACTTGGGTGGGGATTCGATGTAGTGTCTGATGAGTTGGAAAGAAGAAGGACCGGATAATGGGATACCTAAAAAAAAAGAAAAATATGAATTAATTGGAATTTGAAAAAGTGAAAAACAGAAAGAAGTCTAAAGGAAATGAGAATGAAAACTGATTGGAGAAAAGAAGAGAGGAGGAAAGAAGCAGAGACCAAAGGTCCAATTAGTGAGAAAAAAGGGATAGGATCTTTGGGTCAATTCGAATGACTACATTATTCTGAATTTGAGAAAAAACTCCCGGCTTCAGATTTCTGTTTTTAACAGTACTATATTTTGTTCTAGAAAACAAAAACTTCTGGTAAAATTTTCTTCCGATTTGATCGAAATTCAGATCTGAATGGAAAAATAAAACAAGGCGTTCGCTGATTAAAAATAACATGTCAAGTTGTCATTTTGCATAAAAAACACTGAGCACGATATGGTCTAATGAATTCCAAAAAAAACAATTTTTTCATGTCAAAATATACATAAAGCCTAAAAATAAAGGGTTAGATGCATACTGGTCAGGGACCGGACCTGGAACATTGGGGTCAAAATGAAAAATTCGCAAAATTTCAGTTTCGATATTTTTGTAAAGGCGAAACATCTCAGGAAATTGCTGGGCCGTAATAACTTTTCTAGGCCCTTGACCCGGCCCGGCCCGGAATTTGACGAGTATGATTATATGTTAATATAAGAAGCTTGAAGAATTCAAACAAAAAAAAATCAAAATATACCTGTAACGATGGATACTTCTTGCCAATCAATCCGCTTTTTCTTCGAACGATTGGATGGGATGGTCCACCATTTGTTTTTGGAATCTCATTGACGTCCCCTGCACTTGACGACGTAACAGATTCATTCCGTTGTAGTTGGGATGCCACTTTTACTGCTTCATCAAGTTTCATTTTTTGGAGATCTGGAACATTAGATGCCATTTTTCGAATGGGACAGATCGTTAGAAAAAAGGGAAAAGAAACATGATCACATAAATAGTTTTCATTAACAACGAACGATCTAAATTTAGAAGATTGATTTCGAAATCTTGAAAATGTTTTTTTAGCTAAATTCATCTTTATTTAATTTTTGAAATTTTTCAAAAAAAAGGTGAAATTTTTTGTCAAAGTTTGAAAAAAAAGAAAAATTAGATAATCCAAAATATCCTGAAAATTATGAAAATAGGAATTTCAAAAGCACATCCGAAAACCCCAGAAATATTGGAAAAATTCAGTAGATTTCCAGTTGAGAATAATCTTGGAATTCCAGAAAAAAACAGTGAAGTTCGAAGTTTGAAAATTTCTTGAAAACTTGAAATTTCCAGCAAAAATTGTTGAATGGGTTAATGGAAGTATGACTCCTACCAGTAAAAAATCTGATTGCAATGAACTTTTTTAACAGGGTAAAAGAAATCAAGAGAAAAAAATGAGGAACAAAAAGAGAAGAGAAATGACAATTTTTTCAAAGTTTGACCTGCTACCGGAAAGTCGAAATCGACGGGAAATTAAATTTCAACTCCAGATTATCAACTCCAGATTATAATATATTTCAAAAGGCTTATGACTAGTCAAGCTACAAATTTTAAAAATTTAACTTCAAGGTGACAAGTGTTTTTCTTTTAAAGAACTGAAAATTTTAATAACACACAGCTCGGAAGCCATTTTATTCTAGTTTATTTCAACGTCATCTGAGAGCTCCGAGAGCATTTTTTGTCTAGATTCGATAGGCTAAAATTCTATAAAGGCTACGGAAAATGAGCAATACAATGGGTTAAAATAATTGGAAAAAGTCAAACTTCTCAACTTTTTTCTACTCTTTCCCACTCTTGGTTTTGAGAAAAAAAGACATAATTAGTCGTGTAGAACAATATGCAAAAAGAGAAAAACGGGACGTAGGATAACTAGAAGAGAGGAAAGAAGAAAACGAATTGGAACAAAACGTTCGGATGATGTTGCTCCGTCGTTTTAGAAGCTCCAGAAGGCATCCGAATACAGAATACTAGACGAGAAATAATCGGATTTGAATTCAGGCGTAGTACACAGAGTCAGAAGATTCAAAGAAAAGAGAGTGACAGCGGTGATAGTGCATTTTTGATTGTAGGAAGCCTTATTTGATCAGAAAAAAAGCACGTGAATCATCTCCGAATTCAATTTTGTTTGGGTGGTTGGCTCTTGGGAGCAAGAGATTACCTGGAAATGCAAATGGAAAAATGGAGAAACTAATTGAAAATCGGAATAGAAGGCTTGGATATTTTGAGAAAATTAGGAAAGATGAAACCAAAAAATAAGTACTGTAGTTTTGAGTTTCTATTCAGGAGGGGAAAAAAAGAGTTTTGGCTGCTGCGGCTCCCCGTATTTTAAACTAATTGTTCTGTGAAGCATACTGACCACTTCTGAATGACCTCCAGTGACATCATCAAAGTGTCTGGAGAGAGGAGAGATGAATGAAATACAAATTAACCGGCGAGAGGAAAAAGTTGGAATTTAACAAGAGGAGGATAAATTGGGAGTCCAATCGAACATTGAAATTCTATGTTGCTCATGATTATAATTTTGGATCGAAGAGTTCTAGAGAGTGTCTAGAACATGATGTTTTTCTTTAACTAACATCGGTACCACACTTTCTAAAAACAGTCTGATGACGTTGATCAGTCAGACGCAAAGTATTGGTTCTTTTTCAAGTTTATAACAACAAGGAAATATCATTTCCACAATATTTTCAATTTAAAAAAAATTTCAATGATTTTTTCCTGATCACCAAAATTAGCCAAAGTTTCAAACATCAAAAGTCGATCAACCTTAAAACTTTCCATTTACCGTGAAACCTGTCTTAGAAAGTCCGACCCTTCTATTGTTCCAAGGCACCTCCGGAGGGCCCTTTTATACTTCGGGCCATTTAGCGAAAAGATAGTTTCAACAAAGTTTTGTAGGATTGTGCAATTCCCGAATACTTTTGGATAGCCCTTCTATTAAAGAGGGACCTTCTATTAACGTCATTCTAATACATGTTTTACGATATTTTAATAAACCTGATAAATCAGAACATATACGGTACTTTGGGTGAAGTGTCTTCGAAAACTCGGTTCTTCTACATGACTCATATTGGTCTCTACTTCAGTCATCGATGATTACCCTAAAACGGAAATGCTCTCAGAAAAAAACGGAACTATGAATAAGACATAAGGAAGCTTCGACGAGTCGATGGGAAATTCGAGACGACCAACTTTCTAGACAATCAGAGTAACACCACTTTCCAGTGGTTTCTTTTCTGAATTTCAGTATTGACAAATTTTGTTCTACTGGGATATAAGGGTTCAATGAAAAAGGGGAATAATAACAACAACGGGAGAAAAAAGAGACTCTTCTTACTCGGTAACTGACCTACATATCACGCAACAAGAGGCTCTATGTCTCCTTCTTTTTCCCTACTCAAACCACGCGCTCATATACATTTCGATAGCCACGGGTCCCCCGGCCATTTTCCAATTATCTTCTGCTCTGTTGCATAGAGGTGGCAAAAAGAGAGCATTTTGAAGAATAAGAAGAAGAATTCGTCCCCATTTTTATGATGTTTGAGATTACTTTCTTTTCAAAAAAAATTGTCGATTCAGAAAAAGAAACAAATGGATGGGCAAGAGGGTGGGGATGAAACAACGATTAAATAATGCAGAAAGAACTTTGAAAGTTTAAGAAATATGTGAGATTTTATCAGTGTATTTCGGAAGTGTTTCATTGAGGCCCCTTGTGTCCAAAATAGAAACGCTTATTCATTTTAATTACAATAGAGTCACGTCTTCTTCATCTGAATCATTCATCAGTTTACACTGGTGAGAGTTGGGACGAAAAAAAAACGGAACCATATTTTGAGTTGACCAATAGAGGAAAATATGATTATGATGAGAAGAAGAGAAAAATAAATTCAATTACTTTTTCATGAATAAAGCTATATTTACATTTTATAATTAGCGAGGGCCGGAACCCCCCAAGAGATGGTCAATGGTCAGCTGGAAAAAAATGGGTGGATCTGAAAATTAAGGATAACAATTGGAAGATAATTAAATGAAGGAAATGAGATAAGATGAAACTATAGTTTATTAGAATAGTGTCGTCTAAAATCGTGTGAAAATTTGGCTTTGAATTTTGAAAAAGTTCTGTGGACCAAGAGATTTCTGTTGCTTTGCTCCCAAGCTTGCATCTGAAAATCGTTGCTTCTGGAGACTTTAAAAAAAGTATATATCCATTTTTGTGTTGTTTTTTTTACGAAAAAGCACGATCAGAGTTCAGTGGTGATCTCAGAAATCCTTTCTTTCTTTTTTTCCTTTCTTTTTTCATCCATTTTTTCAGTCAGAATTTCTATGAAAACACAAGTAACAAAACGGAAACTAGAAACGGAACACTGAAAAAAAACACGGAGACAAAAGATAAATTGAATCCCAAATCTTCTCTGAATCCCAATCTATACCAACGATTATCTTAAAGTACGTTCATCAATAAAACAATCATTGGAATTTGATAAATAGGTGGAGTAAAAATGTGAAAGATGTATTTTTCCAACAGCTGCTGTTTTTCGATAATCTCTCAGTGAGCAATCAATTGTTTTCAGTCTGTGTGTCCCTTCAAAAATCACTTCGTTGTCATTTTTTTAGTGGATCTTAATAACAGGTGTTCTTCTATTTTTTGATCACTTTTATTTAAAAAAAATGATAACTAAAATTGATAATCGGAACCAAAAGATTAAAAAAAATAGAAGTAGCATAGAGAGGAGAAAGCGGTAAATACAAGTCTTCGCAGAATTGTTAGTTTCTCATTTTTGGTTCTGCGTTTTCAAATTTCAAGTGTTTTTCAGAGAATGGGAACAAATCAACCCGAGAGGGAGAGGAATTCTGCCGTGACGTTGTCGATGTTCTCTGAGTTATGTTTCTAAAGGAAAATGGCCGTTTTTCAGAATATTCGTTAATGATATTACCTATAGATTTAATTATAATTATTTATCTGTTCAATGTCTGTTTTTTAGGATTTCATAGTGCACAAGTTGAAGGGGCTCTCCGTCCAAAATTTTCATTGCATTAAAATGTTTCCAAAGTTATGTATTTTTCTAATGTTACTTCAAATTGTTCTTTTCATCCCAAATCCCCGACAATGGAAAAAACGGAAGTTAAAATGTTGCTAAGAAAGGTGGCTAATATTGACGAGGATTTGAATTCCCGCTCAATAAGAAACCTAGGCCACGGCTAAGGACATCCTTCTTTAAGTGGCTGTGTTTCGGGAATCTGGATTCAAAAAAAACTGTTCGTAATAGTATTAGGAAAATACATAACTTTTCAGACATTTCAATGCAGTGAAAAAAATTGGTCGGAATCCTCCAATAGTTAATTGATGCCCTATTTTTCTTTAATGATTTTTATTTTTCGTACCGTTGAGTTGAAATTGTTTATCTAAACGAAGCTGCAAACCATTTAGAGACAAAATTTCGATTCAGAAGTGCAAAAATACAACTTGCTGAAAAATTTTGTACCCCCATTTTTTGTAAATCATGGATTTTGTACCCCTAAATCAGTTGTACCCCCTTGTACCCCCGAATCGGTGGGCGGTCGTATACATTGCTTGATAACATTGAGATCTCGAAAACTCGAAAACTCGAGATCTCGAAAACGCCGATCGGCCAACATATGATTTACCAGTCCTCACTTCAAGATTCGAGACTGGACCTCCAGCTCCGATTCCAACCCCACCAGCTCCGATTCAACCTCCACTAGCTACGAATCCAACTCCACCAGCGCCGATTCCAACTCCATCAGATCCGATTCCAACTCCATCAAGTTCGATTCCAACTTCATCAAGTTCGATTCCAACTCCATCAGCTCCGATTCCGCTTCCATCAGCTCCGATTCAACCTCCATCAGCTCCGATTCCGCTTCCATCAGCTCCGATTACAACTCCATCAGCTCCGATTCCACCTCCACTAGCTCCGATTCCAACTCCATCAAGTCCGGCCTCAAGAGCTCTTGTTCCAACTGCTCCGATTCCCTGATCATAACCTCCAAATCCAATGGCTCCAGTTCCATTTCCGGGACTTCAGCTGAATATCAGCTCCAGCTGAATATCAGTTCCCTTTCGGGAACTGACTGATTCTCACTGTTTCTCTTTTTCCTTATATGCAAAAAATCCTGGGCGATTCTTATCTTTTTGCTCCATTTTTTCACTTTAAACAAAACGTTTTTTTTTTCCAAAACGTGAATTTTTTTCTGCTAAATTTCCTAAAACAATTTGAATCTTTTGAATTTTTCCCGCGTGCCCCATGCTTTAATAGCATTCTCTCCTTGTTTTCCAAAAGTGCATGGGTGTCCTAGTGGTATACACTGTTGGCTATTAAGCACAGGTTTTAGGTTCAACCCTTGGCTAGTGATATTTTTTTCTTTTTCTGGAATCTGGAATCTGGAATCTGGAATCTGGAATCTTTAATCTGGAATCTGGAATCTGGCGATCGGCTAAATCTCAACATTGTTTAGCGATATGAATCCTTTTAAATTATTTCTGACAAGGGAAGTGTTTTCAGACAGTGGTTGAGAATTTCTTGAAAATTGGTACACATATACTTTAGGGCATGGTCAATAACGAGACGACTTTTTTTCGTGCCCCTCGGTACCTAGAAGCTGAAAAAACGCGTTTGAAATTTCACCTCTGTTAAAGCATTAAAAGCGTGAGCGCGATCTCCCCCTTTCTTATACAAATTGTGGAAGCAGTGAGGAACAGCGAGTGTGGTGTAGTGGTGAAAAGGGATGGTGGTAACTGACAAGGGTTAGTTCGATCCCTCTTTTCCCGTTTTGTTTTCTGCTTTTTTCTGATCTTACTGGAAATCTCAAAGTGTGTCAAAACCTTTAAAAAAATTTCCATTCAGATTTTTATTAATTTTGAAAAAAAAAATTTTTTGACTTGTTTCAAAAAAACCCAAGAAATCATTTTGAAATTTTCTTGAAGAACTGCTGGAAAACCATCCTTAATCAAATCGTTAGTCAGAACCACCCAGATTTGCTCAGTTTGGATGCGGAACAGTAATAAATTAGTCAGAAATTATGTAAACCTATGTTTTTACAAGATTTGAGTGCTACTGGGTGATTACCGAAGGCCCACGATCCATTAAAGTTTTGAAAGAAAGCACATATTTGTGATTTCCAGAAATATTTAGAATACCAAATTTCATGAAAAGACTAATTTTATCGGTTCTTTACGTTTAGAAATCATTTTAGCACATTTGAAAATTTTTCAAAAAATTGTAAAAATTTCCAAAGGAGGTGGGGTGGTGGTGTAAAACTTACTTCCGAAAATTTTTTTTTTGAAAAATGAGGCTATTTTCTCAGATTGTAGAGAAACCTTCAAAAGTACGATTTACATTCGAGAAACTCCGAACAACTGTTATTAACCCCTCCAAAAATTCACTCCAAAAGTGAGAAATTAGCACTGAAATCACTTTCAGAGAACATAACTTTTTTGTGAGGGGCAAGGGGCAAAAAATAAAAGCAGCGCTGTGATCAGCGTGTCCAAAAGTACCAATGTTTGAACAAATTCTCAACCACTGTCTGAAAACACTTCCCTTGTCAGTTTCCAATGACCTCGTTATTTTTGTAGTTCAAAAAATCAATAATCCATCATCTCCCTTCCTCCTTCTTCATAATCTAAACCTAAACGCATCGTGTGACGAAATGTGAAAAAATGAAAAAGATCAACTAGTATTTCGATGGGTTTATCCCATTTTATCTTTTGTTTCCACCCATTCAGTTCCCTACTCTCATGATTCTATCCATTTTTCTCATTTTCCTTTTGAGTTCCACAGCTTTTTCTGTATCTGGAGACTGTGATGGACACTTCAGTTATGAGAATTCTTGTAACAAACTTACACTGGAATTCATAGCTCAATGGGTCTCACACAGGCCGATTCCATCTATGAAAATTGCTTCAAATATTGGGGATGACTGTATAAGAGCTTTGGTGAGTGATCATTTATCACTGCCTCTTACTGAAATAGATTACAGAGTTGCACAAAAATGATTAATTGTCCTGAAAAGGACCAGGAAATATCGAAGAAAATAGCAGATATTGCGGAAATGTGCACAGGAATCTATGCTTTCGGATCAGCGTTCGGCAAGTGTATCAGAATAGTGAGTCGATTCAAAAATTCAAAAAAGAGGACAACAATTATTTAGATCCAAAGCAAAGAATCATCAAAAGACTATCCTTGTTTACAGTATTGGGATAATGTGGTTTGTTGAGAATTGAATATTTCAAAAATATTTATTTTGTTCAGAACCAATCTCCTACTTGTGAATTTTTCGGTTTAGATTTCGATTGTGCTCAAATGTTAGTTGAGAATCAATGTGGAATGTATGCTTTAAAACAGATGAATGACAATAAGAACTTTATTGCGGACTTTTTTGGATGCAAACTGTCATCAACAATTAACAGAATGGAATCAAAAAAGATAGGTTCTTCCGAAAAAGACGACGACCGACAAATTGGATTTCTTCGGGAATCAGAATAATAAAACTTTCTTTTTTACTGTCTTATGAATCCATTTTACAAATAAGATCAATGGCTTTGTCTTAATACTTCCACATGTTATCAACAGCTTCGTTTCCGCATTCCGTCTCAACGAAATCAGAAAGTTTGGAATACTCGTCTCCCAACAGTTTGCATTTTTGGTCGGCGGTTGTAGTGTTTTTGATAGTTGTTAGCTCAAAATTGGTCTGAAAGTTCATAATTTGGAGTTGATGAAAACGTCAAAGTCAACCTCTTTTATACATTTACTGAGTGGTCCAACGCTGAATACATTTCGATTTTGTAAAGAGTTTGCAATTCCCGCTAGTATTTTGAGAAGGAATGGCCCGTCCATTGTATCGATACACTTCTGGAATTTTAATTACTACATTTCCATTATTATCGCTGAAAAAGAATGAAGGTCGAGACGCAGAGAAAAACTATCTGCGTCTCCACCTAATATGTGCTACTTAGGCTTACCGCTTCGAGAAACCTACCGTATTCAAACTGCAAAAAATACTCTCTAACCTTCATTTTTTTTCAGATAGTGATAATATTCAAATTTTCATTATTTAATGGTGTGCGGTTAATTCTTTATTGATTCGTTTTGTACAAAAAGTAAGTAGATTCACATAAAAATAGAGAAAACATTTAAAAATTCCTCAGATGAGAAGAAATAGTATCAGGTGGCTGACGGCTGAGTGTGAGTTTTCTACGAACTGACCAGCTCATTAGAATTCCAACTGATTTCTGACGGAATCATTTGTTTTCTTTACTTAAAAATTGTATTTCTGCAGAAATGTCAAAAAAAAATTCCGGAAAAAACCCTGAAAGTTCGAACACGAAATTTCCGCGCGCTGATCGCTGACTACAAGAATCACTCTCGGTCGCCAGCCACCGGATACCATTTCGCTTTAAACAAAATCACCGCAAATCACGCTCAAAATTCACCTACTGTAATTTTGTAATTTTGGTGTAAAACTTAGTTCCGCCGCAGCATTCGTTTCAAAACAGAGTTCCATGTTTTCAATAGTTACATGACCGAATTTCTCTTTCTCCAACTTCAAATTATCAACCGTATTTTTCATTTTTTCTATTTTATTGGCACAATAGGTATCGTCTATTGGTGTGGGAGCACATAGAACATCTGAGAAGTTCATGAAAACAATGAAAAACAGAAAATTGGGTGACGAGAAGTCATTTTGAGGAGAACAGAATATATAGTCATGAGAAAATATTCGGGACTGAGAACAATGTATATATGTTGATGGTTTTAAAGGTGGGGGGACATGAAAAAAAATAATGTTCTCGAAATTCCGTTCAAAGATGCCCCTCGAGGAGTTGAACTTGTGAGGGCGATGATTGAGGGTGCGGCTCCGCTACCGACTGAGCCACGCGGGCAAAGAGAAAGCGAACGCCCGATTGCATACATAAAGGCGAGGACGACATCTGTACGCAGAGTGACATTAAGCGTTGTACACCGTCACGGTAGAATGCATACTCTAGCTACAAAAAAACTACGAAAAATCTCCTGTCCCCCCACCTTTAATATGTCCTATTGATATCAATGTATGATTAGATAGCAAAACAGATTAGATAACGAAGAAGATTAGATAACGAAACAATAACCAGGAATACAAAAAAAAATACTAGGGGTGTTCTAACTTCTGATTGATTTGCATACGGTTGCTCTTACATATTCTTCATGTTTCATCATATTTCTGACTGCTAAGTCTCCACATTCTCTTCTCCGTTATTTAGTTTAGAGCCAATCGCCAACTTGTGAATTTTTCGATTCAGTTCGATTGTGCTCAAATGTTAGTTGAGAATCAATGTGGAATGAATGATTTAAAACAGATGACAGAAAATAAAAACTTCAATTCGGACTCTTTTGGATGCAAACCGGCATCAACAATCAGCAGAATAACATCAATAAAAAAAGATTCTTCCGAAGAAGATGATCGACAAATTGGATTTCTTCGTGAATCAGAGTAATAAAACTTTCGTCCTTGTTGTGTTAATAAGCCTTCGAACAAGTAAGATCTTTGACTCTGACTTCATTTTTCAGTAAGTCACTAACAGCTTCATCTCCGCATTCCGTCTGAACAAATTTTTGAAGTTCGGAGAACTCACCATTAGACAGTTCGCATTTTGGTTTTTGGTCAGCGGTTGTAATATTCTTGAGAGTTGTTAACTCAAACTTGGTCTGAGAGTTTATAATTCGTAATTTGTGAAACGATTAAAGTCTACCTTCTCGATACATTTATTAAATGGTCCAACGTTGAACCCATACTCATCACAAGCCGATTTTAAAAACATGGTTCCAATTCCCAGGAGTCCTTTGAGAAAGTCTGGCATGACGATTGTCTCTATGCAACTCTAAAAATAAAAATATTAGGTTGGCGGGAAAGTCTTTGTCACTTTTTCAATAGTTTATTTCTCAAAGAAAAAATAACCGAATAATTAATTATATTGTCCATCATTATCAACAACATGTCTCCAACGTTCCCTCAATTTATGGATTCCATTGCGGTAGAATCCAGCCGGGCGTGAGGCAAAGTATTGTTTGAGTGCCGCTTCGACCGCTCCACGGGAATTGAAGCTTCTTCCTTCGAAGGCACGTGTCATATCGCCAAATAACCAATAGTCGGAAGGAGCAAGATCAGGAGAATACGGGGGGTGAGGGAGAACATTCCATCCATATCCCATCAGCTCCTGCTTCACTTGTTTCGAAACATGTGGGCGAGCGTTATCATGTTGATAGTACACTTTCTTGTCTTTCAGGGCCGAACGGTCGACTGCTTTCTTGAGGTTTCGTAGTTGAGTAGTGTAGAGGTCTCCAGTTATTGTTTTGCCCTCGGGCAGAAGTTCCCAGTAGATGGGGCCGTCCACTCCCCACCACACAGAGAGCATAACTTTTTTCGGATGAAGGTCGGGTTTGGGGACATCCTGTGGGCTCTCTCCTTCTCCAACCCACTGGGATTTCCTGTGGTGATTATCGTAGAAGACCCACTTCTCATCTCCGGTTATTAGCCGGTCCAGCCATCGATCGCCCGCGTGGAGAGTGAGAAGAGTAATCGAATCGTCGACTCGGCGGTCAAGGTTGGCTTGAGTCAGGTGATGACGTATGAATCGACCAAAAAGTTTTCTCATTCCAAGAGACTTCAAACCTTCAAGGACTGTGCTATGGTGAACTCCGAATGTGACAGCTAGTTCACGGCTAGATTGAAATGGATCCGATTGCAATGCGTGCTTCAGCTTGTCCAAATCCAACTCACGGGGTCTCCCAGAGCGATCCTTTTCATCGAGCGAGAAGTCATCTTTTTCGAAACGATGGAACCAATTGCGAATAGTATTGTAGTGAGGGGCATGTGTGTTGTACACATTCTTCAAGAAAGTTTCCGAATCCTTCATCGTGGTGTGAGATAGGAAGAGGTAAATCAAAACATGTCTGATGTGAATAGCAGTGGGAACAAACATATCGTTTCAATTACAGATGAGGAGCAGGGAAGGAAATGGGGACTTGTTTATATGGAAGGTTCTTATCACCTTGTTATTCACTAGAGTCGATATCATACACAGCCTCCATATACGAGAACAGTGATTAAACAAACAGAGTGACAAAGACTTTCCCGCCAACCTAATATAAACATTTTCGTTAAGCATTACCACAGGGTTCCAAAACCCATCGTCAGAACTCGCACCCTAGCGAGAATGAGATCTCCCTTCTATTTCTTTTTTTTTTGGCTGAGTATCAAACGTACAACAAGCTCGTTCATTAAAAATATACAGGTCGAACCCACGTTCACTTTGAAATTATTAAGCTTCTCCTGGCCTAAATGTTAAATATCTGTTGCGCGATTTCTGACAAGGATTTTTGGGACGCAGTGCTCCTCTAAATTTTGGTATAAAACTTACGGTGGTATCAGTACACATCTCATAGAAAAGTTCCATGTTGGCAATAGTTACATTACCAAATTTCTTCTGCTCCAACTTCAAATTATGAAGAACATTTTTCATTTTACTCAATTTAGTGAGACAATCTTGTGGGTTGTTTATTGGTGTGGAAGCACAAAGAACATCTGAGAAGGACATGAAAACAATGAAAAATAGAAGAATCGGGGGATGAGAATGGGTCATTTTGAAAACAAGAGAGTATATGTATAGTCAGGAGAGACTGTTCGGAAATGAGAAGAATAAGATAATGTATCTATGCAGGTGATAGAAATATGTTCTATTGATTTCAAGATGTGACAGATAAGATAAAGGAACAATAAATGACTAATTTCTGATTGATTTGCATACGGTTGCTCTTACATATTCTTCATGTTCCATCATATTTCTGACTGCCAAATCTCCACATTCCCTTCTTGAAAAATCTGAAAGTTCCTGAAGTCCAATATCATCTAGTTGGCAATTTTCGAGAGAATGCTTGTTGTAGAATGTTGAAGAGTTCAATTTGAATTCGTCGATTGGAAACTGAACGTGCATTATTTAAAAAATGTTCAAAAATATTTCAAATAGTTACCTTTAGAATGCATTTGAAAAATTCTCCACTTTGATATAACAAATAGTTGCAAACTGGTTTGATTTGAATAACAAACATTTCTGTCCAAATTCTGATTTTTGAGTCCCATTCGTAATCCTTGGTATCTAACATCTCGAAACATTCGACAGTTTTCAGGGGTTATTCGGTTCGCTTCCAAATTTGATAAAAATTAGTGGTACGAAAAGGAACACCAGAATAAAATTGACCATTGAACCCATAATTGAAAGATTGAAGGTTGAAAAAAATATATATTGGAGAGAATGGAGTCAAGCAAAAATCATACAGGTATGGGACACACCGTTTACGATGTTAATTAGTGGCATCTGTCCAAACCTTTCTCCAGGGAAGTTAAGAATATGACATTCCTACAACACCGCATAATCTTGACATAGGCAAGCGGGACTGGCGGATAACTGCTAAATGTCGGCTGAACAACATCAAGTCGCCGCCTTGGCAATGCGGGCGAGCCGTTGGCGGCTCGTCAACGGACCGTTTGTTCATTTTGTACAGGGAAAACGTTTTTGAAGGAAAATCTGCTATAAATGGATCTGTGAATCGCGAAAAATAATTCACATCAAATTTTAGAATCTCTTTTTCATCGCAATAGAAATGAACAAATAAAAAGTATCATATCATATCTAGTATCATATCATAACATATCATAGATATCCGAAATGACTTTTTTGAGAATAGGAATCAGGAATCCGCAATAAAATAACTTTTTCGGAATATGGACAAACTAAAAATTCCAGAATCCGGAATCCGGTATGAATTCAATTTTCCGGAATCTGGAATCAAAAAAAGCACATGATGCGAAAAAAAGCACATAATGCGGAAAAAAAAGCACATAGTGCGGAATCCGGAATCCGGAACCTGGAATTTTTCGGTACCATTTCAAAGACTCGTGACCACCCCTAGTCGTTTCAAAGACCACCACGTGTAACTTTTATCCTAGTCAACATCTCGGACCTTTGGTAAAATCACTTCAATTTGATAATAATATCACCGACGGTTTGGAAACGTTCCGCAACAAACAGTTCTTCAAAGTGGCAATAAAAGAGCGACAAGAATGGAGAAACAACCTCCTACCCACCGCGAATTACTTAAGCTCGTCGACGCAGGAAAAGGCACCCGACTCACTCCTGAACAAGTTGCTCAAAGGAAGAAAACCGGAGAAATAGAGAACGTTGAAATTGGCGAGGGATTTGCAGTTTTTGATGTCATGGTGGATGGCAAAAAATATTCGACTGTTGTACAGCCTCGGTGCGAGGAGTGTGAACATTTTGAAAATGGGAAAGTTAAAAAATGTGCCAAACACAAGAAAAAGAGAAGAGCAGGAAAAGGGAAGAAGGATGACGAAGGTGTCGATGATGGGTCTGATAGAGAGTTAGTTTCGATTGCTCAGGTTCAGTAATAGGTATTGATTGATAATCATTCAGTAAAATCGGTCCGCTCCGTCACATCGCTGATGAGGAAGATGAGGAAGACAAGATCGAAGGAGCTCTAACTCCTGATGCTGTGATGACTCCTGGTATTGGAGGAGCTATTATCATCGTTCCGGTCGATGCGAAGAACAATTATAAGGCTGGTCCGTTGGCAAAAGGACTCAATCACTGCAAAGGAATTCTTGTTCGTGGTCCAGGAGGTGGGTCTAGAAATTTTTCCAAAGAAATGACGTTTTGAAAAATTATAGGAACTCCTCAGTTCATTCCGAATGATCGCTTGACCAAAGACCATAAATTGAGATATGATAACTATCTTGAGGGAGAACTCAATTTGATCAATGGAAAGGAAATCTTCGTTCCAAATGGATTGGGAGCTGCTAAGATGGATGGAAAGAACTCCCAAGATGTTGCTAAGGCCGCTGTCGCCGATAAAGTCGATCAAAAAGTGATTGATGCTGTTGGAAAGGATTGTAAGCAATTCTGAGAGGATATACAATTTTTGATTATCTGAATTTTTCAGTGATTGTTGCCGTACAAGTCGATGTTGCTGACAATGGAATGCCAGTTATGAAAGTGTTGGAGGGTAAACCGAAGGAAAAGGAGACTCCAGTTGGAATTATTGTCAAAACTTCTGACAACGAAATTCAGTTTGTTCAAATCGCTGGGAAAGAACTTGGTGGAGGAAAGAATGCCAAAATGATGCCGTGCACTATCCCGGAGAATGCAAAGACTGGAGACATAATTGCTGATATCTACATCAATGCCGAAGGAAAAGCAGTTGCCGCGAAACCAGGGGAAATTCCTCCAGGAGGAAAGGCAATTGGACAAGTGGTTGTTGGACTCAATGATCAACTTGTATTCGTTCCGAAAGGCGAAAATAAGGATGCCTACATCAAGGCAAGCCAACTTTCTTTTGAATTCCAAAACTTTTTTTTAATTTTAGAATTGTGCCAAGATGACTCCTGAAATGAAAGCTAAATTGGAATTGGCTCAGGCCAATGTTCAAGGAGCTGTCACTGGACAATCTCCTGATCATATTCAAGGACAAGTCAACCGTATTGGAGAGACAGACGCTGCTGCTGCTAACGTCGCCGCTGCTGGAGGAGGTGTTGGAGGTGGAGGCGGAAGTTCTGGTGAAGTCCGTTCAGTTGGTTTTGGAGCTCAGCAATTTGGTGGAAGCCAATTCGCAAGACCTTCTCCAGCTGGTGGTGGTGGTGGAGCAGGTGGCGGGGGTGGCGGAAACGGAAAAGTCTATCAGAATGGAGAAGTCCGTTCGGTCGCTTTTGGAGCTCAAGGAGCTGGAGGAAGCGTTTTCGCTAAGCCATCTGGTACTGCTGGTGGTGGTGGATATGGTGGTGGTGCAGGCGGACGAGCTGGAGGAGCTAAAGGAGCTGGAGGGGCTGGAGGTGGAGGCGGTGGAGCTGGAGAAGTCCGTTCTGTTGCATTCGGTGGAAACCAATATGGAGCCAGTGTCTTTGCTAAAGGTAAAATTTTACTTTATAAAATATACTCATCAATTCATTTTCAGGTGGAGCCGGTGGAGCCGGTGGTGGAGGTGGTGGAGCGAAGGCTTCCGGTGCCGCCAAGAAAGGAAACACTGGATCTTCGGGAGCTGATGTTCAATCTGTTGGATTTGGAGCACAGCAGTTTGGAGGAAGTGTGTACATGAAAAAGTGAATAAAAGGATCTCTCCGAGAGATGAGCAAACTGCTTTTTAAATTCTGTCATTATAGAATAAAGATTTAATGGATTTTTTGAACAACTGTTTTAATGTTGGACAATTTGGTTTTTTCAATGGGATTATGAATATCTGATTTTCTGATTATGAATATCTGATTTTTTTTTCCGGATTATGAATGATTTTCTGATTATGAATATCTGATTTTTTTTTCCGGATTATGAATATCTGATTTTCTGAACTTTTGAATTTTCGATTTTCTGGATTTTTCAGCTTTCAGTTTCTATGATTTTTACTGTGATTTTTATACGGTGAATTTTCGATTTCCGAATGTACGAATTTCCGAATTTACGAATTTTTGTTACCGTGATTTTTTTTTAATTTCAAAACACTGAATTTCCGAATTTGAGATTTTTGAATTTCAGAACTTTTACGAAATCCAGAATTTTAAAGTTTTCAGAATTTCACGATTTCCGAATTTCCAGAATTTTCAGAGTTTCAGAAGTTTGAAATTCTGGAATTTCGGAGTTTTCGAATTTTCAATTTCTGAATTCCTGTTTATCGTAATTAATGAGGTTTGAGAAAATGAGAGATTGAAAGTTTGTTTCAGGAGTTTTCTGATAGATGTTTTTTTACATTTTTTACAGAGAGTCGATTCACAAGGACTGAAGAACTCAAATTTGATTTACAATTGAATCGATTTACAGAGAATCGGTAAGTCTTCGAGAGAATTTGAACGCGAAAAAAATATATTACAATATAAATATTTATTGAAGAATATTGAGAATCAAGAGAATCAAGATCAGCTCATTCAGTCGTTTCGTTTGTCATTGACGTATCTCCCTTTTCCACTTCTTTCAAATCATTCCTTGTCAAACAGCCAATTACTTGGCGATTAAAGCGGAGAGTGCTGCTTTTGAGCAGCTGAAAGTTCAATTTAAAGTGTTTTTTTTTCAAAAATTTCCCTACATCAGAAAAATATGGATTGGTGAGCAAATCTAGTCCTGCCAATCGTTGCTTTGGGTTGTACACCAGTATGAGACGAAGAAGTTCGGTGGCCTGTTTCATGTCAGATGAATCAATTTTCTGAAAATCGAAATCAAATTATCCCATTTCATCAATAATTAATTGTTACATCATTGAATACAGTAGTCCGTCTTTCTCTTTGATTCGACGAATTCTGTTCGTAGAGCCAGTTGAAATCCGCAGTTTTTCTCAGTGGATCAGGTTCATACATTTGAACAATCTCTCTGTATTTTGTGCTGCTAACTCTCATCATGCTCAATTCATCTTTTGTTGGAATACCCAGAGCATCAAAAATGACTTCTGCCTGATTGATAGCTGACTTTCCTGCCAAAAAAATACCGCCTTTCAGGAGTTCTCCGAACACACATCCACATGACCAAATGTCTGGAATTTTGAAAATAAATAAGCTCTAGGCAATTTCTATACTACCGATTTCACAACCGTAGTTTCTTGAACCACACGTACCGTAACCTACTTCATCTTGTTGAAGCCCGCCCAACTTTGAGCTCAACTATCTCGATTCCTGGAAAAAAATATCAAAAAATGTTCAACTGATAAATTTTTTATCATAACATCACCAATATTTGGTTAGTTGACACATTTTTGACATCTTTCACAGCAATCGAGATAATTGAGCTCAAAGTTGATAGCTTGGGTAGCACTCAATTGAAGTTCCGGTGTATTGGAATTCAATGAGGCTGGGAACTTAGGGTTTAAAATTAGGATATATTTAGGGTCTTATAGAATTTTCTGATTTACGACTCCAATTCGCACTTCAAAAAAAAAATAAATGTATTTTTTTCAGATGGTCTCAATTCTGGTTCCTTCGATTGATCAGCCAGCCGAAGCAGCAATTGTAAAGAGAACAAATTCAACGATATCGGACCAAACGGCTCCAAGACCTCAGGATTCACATGCTCCACTGGTTACCGTCAATGACGACTGAATTAACTCATCTTCTCAGTTTCTCCTTTAAGATCATCCCCTTGTTTTTTAATTTCTAATTGATCCTCAATTGTTACGGACCGATTTTCAATTATTACCTTTACCCGGATGCATCTCTTTTCATCCCTCCTTTAACTTTTTCTATTCTCAATTCCACCAACCATCGCTTTCTTTTACAGCTCTTCTTTTATACACCAAATTTTTCAATCGAATTTTTAAAAATTCAACGGGTCATTGTTGTTTGCAAAATGTCTAATTTTTGAACATAATTAATCTATTTCAATGGATTTTTTAGACAACAAAAGTATGAGGCCTATTTTTTAACATATTTTCTAAGAAGCTACAGATATTGGTGAATTTTAATAGGCAACGTTCATGAGTTTAGAGAAAGTTTCCTGTACAATTTTCAACCCTTGAGCGTCAGAAGAACTACAGTATAACAATGCAGGCTCTCTGTTTTTCGGCCTTCTGAAGATACTGATTACATTTCAAAGGTTTCTTCTGAAGTTTTAAATTATCTTTGTTTTTAATTCCATAACTCTGACAGGGAGATTATCATTCTATCATGTGATATTCAAAACCTTTAAAGGTTTTCTAAATAACTCGAAATAGAAAAGAAAATGGGCGAATTCGAAATTCAAAACAAATAGACATCATTCTCGTTGTATTTCTTGTGTCTCAGTATAATTAACCGGACCTAATACAATTGAAAAAAGGAAATAAGATGCCAATCACCATCTGAAAACAAATAGAAAAAATGAAGAGATAGATGACGTGAATTCAAAAAATGGCGAGACGGAGACGGTGATTTGAAATCGAGACACAGAAAATGAAAACAGTAAACAATCGTAGAACACAAAACATCACACAAAACTTGATCATTATGTCTCTCTCGTAGTCTCTCCAATACCAATTACAGTACTTACTCATGCTTGACGACTTCATTGTGATCCGTGTCAAGTACGTGGATTGAGTAGCAATACTCATGTTTCCAATTTACTCATTTTTAGATCGGTGGCTAGTTTCTCTTTCCTTTAGTCTTCTTGAGCACTTTCTCATCTTATCGTAAACTTAAACCACTGAACAGGTACTCATGTTTCTGTACTTTGTATGTCTAACCAGTCGGTTTGCTCTTGTGTTGAATCTCCTTACAGTACCCCTAATCTCATAAAAAGAGACTATTTACTTCGAGGTCTAAAGTCGGTAATTTGGAAATTAAAGAAAAAAGAGTTTCAGAAATTCCCAAAAAACTCAGAAATTCGATATTCTACGAATTCGAAAAAAAATATTTGAAAAGTCAGAAATTAGTAAATTTGGAAGTTAGAAAAATCGCAAATTCAGAAACTCAGAGTTTCAGAAATTTGAAGAATTCCTAATTAGAAATTTCGAAATTTCAGGATTCCAGTAGTTGCTACATTGAGAAACTCCACATTCCGAGAGTTAAAAATTGCAAACTTGTAATGTTCGGATGATAGGTAAATCAGAATCTTACAAGTTCGATTAGTTCGGTGTTCAGGAAATTCGTAGATCGTTAATAGGAAACTTGGAAATTTCTATTTGACTGAACAGGAACCACTGTTTCTGTAATTTTTATGGCTAATTATCTAGAACTTTTTGTAGTACTCATGCAATTTCTAGACATGGAATTTGACATACAGCAATCAATTAGTTTTCTCTGAATGCTATCAAGAAAACAGTACAGATACACACTTCGACGTTGTAGTTGATCATGTGCACTCAACTGTATTCTATTCTTGGCACCATAGTTTCAAAATTTCAAAAAAGCTCAAATTCTATTTCAAAACTTATGAGCCCCAGAGTTGAGCGGATTTCCTCGTTCCTTCTTCCGGATTTTTTGTTCTTCCGTATAATTTGAACAATTTCTATTTTAAGGTTTAAAAATTAGAAAGTATTTTCTAATCCTAAACTACCCCTGGAAGCGTTGTTTAATGGAGCCCAAAGTACTCTTTTATGTGATTCTGAAAATTTTCAAAAAACAATCGGATTTTTTTTGCAAAATTGTGTTTCTACTCCCTACTTCCGGATTTTCCATTTTTTTCATTCCGCTCATATCTGATGAGCACTCCGATTTTCAACCTCATTCAATAAAATTTGCCTTGAAATCGAAGAGTATGTCATTTCAACTCTCGTTCCTGAAAATCGTGGCTCCACTCTACCTATTTTCTGTCGTCTCTCTCAACTTTCCCCACTATATCTTTCCGCTTATCACAATGTTTATTGAAACCATTTTGAGAAACTGATTATCCAAGACACAACACACTATGATAAGAAAAAGTAGTGGACAGTCAACATTCATTCTCTTTTATTTCAGTTCTAATCATGGAAGAGTTTCTCGAGAGTTTGTTTGTTACACTCAAGGCTATTCTTCTTCTTATAATTTCTACAATTCGGAATCTTTTCCCAACTGGATGGTTGCCACGAAAAGATGTTCGAGGTATCAATCAGGTCGTAGTTGCCGGGTATCAAGTTATTGTTTCAGGCCAAACTGTACTGGTAACTGGAGCTGGTAGTGGATTGGGTCGCCTAATGTCGTACGAATTCGGAAAACTAGGTGCTCGACTCGTCCTTTGGGACATTAATGAGGAAGGAAACAAGACCACTCTGGCAGAGTTGGAATCTCGAGGAGTGGAAGTGAGTTGTGATTATAATGTCTCACATTTATTAAACATTCCACTAAAACTTTACAAAACAAGCATTGATGCAAATGATATGACCAGTTGACACTATTATATGCGCAGTAGAGTGACCGCTATAACCATGATAAAGCGACTGACAGAGATCGTTAGAAATAGAGGGAAACACGTGTAAATGGAACAAAAAAGGTACAATCTAGCCTATTGAGGTACTTTTTCAAACTAATCATTAGAAACCGAAAAGTGCAGCTACCGGTGAACGGCAAAATTAAGACAGAAATTTTAGAAGAAAAATGAATTTCGAGATTCTACAAGAAATTCTAATTACATATAAAAAATGGGCGCGGCGA
>NC_013489.2:4243830-4246700 GCF_000004555.2 Caenorhabditis briggsae
CGCCTCATTTACTTAGAATTTTCCTGAGTCTTCGGTGCTATCTCCGATTTCGCAAGAGTCATTTATTTACAGAAAGCGCGATTTGGAACCTGAAAAACAAGAAAAAGTTGCAAAAAATTGGAAAATTAGGCGAAAATAGGTGAAAATAGGAACAGTGATGAAGCTGTTTGAAGTTCATTGCTAAAGCGCAAGCAGCGTTATCACGGAGCGTTGTAGTAAAACTTGTGGTCTGCGTCTCCAGCTTTCACCTACTTACTCGCTAATTTCAGGCTAAAGCATATACAGTCGACCTTTCGGATTACAAAGAAATCAATCGTACAGCTGATCTTGTGAAAAAAGAAGTGGGAAAAGTAGATATTTTGATTAACAATGCTGGAATTGTTACTGGTGAGATTGGAAGGTGAAAACGAAAAGTTAGAAAATGCCCTTTAGGAAAAAAACTGCTTCAATGCCCTGATGAGCTTATGATCAAGACAATGGCTGTTAACACAAATGCACTTTTCTTTGTAAGAGAATAAGAGTAGAATATAATTGTAAACAATAGTTTTTAGACAACGAAAAACTTTTTGCCTGCTATGCTTGAACAGAACAAAGGGCATATTGTAACAATTGCTTCAATGGCCGGAAAGTGTGGAGTTGCTGGATTGGTGAGTTTTGATTCTGAGCCTTAGCTTTCTGGATGTCTTGCAATTCAGGTTGATTATTGTGCTTCTAAGCATGGTGCAGTTGGTTTCAATGACTCGTTGGCATCTGAACTTTACTCCCTAAAGAAGGATGTAAAGACTACTGTAGTCTGTCCTATCTATATCAACACTGGAATGTTCGATGGAGCACAAACCAGATGGCCTACTCTTCTCCCAATCATGGAACCAGAATTTGTTGTTGACTGTATTATGGAGGCAGTTCTCACTGATCGCGCATTTTTGGCTCTTCCCAAATTTAGTTACATTTTCATGGCTCTCGCTGGGTAAACATAGTTTATTGTTTCCAATTTATTTTTCTTATTTTCAGACTTCTACCTACAGAAGTCATCAGTTTGTACGGAGATCACTTTGGAATTACCCACTCAATGGATCATTTCAAAGGACGCCAATCGCGAAGAGCTTGAATTCTGAAACACTTAATTAAATTGATCTAATAAATATTTGATATAGACTTCATAAATACTAATACCGTAAAATCTGTATTAATATTGCGTCTCTATTTGAATTGCCCCTCTAATAGACTTGCACCCCTTGAGGGCACTTGAAAAATAGACTTGCAGCCTTTAATTGAATTGCCCCCGTAATACAATTGCATCGACAGCGGCTCCGCCGGGAGTACTGTACAATTTTTAGTCTGTGACACCGTGACGAACTATTGCACAGTTGTTTTTCGAATTTCTTTTTTTTAACTACCTACCTAATTTCTGGTTTATTTTTATTTTTCTTTGTTTTTAAACAATATTTTCCATTTACTGAAGCGAGCAAAACGAGCAATGAGTTCTGAAGAAGACCTAGAAGACGTGGAAAACGTGTTCGACGTGGAAAAATTGGATGACGTGGAACACGTGGAAGACGTGGATAACGTGGAGAAATCCAGAAGGCGTACAGTTATTGAAGACAAGACGAGCAGAACGAGAAATGGAAGAAATTCAGGAGATTTTGGGAGATATTGAAATTAAGGAAGACGATGGAGAAGTGAACCATGCCGAAGAAGAAGAAAATAACTCTGACAGTGACGCCTCGATTTTTTGATTTTTTAAAATATGCGATATTTTTTTGTTTTGTTCGATTTGTTACTTTTTTTATTGATTTTCATAATAAAACTGTTTTTTTTTTCAAAATTTTAACCTCAAATTGTAGTTTTAAAAATAGAATTGCAGCCTCTATTTGAATTGCCCCTCTAATAGAGTTTCACCCCTTGAGGTGACTTGAACAATAGACTTGCATGCAATATTAATACAGATTTTACGGTAAATGTACTTTTATTCTCAAAACTATCTTGAATTTTTTGAAGTGAGTTACAATATCCCAGATGAGCAGTCTCTGGTAATCGGTTTCTAACCAGATTCGGGAAATTTTCCATCCAGATTCGGGTAACGCGCATTTTCCAACCAGATTCGGAAACTTTATTTTCCGACCAGATCTAGTGATTTTCTAACCAGATCCGACAAAGCTAATTTTCCAACCAGATCTAGCCATTTCTGCTCCGGAATTTTCCCGAATCTGGTTGGAAAATTACTCGAATCTGGTTAGAAACCGATTACCAGAGAGTGGAATGTGTTGAACGGCTGACACATATAGTCAAGTGACAGTAATCCAACATCTCACACAGTAATTTTTCAGACATTTAATCCCTTTTGCATCAGAAAATTATGCAATCGGTTCATCAGAAAGTCATAAGTATCAATCGATTTTTAAAAGATAAAGATGTTTATTTTTTGAACAAAGGGGTTCACATATTTAGAAGAAACACAACAAACTCAATAAAGTTCAAGAAGTTTCAATTCAGGATTTTCTAAAGGGAAAATATCTACAACAAAGAATTCAATAATAGAGCACAGGATAGAACCCAAGAAAACAAAAACCCATCAGTGTAACTATGACATTTAGCGATCACTGCTGCCAGCTCACGCTATAGTTTTATCATCACATGGAAAACGCGCACGGACTCGAACTCGCATGTTGTGCGTGAACGAGAGCGCACCCAGTTGCGCCGTCAATGTCAACTTAGAAGAGTTGTGAGATAGCCTTTATAAAAGCGAGAGGGAAAGAGGGAGGGAAGGGGGGAAGTGTCGCCTGTGTGTAGTTCAGTGTGTAGAAGGGTGCGCTGTGGTATACCCGAGTAGTTTGATATTTTCATTGAACCGGTATTTAAGAGATTTAAAA
>NC_013489.2:4246800-4252923 GCF_000004555.2 Caenorhabditis briggsae
AACTGAATGAGTGAGGACAAGAGGGCGGAAAGTGGCAAAGCGGAAAAGGCGCGGAAGAAAAAGAAAAAAGAGGGCAAATCGGGGTGAAGTGGAAGAAAGAGGGTGGTGGAAGATTCTGGTTACCAAGTGACAGTGTGTTGGTTCATGAGTTTTCTAATGTTTGTATACTATGCTGACTGAAAACATACAAGAATCGAGGTGATAAATCCGGAAAATGAACAATTTTAGGTTACTGTAGTTGTCGTTGTGGGACATTCGGTCACGGCCACCGGTGTTTCTCAGCTAACTGAGAAACAACCGAAAAGTGGTTGAGTGTTAAAAAAAGCGCTGGCTACATGAGTGCGTGAAGAAGCTTCAGAAAACCAAGACAAACATCCCGAGGCGTGTCTCCAAATGGGTGTCACGATGAGTGGTTTCACATACACCGAATGAATAATAATAACAACAAGAAAATAAGTGTTACCGTAAGCAGCTGGGTATCTAGATTTCGGATTCAAAAGATGATTCGGGAAGAGAGAGGAAAGTGTGGATGAATGAAAAAGAGAAGAAAATGGAACGGATTTCTTTTCGCAACAATGAGCTAATGAACTTAAATAATTATCTCACCTCTATATAAGCATCGCGTGTAGAAGGTGTCAATGTGACTACGCCTTCCATAAAAGCTATTGCAGCGTGTCTACCGCGGATATCATGGCCATCGAGCTGAAAACCAAAAAAAGTTGAAATTAAAATACTTGCAAGCCTTACATAAATATTGTGTTGTGAGAAGTTCGACATTTGGCTGTCACTTCCGACTTCTGTGACGCCTTCGTGAAGTGATATCCAATGAGTGGAGAGTTGTCCATCTGGAAATTTAATAGTTAAAAAAATAAACTGAAAATTTAAAAAGAAAATACCATTTCCCATCACAATTAGCATCGGCAAACCGTTGGTTTGGGTCGGGAAAGACGATGTTAATGGAGACATTGGAAGAGTGACCGAAGAAGGAACTGAAGTGGATGGTACTCTGAAAATTAGGAAGGATTATGAAGAGGTTAAACTACTCGACTTTTAAATGTCGTTGAACTTCTAAATGTTTATTTTTCTAAAGGCAAGAAAGACAACAAAATGTTTATAAACGAATTGAGAAAATCCCTGGTGACCAAAAATGCTGTATTTCCTCTGATAGAAGTCTCATCTAAAAAGTCAAATATAAGCTCGATTATCCTGTTAAAGATATCAAAAATCTTTAACTAATGACATGTTTATCATAATATCATAAATATTTCATAAGTTGAAATATTCTATATATCTTGCATAGGAATTGAGATAATTGAGGTCTAAGTTTATAGGTTGGGTGGCCTCCTATTAGACAAAATGCGGTGTTCTGAGAAAAAGAAAACCTCACTGATAGTCATGTGGTTTTCGTTTAATTGCCAAAAATGAGTCGAATCCATGTTCACCATTTCCACGAGCTGTCATCTCGAATAGTGGACTTTCAGTTGGCGGTATCGGCCGCCCATCGACGTCTCGTAAATCTGACATACTCTTCCGTTCGTCGTCATTCGATACCTGCAATTTTTCAAAATAATCCATGAACTTTTCCGCTCGAAAAATTTAATTAGCATCTTTTCTTCTTGTGACTCATTGCAAACAGGAAACGGGTTTCTCTGCAAAACCGAATTCGTGACAAATCACTGTCGTTTTACGCGGGTTTTAATGTGTCACAAAATAGAAGGAGAAGAAGAAGAAGGTTCAAGTTGAACTTCAAAACTTTGTTTTCAAATTTCGAAAGGAAATGGAGAGGAAGGAGAACGATAAAAAAATGAATGTGACCGGTTGATGAGCGGTAATAAGCATATTGTTTCCTTACTTCCTAAAGAGGAGAACTGTGAACTTTGAAAACAACTGAAAGGAGAAGGTTACTGTGATTAGAGATACAGTGATCAAAGATGTCCGAAACTACCTTTTCAGGAAACGGAATAAGGAATAAAATCATTTTCTCGGAACCTGGAATCTGGAATCCGGACATCTCTGATACTGATCGATCTGAACAGCTAGAATCTAACTTTTTCGAAGAAAAAACAACATCAGAAGACACATATTCTACCTCCGAAGATCTGCTATGAGTGAGCCTCTTCAACGACTCAAACAGAATTCTCGTAGCTTTTGACCTATCCTCAACTATATTCTTCTGCTGGATCTTTTTCTCTGTAGCGGGGCTCCGTTCAAACGATAGAAGACGCGTGAGACGTTTGCCAAATCCAGAATTACTCCTTTTTCTTTGTAATTCTTCTTCTGCTTGAACTTTTTGCTTCAGAAGCTGCTGCTCTTTTTGGTATTGAAGCTCACAGAGCTCATCAATAGTATCAATTGAGCAACTACTTGCGTTTTGGCGATAGAGAGACATAGTTAGAGAATAGAGTATGATAGTCAGGAGAATATAGACGAATTTAGAGGAGATGACTCCTGAATTCAAGTGAATTCGTTAGAAGACGTGCCGTCGTCAAGTGACCCAATGGGGTTTTCAAATTCTTCTATATTCCAGTTGGAGAGATAGAGAGACGCAGGTTGACGTCAGATACACAATTAAAATTGGAAAACGAAAGTGATACTATCAGTCAGTCTCAATTCCGTCCACTAGGCCATGAAGAAGAAATTTCGAAAAAATCGTACATGATCTCCATTTTTCTCTCGTTTTCAATCTTTTTCAATCAGTTAGTTTACGTTCTTCGCACAACATTCTTCAGTTTACGACTATTTTTATAATGGGAAGTTAGGTTAACTTATTTAACGAACCTCGACCAGAATGAAGTCGTCTTTCGATTGTTCTAATCCGTATTTCTCCAATGCTGCTATCAGAATCCGATCAGCGGTTTCATTGATTTCTGCCAATATCGAAACGTACGGACGGGTCGGAACGATTTCTCCACCATATACTTTTAGACTTCCACCTAAAAAAAGTGGACGTTTTTCTATTTTTTCAAAACATTTCTAGCTTACCAAAAGTCATCTCCTTCAACTTTGTCTCTAACTTTTTCTCTCTTCTCTTCCGCATAACTGCTTCTGGATTCGAGATAGTTCGAGTGAATGTGTTAAATGGCACTTGTTTATAGATGTCATCTTGAGATTGCGCTTCTTCTCGACCACCATTTACATGAACTGGAACTATCGAAAAGTTGAATCTAAATAATTAAATATCGGTTTTATCTTACCAAACTCTTTCTGGTGTTTCTTTTTCGGCTCTTTGTCTTTCTTTTTGGCAAATCGGGAACCTTTTTGATCGGCTTCCTGGAGAGTCTGAAAGGAAATTGAGACTTCGAACTTTGAAAATATTGTAAACTTACATTCAAAGGCACCGGAGCAGATTTATCCTTTTTCAATAGAAACCTTCCTTCCCTGTCATCCTTGTGCCACTGTAACTGGACAACAAGGGGTTTCTCTTCTTCTCCTAGTCGCCGCTCCTCTCCATTTTCGTGTACTTCCCATAGCGAGTAAGTGTCATTCGACAGCATTTTCAGATCGGGTAGAAATTTCTCAGACAAGGCATCGACTACTGCTCGGGTGGTGGCTGTTGAAGAGACTCGAACGCATTTTGTGAGCACTTTTTCACCGCCATCCTGAAAAAAAATTATCATGATTGTATGTTTTTTTAAAAGTTTTTGGTTCATTTTTATCTTGGCCACTTGTCACGAATTGTGTTTTAGGTTGTTGTCAGAAAAAGCCCTCACTTCATCTCTTCGTTTCTATTATTCGTCAATATTTTCCTATTGGGATCATAAATAAGCTTAACACAGTCTCACAGCTCCGTTCTCTCTTGAGGTGTTTGCCGATCAGTTTTATACATATACTTATTCTAGTGTTTGCGCTGTTCCTCCTTTTCTTTGACTTTTACCATATAGCATGAGTTGAACAATACAAAAAGACTCACCTGGAAATAGAACCTCATAACACCTTCCACTTCGAGGTCTTCTGTCGGATAGGAGAGGTGGAATAGATCGAGACGGTTCTCGTTCCATTGTTGCACTAGGCATGCCAGTTGTTCTCGTTCCGACACTATCGTCATTTTTGCATAATTTTTGTGTTTTCTGTAATTAGATAGATGATGTCAATTAAAATACAGAATCGAGTAATAATGATGAAGGTTTAGAAGGGTAAGTAAGTGAGGAAAGAAGGAAGGAAGAGAGGGATCGAAGAATATAAAGAGGAAACACAAACAAGAACGAGTTTAGTTGTCTTCTTATTCTGCTTATTCTCGGGAGGAAGTCAAGCATCAATGAGAAGGAGGGAAATGAAGATGACGATCGACTTCTTCTAGATTCTAATGAGAACTAGAAGTTTTCAGCGTTACGGTTTATCGAAGAAAGTATAATATGAACTATCTAAGTAACTGATATAACGAACGGAGTGGTAGAAAATCGGAAAAATCTTACTTTTGAATGGAAAGATGGGGAGGAATTCAACAATCAAACGTCGTGAGCAATTGGAAATCAAATGAACAGTTGGGCCTTCTTTTTCACTTCATTCT
Organism: Caenorhabditis briggsae; assembly: GCF_000004555.2. Taxonomy (NCBI): domain Eukaryota; kingdom Metazoa; phylum Nematoda; class Chromadorea; order Rhabditida; family Rhabditidae; genus Caenorhabditis; species Caenorhabditis briggsae. Next base: position 4,251,308 of record NC_013489.2, read on the forward strand.
GTTCCATAATTGAGTTTTTGAAGTGCCCCTTTGCTCTTTGGACACAATAAAGAATTTCTTGGATGGACGAGGAAGTCGATGATTCAATTCTGTTAACCCGTGCAATCTGTTCTATCTGACTGTGAGAATTGGAGACGCAGAATCATGAAATTGTTTTTCGTTCAGCGGTGTTCAACAGTTGGCATAACTTTCTTTGAAAATCATGGCCTTTTTTGAAAACCATCAAAACGGGAAGATGATTTTCGTGAAAGAGAGCAGAGATGTTGCGGTCAGGAAAAACACAAAAGTGTCAGATTTCTTCAACGAAAATTGACAAAAACGAGCCGTAAAGCAAAAAAAGGAATTCGAAAATGCACAGACAAACGGAAAAAAAGCAGAGAAAAAATGTAAGATAAATATCTTTCATGTCGGAAAAAAATCCAGGTCGTTTCGGGACGCTTTAAAATTTTTTCTCGTGCGCCTTTAAAGGTAATACGGTAAGCAAAAAAAACTGGTGATTTTTTATTTGGAAAAATCTCAGTTTCCATCTATTTTCACTCAATTCATAGAACTAAATGAATGAACAAATATATAAAATTAGGTTGAAATTACTGAGTTTTCTTTGAAAAAAAGTAAATTTGTGTGGGGTCATAGGTGTTGTTCAAAAGGCGTCAGTTGGAGGTGATTCTTTTTCCAACGTAATGCGATGGAAATACGAAAAGAAAGAGAAGAAACAAGTGTAAAATTTGAACATCTGTCATTTTGTCGGTGAGGAGCGGAATGAGTAGAAAAAGGCACGAAATGACCATAAACCTTGAAACTGTAAATTGCACTAGAAGATGATTCGTGAGGGGGAATGAAGAAAAATGACCAAGAAGGGAAGAAAACAAAGAAAATGGTTTTCAATTAATATTGTTTTCCATGTCGGTTCTCAAAAATGGGTCCTCTTTCTCTACAGTTATTGATAAACAGTGACATTCTGATAAGGAGACGATGAAATAGCATGAGAAGTGCAAGAGACGCAGACAATACATGGGAAGAAAAACGAATGAATCGCCGACGAGCGGGTAGGTAATACAAGATGGCCAGAGGAGAGGAGGAGCCAATGACCTTCAGATTAAGAAACAATAAGAATCAGAGAGACACAGAGAAAAGAGTCTTACCGCCGGTTGACTGAAGGGTTACCTGCGGACGAGTGCGGAGAATGGCTGCATTGGCCGGTGGCGAAGAGAAAGGGTGAACACATTGATGCAACGTATGGTGAGAACATGAGTCAAAGAGAAAGAGAAGAAGATATGATGAACGGTATTTGTGGGAAAACGCACATATTCAATTGGCGGGAATTGAAAATTTATTAGATTCGAAAACCGAATAATGGTCGAAATTTCCAAGTTTCAAAATTTCGGAGTTTCAGAGTATTCACATTCTGAAAATTTGGGAATTTCGGAATCTTTGGAATTTTTTAACATTAAAACTTCAGAGCAGAAATTCGAGTTTTTTTTAAAGGGGGACTCCGACCAAAAATTTTTATTGCATTAAAATGTGTTAAAAGTTATCTATTTTCCGAATATTATTGCGAAAAAATTCAAAAAAAATCCGAAATTCCCGAAAAACGGCGTGAAAAGGAAGAAAATTCA
>NC_013489.2:4253923-4255010 GCF_000004555.2 Caenorhabditis briggsae
GGTGAAGACAGCAGTCAGCTAGCTGATGGATCAGAGAACTTTCTTCTCAACACTGTATATATATATATAAATTTTAAAATAGTTTCAGTGTAATTCCAGAAATGAACCGTTCCTATTTCTTCAACTGAATGGTCAACAGCAATCAGAAAAAGTCTCTCTAATCTGTCAACATTCAGAAGGCATATTCCCTTTCTTTTCGCACATTGGAACCCAAATAAACTATTGGCAGGACCTTCCGTTTTGAGCAAATACAAACAACTTCTCACCCATTACGGTAGAATCAAAGAAATTGGAGAAGCTGTGTCCCCGTTGAATGCCTTTCATTTGACTTTTCTTATTTTCGTGTATTCCCCATATTTTCAGTTTGTGTTCCAATTTCTTCTTCGTTTCTAACCAATAAATCTCTGATTTGATTTACGAAAGTCGTTTATCCCTCAAATTTGTTTGTTTTTTGTCTGTTTTTCCAGTTATTTGATGTTTGAAAAGAAAGAAAAAAAATCGAATTTTGTTGGTTGACACCTAAACAAATTTAATTTTTGCTAAAAGAAAAAAAAAACGACAATTTGGAGAGAAATTTTGAAAATTGATTGCCAGTTCGAAATTGGAAGAAAAAGAAAAACTTTTTGTTTTCGAAAAAGAAACAAGGAGAAGGAAAAAAGGGGCAAAGGAAGGATATAGTCAAAGATGTTCGAAATGAACTCTTCGGAGTTTTTGGAGGTTCAAAATCCGATTTCGAGAATTTCGGAATATTTTGATTTTGAAAAAATTGTTATTTCGCAATCTGCCCTTACCAATAACAAAATCTTGGAAAACTGACAACCAGACTTCGAAAAGAAAAAATCTAAAAGTTATTTTGCTCGAGACCCGCAAAGTTCTCGTGTGCGCTATTGAAACACTGTATTCCAATAAGCCCTAGTTCCGAAAAAAGTTTGGGAAATATTCCGATCGGAATTTTCGGAATTCCGAAATCCCTTCCGAACATCTTCCGAATTCCCTTCCAAACCATCTTGAAAAATAAGTATATAGATTACGTGACTTTTCGAGAAAAAGCGAGAAGCGAAGCGACGAACCAGTACAAAAACTAGAT
>NC_013489.2:4255319-4259277 GCF_000004555.2 Caenorhabditis briggsae
TATTTATCATAATATCAGAAACATTTGGTCAGTTGACCACTTTTTGAAATCTTTCACAGGAAACTAGATATATGAGCTCAAAGTTGAACGTTTGGGTAGAACTTGAATTAGAGTGTTTACCCGATAATCCATATAGTTTTTAACATTTAGGAATTTTGCAACTTCTTGGTTTTTGAAATTGATATCCTTCAACTAATACAAATGTTTCACATGCTGCTGTTGAAAACAGCTGGACACTTGAGATTGTTCAAAGGTGCCGCACAATCTCCAAGTACGGGAATCTCTGTCCTCAAGGACAAGTTTTAGTTTCCGTTGACGATTCATAGAAATGGCAATTGATTCTGCTTTTGGTTCTTTCGTAATACCTTTTTTTAAATTTAATCCATCAATTCCAGAATTTACGACTTCTGTCATCTCCCCAATCGACTTCATCTACTCCGTTTTTCCAATTAATTCTCATTCTCCAAACTCTCGTAAATCTCTGATTCTTGAATTCTTCTTTCATCGAATTCCGCTTTTCAATTCCAGTTCAAATTTTGCGTTGTCCTTCTTCGTGTTCCGTTTTTCATGTTAACATACACATATAGAATTCTCTGTTTTTCTTCTTTTTCTTCTTCTTCTCCCGGGTGCATCTTCTCCGTCTCGAGACGCGCGGTCCCTAAGCTCCGCCCCCATTTTTGTGGCGGCTCACGCCACACTTCCTGTGGTCAAATGAGCCCCTCTATTGAGCGGATGCAACGGCACTTTCTTCTCTTTTTTATCTTTTTTTCAGTTCCCTAAAATCATTCCTCATACTATAATATTTCCAGATGCTGCCACGTCTTCTACTTGTGATATGGCTGTTCGAGGTGGCAAATGCCAATATGAGTTGCCTTGTGATGAGACCAGGTACGTGTGTATTTGTATTGTTGGGGGTGCACAAGCAAAGTTTTGGGAAGAGAGTGTGCAGTCAGTCACCGTTTATGCTCAAATTACAATTTACTCGCATCTCAAACAAACGGAGAAAAGAAGAAGAAGACGACGCGGATGAATAGCAATAAATCGCTGCAAACACCTTAGAATTGAATCCCGATGGAGGAAGTTATTTATGATAGTTTAGGGTCCGAGGGAGGAAACTAGAGATGTATGATCATGGGATAGTAGTTCCTAGAACCAGCAAAAGCGCAGTTCAATTCTAAGCTTCCGCATCGAGACCATGTTTGAAAAAATAGCGTTCGAGCGCATTTACATGACGTTCCGAAAAAATCGTCGTAGGAAAGTCTAGAATCAGCACAGCTGATTTTCCAACTGAGAACAATAACTAGAATAGCAACGTCTCCTGAGTTGATAAATCGTCAAATTGACAATAATGAACATAGGAATTCGAAGTTTCAAAAAAACATCTAATTGATGGTCTTTAGCTTTTCCGTTGTCCAATTTCTGTTTCCCATCAGTTCGCAAATACGAAACTGAGAATGTCTTCTTCTTCTTCTTCTCTTGCTATATGAGTAATACCATCCAATTGAATACTGTACACAAATTGTAATACTCTTACACACATAAAGAAATATATTTTTCTATCCAAATGTCAGACGCATTGCAACAGTGCTTCTTCATTCGGAACTCATCTCTCCCGAGTCCAAATCAAATTCTCAAACAAAAAGTGAAGAGTGCCGTCGAAATTGCATTTTCAAGTGTTTAGGAATCCCTCTTTTTTCGACTAGAACATGCAGATTCGCCTCTATTTTTTTCCAACAAAAAAAATAAAGCGGAAATGGGACAAAGGAAAAAGAAATGTTTCGAAATGCACTGATTGTCCTTCTCTAAAGTTCCCCTTTGAATCAAACAACGTATCGTTAGGCGTCAGTTGTACATATCTCCTCTTTTAAATTGGCTTTCGATCTGTCGGAATCCAAATCGAGTTTCTATTTCCGCCCTTCTCTATCCCTCCCTTTAGGGACCACTACCCCCCCCCCCCCCCCTTTTCTTTTCCTCGTTCATTTTCAAATCATAGAGTGTCAGAGTTTATAAAGAAGAGGACAAAAAATGGAGAAGAAGAAGATGGGGTGGGTCACCAACAGAAAGCGACACATGCTTTTTGTCAAAAACCATGAAAAAAAGAAGTCAAATAAAGGGCATGAATCAAAAAATATCGAATTTCAAAATGCTTAGAAAGCTCTGGAAATTAGGAGAAGAATACGCCAGACTTGCTAAGACTCGCAGCCCCAAAATTAGAAGAAATATTTACTGTGATATTGGGTGGAATGGAAAAAGGATAAATTGAAAATAAAAACTGGCAAAGAATTTTTCTGGAAAAGTTTTGGAATCGAGAAGTGTACCGGAATTCTCCGAATCAAAGTGACGAAGTACCAGAATTCAAAATATTCAATGGTTTGAAAGGGGGGTTCTGACCAAAATGCTTTGTAGTTTTTGCATTAACATATTCCCAAAATTATGTTTTCCATAACAACGAGATTTTTCTGTTCTCTTCATTGAGTTTTTCATCAAATAATCCAGATTTTTGTGAAAATACAGAAAAAAAACGACCAGAAACGGCGAAAAGTCGCATGAAAAAACAGCGCACACAGTGGCCGTGGAGTAGGATTCCCGCGGCCCTCTTGGAAGAGAAATGAGAGCGCTTGCAATTTCGACAGCGTTTTTCAGAGAATTCAAAATCTACTGAAATTTTTCGAAGTGATATTTCAAAAATACACGACGCTGGGAGCATTTTAATGCAAAAAGTACACAAATAATCCTCGGTCGGAATCCCCCTTTAGCCTGTCAGATAACCAAAAACGCAATCTCTAGAGAGGAATTTACAGATTTCGTAACTATTTTCACTACTAAGGCTAACTCTGGATTGTTGCCATAAGAAACCGGAAACATTGACATCTAAATTATCCTTCCCATCCTATCCTTCTTCTTCTTTTCTACCACTTGTATCCATTTCTTCCATCCCTTCTTGTTTCTTCTTCCAATCTCAACAAGTGCATTCATTTTCATTCTTTTGCAACCAGTTTGTACTATTGCAATTATCTCGTTTTGCTCTCATGAATGTTTTTGAAACAAGAGAGAAATTGAGAGAGAAAGAGAGAAAGAGTTTAAGCCTCTCTCTCCAGAATGCATAACAGTGATGCATTGGTGATGTCCTTTCGGGTCCTTTCGAATCGACTAACCAGAACATATGGGACCCCCAGACAACGGCTTTTATATAGCTACTGGAAGTGACACGTTATATGGAAATACACTTCTGAAGTGTTTTTTGCAATCTGTGGATTTCCTTCTATTTTTTTTTGGCTGACCATAGTCACTTCTGACAGACGGACCCCCGGGGAAATGGGTTCGTCGGAGCAAGAAGAAAGAGAAAAACGAAGAATTGTGATATGTGTTGATTTCATGATTTATGGACGGGTGAAAGGGAAGGCATAGAAGAAGAAAAATTGGTAAAAATCTATTTGAACGTGTGAAGAGCAAATCTTTCACTAGGAATATGGGTAAAGGGTCTATCGTAATTTTGATCATATAAGCCTCTTGAGGAGTTGAACTTGTGAAATATTGATGGTGAGAAAGCGCAGTTCGATTCTAAGCTTCCGCATCGAGACCATGTTTGAAAAAAAAAGAGAGTGGACACTGGATACTCGAGAAGGAGGAGAAGCGTCTGGAGAAATCGAGGAGGGACGTTCTAAAGAAGAAGCAACCGGAAATTTATATTTGTTTCCTTGCTTCTGCTTTTTTCTTCTCCTCTCTCTTCCCGATTCCGGCAAATGAAACATCAAAAAAGAAAAGGAACTATACGGTTCTCGTCGAGACTGACTGGAACTTGGTCGAAGCTGATGTATGGTTTGGCGACTGGATAATTAATGGATGGGAGAATTTCGAAATTGCTAGAAATGTGCTTAATACTCAAAAGAAGAAACAATCCGGCTGCTAGCTGGACGGTGGCCGTTGCGAAATGGTTTACCATTAGCGGTTACTTTTC
>NC_013489.2:4259483-4261176 GCF_000004555.2 Caenorhabditis briggsae
AATTGATGAGCATTTATGATTACAGGTTACGGTCTCGTGACTGAGGAATGCCCAACTCATGCAGTGGGATGCAGAATTCGAGCAAAGAAAGATCATATTGGTAAGTTAAAAAAACTTCTTATTTAGTTTTTTTTTAGAAAACTTTTTAATTAGAGAACGATTTTCTTTCGATTCCATTTTAAATTTAAAACATTTAATCTCTTCAGGAAAAAAGATATATGTATACTTACGATAAAACCTGTATTAGGAGGACCAGACTTTTAAGAATATCAATCCCCTTGATAAAATATCAATCCCCTTGAACAGTTGATTTTTAGAGTGGTACGAACTATCTCGCCTCTACGATCGGAACCAACTCGTATGCGTTTATCCAGAGGAGTACAAATCAATGACAGGTATTAGTTTCCAATATCATCAGCAATATATACTTACATTTATCACAGGATGTATGAGAAAACCATCTGGAAGTGTTCGCTGCTGGTGTGGAGGACGTGAGAATTGCAATGATCCGGAGACGAGTAGAGATCTGTATGAAGCGTTTACTGAAGGAGACAACGATGCGGTGGAAAAGATTTCAGAGTGGTTGAAATCGGAAAAAGATGAGAGCTGTGAGGCTATATGGAAATCAATATTTGAAATATTGAAATTACAGCTTGGAAAAAGTTCACCACTACGGAAGAGGTTCCAACTACTACCACAAGAATAACAACGACTCCAAGGCGGACGACTGTTCGAAAAACCACAACAACCACAACGACGACGACGTTAACGACTACACAGAAGTAAGTAGGAATTTGTCCAAGGGGATATTTATCAAAATCTGCAACTTTATTAAGTGGAGTCTGGTTTGACTTTGAAAATTTGATCTTTGTTGATTCTTAACATCTCATAACTTCAGACCAACTACAACAACCACCACGACCAGTCCTCGCCCAACTCCCAAGAAGTCCACAAAAAGGATCGGATCATTGAAGAATCCGACCACTTCGGTTCCTCCTCTTTTCCCAAAAGATGCATCCAAAGCTAGAGTGATCAATATTGTTGATATTCGTGATAAGGTAGAAACTTTCGTTTGAAATTCTCATTGCATTAAAACTGTAAATAAGACGTTTTCCATTGAAATACATTTGATCTGCAGGCTGTTCCTCTTCCAAATGACGACATTTCACTGGACGACACATTTGAAGAGACTCGCAAAAAACTGGTGAGAAAATATTGAAATCTGAGAATATGAACGATGATGACGTGATTTTTTTTTTGATTTTTAGGAGAAGGAGATGAAAGAAGAGGACGAGCGACTGAGAGAAATGTTAGCTGATGAAGAAGAAGAAGAAAATTCAAACGGTTAGATTCCAGATATACGATTGATCGATTGATTCTTTAATATTTTCAGATATCTCGGATATCGAAGATGAAGATGTCACGGCGGAGGAGCAACGAGAAGAAGAAAGAGAAAGATACCGAATGGAGAGGTAAACATTTTGGGAGCATATCGTACACGATATACGATACATCAGATGAATCTGGAAAACGTTTTTTTTTCTGTTAGAGCGAATAACCTATCACATGATTTTTTCTAATTCAACGAGCAACGAAAGACGGAATCTAAATTTTAAAGAAACTATTCAAATTCCAGAAGACGTGCCGAAGAACGCCGCCTACAAGAAGACACAATTCTCCGTCGAATCGAAGA